>NC_059427.1:135011911-135345661 GCF_021028975.2 Sphaerodactylus townsendi | reverse complement strand
AGATATTCATTTCAAAACATCAAGTAGAAAGAGAACTTAATTTCATCACTCAACACCAAAGGAGCCATAAATTAACAAACAGAAGAAAATAAAACTTATTTTTTATACGTAGAAATGCATCACTCAGTTTTTGAACCAAGTTATATCTACGTTACCACTAATTTAATTTTCCAACAAATATCACAATCCACATCTTTACATGTTGGTTTTATACATACATATTGTTTTTAAAACTGATTCGTACTTTTTAATCGTTGACAGTGTAGAGGGCCCTAATTGGGTACAAAGATGGCCAATTATATTTTTTGCCTCAGTGTACCCATAATGATCAAGATGTGTACCATGAGAAAAAACCAAGAGGAGTATACCCCAACTTTCACTCCCCTAAGGAGTCTTAAAACAGTTAGCAAACTACTTGCCTTCCTTTCCCCTCAACAGACACCTTGTGAGGTAGGTGAGACTGAGGGAGTTGTGAATGGAACTGTGACTAGCCCAAGGTCACCCAGCAGGCCTCATGCGGAGCAGTGGGAAAACAAATCCATTTCACCAGATTAGTGTCTGCCGCTCATGTGAAGGAGCTAGGAATCAAACCCAGTTCTCCAAATCAGAGACCACACACACTGGCTCCCACCTCTCATGTATTGACTGGTTATGGCAACTGCAAACAAAACTGATTTGACAGCATTTGTTCCAACTGTAGCACTCCAAGATGTCTGAGATGGAGCTTTCAGGGCCAGTTTTGACAAATGTCATAAAGCCACCTCTCAGCATTATGTTGCTCCAGAAAAAAAGAATAAATTAGATATAATATTACCACCACCACCCCCAAAAAATCTTATACTTGGCCACAAGTATCTATATTCAAGATTCCAATTGTGGGGAATCAATTTACAAAAAATGCCTGAAGATTTCTTTTTCTAGAACAATGGCTTGCATTCCTTTGGCACCATTATCACAATTTTGGCTACAGATATTAGTCACCAGCAATCAATACTTTGTTGTCACCCTTCCCAACACAGTTCTTGCAAGACCTGTTTCCTGTTATACCTGTGACAGACAGAATTTTTAACAAAATCTCCTGGGTATCTACTGATTTGCTGTTAACAAGTAGTGGGGGAGAGTGTCATTAGATTGGGATATTTGTCCCTTGGCACCTTGGCGAGAGATAAGCATCCATCACCATAAAGTAATAAAGTTCAGTTTCCACTTTACTGTGGTGTCAAGTTTGCAACTTGAGAAAAAAAAAACAATTATTTTCATCCAGCAGCTCTTATTGGTCAGCACATTACCAACTAAACCTGTTTTGACACAGAGTTTGGGCACAGCACCACAGAGGAACTCCAGAGATTCAACTAGGAACTTTGCAGTTTGAAGCCAAGAGTTCATCTAGTGAGTTACCATGGAAAGTGTGTACTCTGGGATCAGATTCCACTTTAGGGGCAGAAGCCTCTCAGATGAACAGGCAGTACAAAACATCTACATGCCTACATTCTCTGGTCTAGCTATGAGAGCAGCATCTTCTGCCGTTACAGTGTTCAAATTCCAGCCTCCAGCAATGGAGAGCAAGGTCTTAGGGACAGACAATCCATATCTGGATTCATGTATAGCTGCCCTTGGTCCAAGCCTGAGTATGACAGGCCACACCATTTTTATACTTGTGGGATATATAGATGTCAGGCCTCCTCTACTTACTCACTGACAGCTTAAGCACCAGTGGGAGGAAATGGGAAGGGGAGTCAGCACTCTAATGTCACCACCAGTAAAGACCAGTTTTATCACAGAGTTTCTGCAAAATATTACAAAGTATGCCACTTACATTTTGCTGGAAGCAACATAAGCTTGCCAGTGTGATGCCTACATTCCAGGCCCCATCTGTCGCATCAGGCCCCATCCTCCATTTCCTCCTGTGGGGCAGTCAGCTGCTGCCTGGCAACCCTTTGAAGGAATGCGATAACTCTTGGCTTACTGTGAGCCTGGGCTGTCAGGACTAGCAACCTGTCCATGTGGGGAATTCTGAAGCAGCAGCATACATAAGAGGCCGGCATCAGTGCTCATTTTATAGTCTTAACAACAAAATTAATGTTTCCCCACCCTTGAGTTAAGTAGTAAACCACACCCCTAGGTCATTTGTCAGAAATGGCCACATTAACAGTATATCACAAGCCAAAAAGCTGCTAGGACTATATGTATCTCACTGTCATTTAAGTTTCATTCATGGTCACAGTAAAATGTTCAGGTACAGTTGGGTGACATCATGCACAAAATTCAAATTCATTTAGTTAACCTGAAGGAATAATAAGTATAAAATATCATTCAGTCCTTGCAAAATCTTAATATATGCTGTCTGAAAACTAAAGAAATGAATGAAGTAGGTTCTATTATTTATCTCCTTGTTCTGATCCACTGGGGAGGACTCTCAGTTAAGGACCAGCAGGTTACCCACTCCATAAGTAAATAAAACCAGGGAGTCCAATGATTGCAAGAAGAGTGTGTTGCTACTCAACACAAACATTGTGGTATTGGATCTAGGGCAGCATTTCTCAATCTGTGGAATGCAACCCACAAGTGGGTTGCAAAGTCTGCTGAAGTGCATTGCAGGCTCCTACTAGCTTATTGCAGGTGTTCCCTTTTCCTCTTTGCCTGCTGCCCAGCTAAACTCACAGAGGGGTGGGGGTGGGGGTTGCACCTGGAGCTTCTTGCCTTGTTTTCTTGTATTTTTTTTCTTTTGCCATTGTCGCCTGTTTTCTTTGATGTTTATACCACCTCCATGTTTTTCTAGTGGTTGGTCACTGAAGTGCATTTAAAATGCCATTTGTGAATTGCCAACATGTTGTAGTAGTTGGAACAAATGGCCATAAGAATTACCAGGAAACCTGATGAAATGCTGCTTCAGATGTGCTGTTTCTTCAATGTGATTCCTGCTTCAGATGTGCTGTTTCTTTAATGCTATGAAGGAATAGAATGATCTTCTTGTATCTTTGATATGTCCCAGTTTTACATCAGTTCTGTATCTCAATATTCCAGGCCAATAATGGAACCAGAGAGGCTAGAGGTCAAAAGAAGTAAGCTTTAACTGGAGGGCTGTGTTACCTCCTCATTTGGCTTCTCCTGAGTGAAGCTCTGAGAGGGTGCACACTTTCTATTTTATAGGAAATGTTGTGGGAAACAGAATACATCAACAGGGGGCAATCTTGTTGTAAAATACATACCGTATATACTCGTGTATAAGTCGACCCGAGTAGAAGTTGAGGCACCTAGTTTTAACACAAAAAACTGGGAAAACTTATTGACTCGTGTATAAGTCGAGGGTGGGAAATGAAGCCAGTGGCACAGAGCAGGGCGCTGCTGCCATTCCTCCTCTGCCCCAGGGAGAAGGCAGCCACCTTTTCCCTGGGGTAGAGGGGGTTCCCTGCTTGGCACCACCGGCTCCCGCAGCGCGAGAGCCGGTGGCACAGAGAAGGGCACCACCGCCATTCCCCCTTTGCCCAGGGAGAAGGCAGCCGCAGAGGGGGTTCCCTGCACAAAGCAGGGTGCCCCCGCCATTCCCCCTCTTCCCCAGAGAGCAGGGCGCCGCTGCCCTTCCCCCTCTGCCCCAGGGAGAAGGCAGCCACCTTTTCCCTGGAGCAGAGGGTGTTCCCTGCTCGGCGCCCCCTGCCCCCCCATTCTCCCCTCCCCGCAGTTACTTTAACAAACGGAGGAGACTTGAAAAGAGGCCTGCTACCTGTGTTCCCTTCCAGGCGTCAAATGACTTGATGGGAACTACATTTCCCAGGGTCTCCTGGGAAATGTAGTTCCCAGCAGGCCATTTCAGCTGGGAAAAGAACACAGGCAGCAGGCCTCTTCTGAAGCCTGCTCCGTTTGTTAAAGTAAATGGGGGGGGGGGCATTGCAGGGGGAATCACTGACTCGCATATAAGTCGAGGGGGGCATTTTTCAGCCTTAAAAAAGGGCTGAAAAACTCAACTTATCCGCGAATATATACGGTATGTGTTCTTTAGAAGCACACAATAAACAAGAAATTCAAAATAATAGATCACAAAAAGTCAGTTTGCATCGTACAATCACATCATCTTAGGATAGATAAGATCTTTTGGCTTTGATGTGAGGGAGGCATTGTTCCCGGAAGTGGGATTCCTTTCCTTGCCAAATGTTTGTCACCCTAAGGTCACAATGTTAGCTGTCTTGTAGCTGACAGGTAACATATATATTTTCCAACTCTCTGGTATTTAACACAATACCTACCTAACCAGGACAGAATTATACTGGGCAGTATTTATTCATTTAAGAATAATCATATTTCCTTGCTAAAACACAGCATTTCTAGTACACGGTTCTCAGATACAATAACTTGGGTTTCAAAGAGAGCTATTTTTATTGCCCCAGGAAAAGGGTCCTTTGAGGGGAAAAAGGGAAAACCCATGTCCTTGATATGCTGGCCTTTTAAGTCAAAGAAGGTCTTTTTCCACATTCTGTTAGTGATTTTGCATTTTACATTGGGACTGGGGGAAATCCTGTTCGTTATCTCTGTTGACAAAATTCAGTGAGCAACCCGGGGGTTTGCTTGGATGCAGAATTCGTTCCCTTGTGAAAGGAAGGCTCTTTGGTTTAATATATTTTTAATAACAGAGCTACGGCTTTGTAAATAAGGAACCTTTCTGCTAGTACTACTGTGAATAAGGCTAGTATGAAATGAATTCTATTAATGGTCACTCTATAAGTATATTAGCTAACGATTACAGTGATTTTGAACAAATTTTATTTTTCTGGGCTGACACAATACCTTTCTCTGATATATCTATATTATTTTTCAATCCAAGATGGATCTCTCGGATGTGCTCCCCAAACCTGTATCTCACAGGCTTAAATTGACAGTTTCATTCCTTCCCTCATTCCAGCATTAGCAGAGACTGGGACCTTTTTTGCATGCTGAACTTACTTCTGATTTTCCTGGGAGTTGATCCACAAGTATTGGAACTGGTTTGGCCACAGTTCTTGTACATGTCTGCCCCCTGTGCATTTTTACAGTTTTAGAATCCGTTTATTTTCTTCTACATGCAGTGGGTGGGGAAAGGGGGGAGAGATTAAACAATTATAATAGTCAAATCACTGAAAAGTGGGCTGGTGATGGGTGGGACAAAATCATCTGATAGAAACATTACACACAGAAAAAAGCCGACTCAAAATCAGTTTCCAAAAAAAATCAGGGTGAAAGTGGCCTCAAGGGCCAGGAACACCCTGAGGAGGAAGGGAGGTAAAAACAAAAGAGAACACTAAAGGCTCAAAAATACATGCAGAAATCATGGGATAAACCAAAGCCATATTGAACCAGAACTGATGAAAAAAAAATAGGGAAAAGAACAGAATGAGGGGACTGAATAGGATGTACTGGTCTGAGCTGATGATCAGAAGAAAACAGAAGATGCTTAATGTTTAAGAACAAATATAATTTCCAAAAGGATAAATGTTCCACTGGAATAAAATGCAATAAGGGTGGGAGGTTCTAAAGCAATATTGCAAGATAATTTTAGGTCTGAAATCTGAAGCTTTCGCTAAATAGGGGGCAACCCAAGCAAACTCCAAACCCTTTTCCATGTTTTGCTTTCTCGATCTCTACTTTAAAAAAGAAGTAAAGAGGATGGAAAACTGATTCTGTATGCCGAAATGAAGCCAAATCCTTCCTCTTGCTTCTATGTGTTTTCTCTGAAATAAATCCCATTTAATTCAATGGAGCTTTCTTACAAAGTAATCCTATGCCCTCTTACTTGAGAGTAAGCTCTGTTCAATATAGACACTGCTCAGGACTGTTCATTCTGACCGGGATTAAGAGATGCATTAATTCTTGGCATTATTTTTTAAATTAAATTTTAAATAAACAAAGAAAAATAAAACTGGTAATCTTCAAAGCTCAACAAGATCCACTTGTTGCGTCTATAATTTTTACAGCTCATGGAGGTAACTGCAATTGGACAGTTGTGTCCTTATATTCTCATTAAAAAGCTGAGTAACTTATGCAAGCACAATAAACATTTCAACAAATTCAACATGAATAGGTCCGTTAAGTAAAATTTTGCTTGGATAATTTAAGTTTAAATAACAATTATAAAACAGGCAAACTTGCAGTTAAAATCAGAGTATTTCCTGGCAACCAGAACAAGTTGGGGTGGGAGGAACTTACTAGCTGCAAATGGAGGTCAGTGTCAGCAAGCTGACATCACTTCTTGAGGTAACATTATCATGTTGCCATTGACCACAGGGATGCTCTTGTATTTGGGGGGAAACTCTGTGGTAGAAACTATTTTTACAATAAAGTTTTGCCCAAATACCAGAGTGTCCCCATTGTCATTGATGATGTCACTTCTAGAAATGACATCAACACATCAACACTGACCTCCATTTATTCCTAGTAGAAATCGCCACTGGCTAGCTAAACATAGCCGGGTTGGGGGGAGCTCAGAGCAGGCAATCCCTCGCCCCTGTGGAGAAATGGTAATCCTAGTTAAAATGCATGAAAAAAATGGCTGACAAAAATCTACAGTCCAAAATTCACCATACCAATAAAGTTAGGAACCAATGACATTCCTCACCCACATAATCAGGAATTAAGTATAAATCCTAAAATTGCCCTCTCCCATATCAACCTATCCAGTCACTCCAGTCATCTTCTGAGGCCTCGAATCTTGTGTAATGTCACAGAGTCAATCTTTGACCTTACTTTTGTCTCATGGGGATCCATTGTAATAGTAGGAGATCTCCAGCCATTATCTGGAAGTTGACAACCAACTAGCACCTAAAGTTAATTATCCCTTGGTTAAATAGTAAGTAATATTAATTTAGTGTTTACGATGCTTTGACCAGTACAGCAGACCCTGCATTAGTGGGACAACACTAGGAAGATGTTTTGACCAGTTCTGTAAATAATAAATTACATACCAGTACACAGTGTGATTAACATTACACACAAAACCAAGTCAAACATAATCATTGACGACCGCTTCACACTGAGTAAGCTGCGAAAGTGACTCACTCATACTGGTCAAGTGCAAAGCACTCCCAGTATTTTAGAAGCATACATGCAACATAATCTGACTTGGTAACTCCAGGTAACCACCAAACTATCTATTTAATTAATTTGGAAACATTCCATTTTCCACAAGTCTGTTAAGAACTGCTATGAGAGTTGAGCATGTTTCAATGTCAACATGATTAAAACACTGCAAGCTAGCTAGTTCACAAGACCACATACTACTGTGCCCAACTGCACTTCCTAATAATAATTGCTGCTCCGATGTGTTAGACATAATGTAGACCACTCAAGTGATGTAGTGACTTTCCAAATGTGTGAGAAATGATTTACAGGTTTTCCTGCAATAAAACCCTCTGGTGCTAATGGGAACTTCCTTCCAAACATGTGTGCTCAGCATCCTAGGCTAAAGACCACTACACATATGTGTAAGGTCTCGATAAAATCCCTCCTGGGTATTCAAAGGTCAGAGACTGAATGGAGATAGACAAGCTGTGCAAACTGACAATTTCCATTCAGACTCCCACCATGATGTACTCAATTAGAACACCTTTCTAAGAGGAAGAAGTAATAGGAAATGCAGAGGGGTATATTTATCCCTGCACTATTCTTTACAAAGGCCTGTACTGAAGTACAGTTCGAAGAGCCTAAACAGTTCACATGCACAACCCATCCCTGAAAGTTTTTTCCTAACATACTGTTAGAACCAGTTTACATATGTTCGTATGCAGTTTATAGTGCAACTAGCACTAAAGCCCATTTTAAATTAAAATAAAATGGGCTCAAGAAGAGGGGGAAGGGGGAACCCATCCTCCTTTGTCTTTCCCCTAGAACAGCCCCAGCCTCTGCCCCAGTCCCAGGTGGACCTATCCTAGGTCAGCGCTTGTAGTCCTTGTCAGGGAGGTTCTATTGTTTGTTTGGGCAGGGCTGGTGGTGGGGCAATGCACTGCTGCAGCAGCCTGGGTTGCTTTTTGGGGTAGTGGGCTCAGCAAGGCAGAGAGTGGCAATCAGCCGCTGGCCTGGCATGCCAATGTGTTGTTTGGAGCAGGGGGAGGCTCCTGGGTTGGGGGAGGGTGGGCGAGGATGGGACGGATTGTCACCCACCAATGGGCATGTGCAGCCATTGGCTGGGAGTTATGGGAGTTAGTCATTGAACATTCTATCCCTTAGCCAATTGTGTATAAGGATGGTAAAACACACTTTCTTGGAAAGAAACCCAACTGAACAGACCTCAGTTAGAATTGGAGTACACCTGAGTAAACCTAAGCAGATCTACTCAGAATCCAACTCAAGTCTATTTTAATGGGATTCCCAAGTGTTTTTAGGTTTGCATTGTTAGTTGCTTTTCACTTGCTTTCTCAAATCTTTCAGCTGTGTGAACTATCTCCACTGGGTAAAGGCCCATCAGAGGGAATGGGTGAATCACACATTAAGAGTTTTTCAGGCCTTTATTGCTGAAGACATCCTCAGAAAAGCTTAAAAATACAAGAATTTCAGTCACAAAGCTCTTCTCCACAGAAGGGAAGTGATGAAAATCAGCCAGGAGTGTCTGGTTCACAAAGTGAAACTGTGCAGGGACTGATGATTTCTGACTATGAAAAAAATATATGGGCTAGTGATATGAGCTACAATGTTCCATCTGAACTATAGTAGAAAGCATCACCACAGTGCCATTTACAGGCATACTTTGCGGAATGTCACACCCACATCAGTTTATGTAATAACAGCAAAGCACATACAGAATGAATACCTGGAAAATGATGGGGGGGGGGGGGGTTTGAATTCTATTTTTATTAACCTATTTGTGGGAAAGGAAGAACACACAGAAGAGAATAGTCCCAGGGACAGTTCTCAAGATGATGCCTCTCTTCATGACGTAAAATGAATGGATGTCCCAAGAGCTCAGAGTGCCACAAAACTTCTTCATTCCTGTTCTCAACAGAAATAAAAGCTAAACCACTGCTGGCATTCCCACCTCTCATTTCTAACACTGGTCGAATCCCCACTACCGTCTTAGCCAGGTTTCAGAACACAAACTAACCAGGTTTGAGGGACAACCTCCCCGGTCGAATCCCCACTACTGTCTTAGCCAGGTTTCAGAACACAAACTAAGGGTCGTTTGTGTTCTGAAACCTGGCTAAGACGGTAGTGGGGATTCGACTGGGGAGGTCGTCCCTCAAACCTGGCTAGTTTGTGTTCTGAAACCTGGCTAAGACGGTAGTGGGGATTCGACCACTGTCTCTGTTGTTCATCCCCATCCTTCTAAATTTAAACTGCAAGATCCTTGGGGCAGGGATTGTCTTTTACTTAAATTAATTGAAAGCGTTCTGCACATTTTGTCAACACCACAAAATAATACAACATGAATCTCAGCATTGGTATGCACCACTGACATAACATTTCCTTTTTTCCTCTCTTTTTTTTAAAAAAAGATCTTTTGGTGCCTGTAGAACCGCCACTGGCCTGGTCTGTGTTCTAAAACACCGGATGAAAACAAGATCCTATATTTAAGCATCTATTGAAACATATTGCAAAAATGCAATTTCATGTAATGCCTTTAATTAACACCTAACTCGAATACTGAAAACACTGAGGGTGAAATAGGTCAGAATGGACAGGAAACAAGAAAGGAACCACTCTTGGAAACTGTGAGGTAGCTAATCCCCCCCCCCTTTTTTTTTCCTACCTGGAGCTCTGCAAGAAGGTAAACAAATTTGGATTTGATATAAAAGAAACTGTAACCTCTATACTGGGGGCTCTTTTTATTTGATTGAGGCAAATCCTGGGGAGAACAGAAAGCTTTTTGCTGGAAAAAAAGGAGCCATAATCATTTATGTTTCATGGGGTGGGGGTTCACTCTTGTTTCTTCTTCCCTCCTCCAATTACTAAATGACGGATTCCCCTCTTGGCCTCTTACTAAAGCTGAACATGTTGGATGAGAAGCCTCAAGTGCGTGCCACATTTTGTAGGCATCCTTTTTCGAGGTTGGCAAAACTGACTGGCCTCTTTCCGCTGGGAGCTTCCAATCACCTTCCAATTGGCTGGGAGAAATGACTGCAGCAAATGGAGAATAAATTATGCAATTCAACTGCCACAAAATGCAAGTGTGCGTTCTTCGAGGTTTGCAGTAATACGCTGCCATTCAGCGTATTGGACAGTTCTGCTTATCGCCTCTGGTCTTCTGCATAACTGTAACTGTATCCCTCTCCTCCTAATTTCTGCATTGAAACTCCTACAAGTGGTTTCCCTAAATGCATCCTGCAGCACCGTGCACACAATCCCAAATTCTTCCTACCACCACTCCTCTGCAGCCTACATATTGCATAAGGAGCAAGGGGTTGCCTTAATAGAGAAAACTGTAAATTCACAAAATTGCATCGGGATCATGAACGTACCCTTCAGAGGATGCATTCAGAAAGACACAGGATAGTTGCACTGGTTTCTAACCAATGCCTCTCTAAAGTTTGAATGGACGCTGTAGGCTACTCTTCAGGTTTTGCAAGGGACCCCAAATATTATCATTTCCCGTTTGCAAGATTTTATTGTCTTGACACCCTTAAATAGAATCCTCTCCCGTATTTTTTTAAAGATCTCATCTGATTCCATTCAAAACACCAAAAAAGCTAATAAATCTGTGCTTGTGCATGTAACTCCACTTCCTTGCATAACTTTCGTAAATCTCGCCATAAAAGCTACACTCAGTGCCTGCGACGGGGGGGGGGGGGGTTCTGCCTGTGGAAAATGAGCTCAGCTCTGGCACCAGAACAATACTTTCCCATGGAAACAAAGGCATATATTCTTAGTAACTCCACTCAAGTTTCACAGTACATTTGCACCAGATACTTTTTTGCATAAAGTTTGATTTAAATTTGCACGATAAACTGTCTGCAGTTTCGCCTGCATTTTACCGTTTGTATGCTGTGTGCATACGTATAAAGCGACTCATGCATAGGGTTCCCAATACCCTTTATCTGTTCTGATTGTGCAAAAGGCAAAAAGAGCTCAGTAATCCCAGGAGAAGAATGCAAACAACGTCAATGCACAGCTGAACTGCAAGCCCTGCCTTACAGGAACTGTGTGTGCGTTTGTGTGCGCGCGCGACTGTGTGTGTGCCTGCAAAAAAAGGCACATATTAAACAGGAAATGCAACTGAGAGCTATTCAAAGCCTCAAACTTCAAAATGCAATTGCATCCCGAAAATTGCATGCATGCAATTCCAAAATGCATGAACGACTTTTTGCATATTTGCAAGGAACATAAGTCGAAGCCTTACCTCTTTGCTGAGACATTTTCCCCTCTGCTTTGATGGGGGAGGGGAGCACAAAAGACTTTGCCTTCTCTCTTCAGTAGCTAGTTTTGCAACAAAGATGCAAACTGCAAGCTCTCAATCTTCATGCAACTGGAGTTTTTCTTACTTCCTACACCAGAGCTCCTTGCAAAGGAAAGAGCTGCAATTGCACACCTTGCAAAACAGATTGCAAAGTGGGTCCCCCCGTTATTGCAATGGTAAAGAAGGCTCTGCTGCACCTACATGATGGGCCAGGGCTGGCAGCTAAAAGCTCCAAACTTGGAACAGAGTGTCTCAGTGCGCAGACGTTCTTTCTACGACCAGAGCTATGATTTCTGGGTAATGTAGTTCGTTCGGATTTCCACGGAGTATTTCATTAAGAAGGTTCCTTGGCTCTATGCTCTGAATTTTCAAAATAATAATAATAAGATACAGGTGTTATGTGTGTTGGGGTGAAGAGATAAATCTTAGATCATATGAAAAAGGTAAGTAGGAAATGAAAACGGCAGCTCATCATTTATTTTGTAGTCCAGAGCTTCTGAGAATCATTACATAGTGTGTATATCAGCACGTTGCAGTACATATTTTCTACCTGTTTACAGTTTCATAATAACGTATGAATAACCGTTCTGTACTGTTGTCTATGTAATCCTCTGCATCCAGCAATCCTCATAAGTAAGGGATATTGACGATTTAGGCAAACCCTTACCCCCTAGTCTTTCGTAATCAGATTGAAGTATAATGAATTGCCATTAAACATGGAGATTCTTATCTGAGATCGCCATTGGAACTGCATTAATGTGACTTGTGCATTTTAAAATTAGCAAATCAACACATTAAAATTAGCAAATCAATTGCAATCCTTCAGGGGGCTGTTAATCAATATTTAATATTGGAGCTTTTAGCTGCCAGCCCTGGCCCATCATGTAGGTGCAGCAGAGCCTTCTTTACAACTATTATGAAGTTTTAGTATTTTATTTTGTTATTCACTTGCTGTATTATGATGTGAACCGCCCTGAGCCCCCTGGGGGAGGGCGGTATAAAAGTGAAACAAACAAATAAATAAATAAATAAATAAATAATAAAGTAAGTAGCTTCAACCAGGATTTCAGTGTTGAATCAAAGGAAAGTCTTCTGATTTTCAGGATTTTGGAATTGAAATTCTTTCTGGAAATAATAATTTGAAGATCGGGTTGGTCACAGTTTTAAATGTTGTTTCTTGTGAACATATGACCAACAGTTTCTCAAGAACCATTATTGTTCTATCAAGAACTATTGCCTTGGCCACCTGCACTCATGCCAGTCCCTGAAAAGCTATCATCTGGTACCCATGCATTGCCAATAGCATCAAAGGGGTGAAGCTATGTGGGGTCAGGGGAAGTGGTGTAGATGTGTCATTCTTCAAAACCAGAAGTGGAACCCAGTGATAGAAAAGCAGAACCCATGTCTCCAGGCTAAACCAGCTTGAATGGGGCACAGAAGGGAACTGGCAGGCAATTAACTGACAAAGCCTTATTATCTTGACATTTCACAGATTTCTGACTGCAGAATTTTATAAATGAAGCTTCCAAGTTGTCTTCAAGAGTACCCCATGTAGAGTCCATTACAGTAATCAATCCCTCCCATGCTCCAAAGAGGATTGCAGTATTCACAACACATATCACTGGTGAAAAGCTACCATAGAGACCAGTTACCTGCCTATTAAAGAGTAAGTCTGCATCCACGATGACATCAGCTTGTTCTGATTGGGCAGTGATTACCCTATCAAGCCCAAGTATATTACACTTACATCTGTGTATTATAAGAGTTCTCTAATAGTAGTACCTCCAGCTTCTCCAGATTTAGTTTGAGTTCTGTTCAGGCACTAGTTCATGATCAGGACCAGTGCAGCAGTTCCTGAAGAACATCAGGGCGATTCCCCCCAAAATCCCGTGACATGATTAAAATCCCGGCTGGGGCAAGGAGTCCCCCTGGCCTCAGTGCCTAACTCGGCTCCATCCCCACCGCAGCAAGTGCTCTCCCCCTCATCCCGCATTTTTTTAAAAAACTGGCAGGAAGGTGCAACTTTTTGAAAAACACAGGCCAAGGCCGGATTGATGGGGAGACACAGGGAAAACAATCGGTTTATTTTTCCTGCCCTAGGGAATGATGTGAAACATTCCAGCCAATCAGAGCACAGTGGGCTGGGCACAGAGCATGCAAAGCTCTCTCTCTCTCTCTCTCTCTCTCTCTCTCTCTCTCTCTCTGTGTGTGTGTGTGTGTGTGTGTGTGTGTGTGTGTGTGTGTGTGTGTGTGTTGGTCGTGGCTATGAAGACACACTCCTGCAAAGAGAGGGGGAGCAAGCGTGCACATTCGTAGCAATGACGGGAGTCGCCATGGCTGGCATGAGGTAAAAAAGACTACCTGCGTAATTTTTTAAAAAACAAGCAAAGGGTAGGGGTATTGTTCCCGCCACAACACAACAGCCAATCAGAACAAAGAACAAAAGAACTGCAGAGCAGATTGTGGATTTGTAACAAATTTGCATTGTTTGATACCGGGATTAACTTCGAACCCCTCTATAGACTCACGCTGCGGTGGGGAGGGAGAAACCACAATAAAAAGGTGCTGTATCTTATTGAACCAGGGGGAAACAAGTTTATTTTTTCAGTGAGGATTTGCCCTGACTGGGTGTCATCAGCGTATTGATGACATCCAGCTCCTAAGCTCTAGATGATCTCACCCCATGGCTTTATCCAAAGCTTCAGCAACACTAGTTGCTGATTCCCTCAGACCTGAGCTGAGATCACATTTCTGACTCAGATGCAGAAATAGACATGGTGATGCTATATGGATAGTCAGTTAGTCCAGAATTACTGAAAAGATTTTCTGGCTCCAGAGCAAATAGTATGTTCAGCTTGCCTCTGGGACAGGATCTCTGATCATGTGACAGCCATCCAGGTTCACCTTTGTATGCTGCTTGGAGTCTGTCTTTCTAGATTAGCTGTTCATATCATGAACATAACCGTATATCTGCTTCAAGATGCTGGTTGCAGGTCTGCTGGAAACTGGGGTGGAGATCTGCTCTGTCACAATTGTATCCTTCTCCTTCCCCAGGGTAGCATAAATTGGCCAGCCACCTGACTCCAATTTTTCCTTGCAATGGTCTGATGCAGTAAGTTAGGCTGAAAGTAAACAAGTGGTCTAAAAGAACCCAGTGAAGCTTACGGCCAATTCCAAATGTGACTAGGGCTGGGGTCAGTGTGACCAAGCTGGGTAGAGGGTGAAGTTCCATTTCCTAAAGGATAGCTCCAAGGCAGTGACTTCAGTACAGTTTTTTTTTTTTTGACGTCTGCAACACATAAAACACAACCAGTGTTTTCTTCACCTTGGGCAATTAAGCTCTCTTCCACAAGTTCACATAGTCTCTCCCATCTTGTTATGTTCCTCCACTACCGGACACCTTTCATTTCTTCATACCACCATCTTAAAAATGTGGCCCAACAACTGGATTTGCAGTCATTGCTCAGGGTCCATCTCTTTCGGCTCAACAGAATGCTCCAACCCCAGACTGCGGTTACAAACACCAGCCCGCCCCCCCCCCCCACCCTGTCCAGCCATCAGTGTGTTGGCCTCACCTGCCCCACAGGTGAGATCTCTTTGGGGTTTACTTCTCTCTGGGGGCCCAGGCTGCCCTTGGCTTCCTAGTAGGGGTCCCTGCTTCTCGCCATTTCTTCTCTTTTTGGTTGAATTTGGGAGTTCTACATTTAAAGAGCTCTGAAAACTCATCAAATGAAGATTACTGTTGGACAGGCAAAAGCCATACTGTTCATTTTCCATCAGGCACCATGGTGGTTCCTCATGAGAAAGGGATTTGCCTTTCCCCATCCATGGCAGTTTTACATTGTGAAGAAAGCAGGCTTTTGAACACAAATAGAGTCCTTTTGCTCAAAGATCAGATATATAACCTTAGCTATGTTATTATATTAATTTTCTGGTTTCCACAGCATCTTTCTCAGATTCTTCAGGCAATAGGACACTTAAAAAAGTAATCCTAAATAAGGAGGAAAAGAACCCTAGGCATAAATAGGAGAAAGCGTTTATAACATGAGCCTGAATATAACTTGGAGTGTGAAAGATTCTGAAGTCACAGAATTTGATTTTTTAATTAAATGGTTTGTTAAAGGAAAAATGAAATATACATATCATTGAAAGTTTATAAGAAACTTTCAGATATGGTAAAAGGTATCAAGTCTGTATCTTCCAAAACTTGAAAGCAACTGAACCCAGCCTCTTTGAAACCACAAAGTTCTTCCCCTTGAATGAGATGATAAAACAGGAAATGGTGGTACCTTCAAGACAACATTTTATTCTAGCATAACCTTTTGTGGACTACAGACCACTTCTTCAGATGCAATGAGCAGACCTGAAGAAGGGGCCTCTCTAGTCTACAAACACTTGTACTGGAGGAAAGATTTGTTAGCATTTAAGGTGGCACAAGGTTCTTGTATAATTTTGCTACAACTAGGGATTTGCACCCAGAAAAAGTTCAGAAGGATCTCCCCATGTCACGCTATGAGGCAACATGGAAAACATTTGATGAATACCTAAAAAAAAGGGACATAAGAGAAATTTAAAATGTTTGCCAGCACCAATGAATTCTAAGTCATATAAAATAGATACAGGTTTTCTTTTGAGATAAGAATTTAACGAGCTGAATAAAAGCAATTTTAATTTTATATATACTTTTTTCCTTTTCTTTCTCTTTTTTGGGTTAATTAATGTTACCTACATCCCAGACGGGTTGTTTTGCTGTTTGTTATTAAGATCAATAGAATGTTTTTTCTTGCCTCTCCATCAATATAAATACCCATGAGAGTTAAATGATATGAATGTCAAGACACTTTGAGATGGACATATAAGATTGTTTATTATGAATAATGGTAACAATATTATTTGGAAAAACTTTGGCAACGTATCTCTTGGAAACTATAAGGGAGTCTTTAACAAGTTATTATAGAGGATTTTTTATTGTTAGGATTTGATTTTTAATATTATATTGGACATATATATATACTTATGTGTCTATTTTAATTAATTAAAAATTGTTGCAAACAAAAACAAAAAAATCGGTATAATTTAGTACCTGAGATTAGGGGTAAAGGGGGTGTCCCCAAGTCAAAAGTCTGTCCTGGGAATGCCCCAAGAACGCCCCTCTCCATGCCAACGGAGGCTTTTACCATGGGGGCATGCTGCCACAGGGTTGTACTTCCAGGTTTGGGCACCACAGTGGCTGGCAGCCAAGCTGAGTTCTTGCATGCCAGCATCCATGCCACTTTGCAAGGTTTTGGTGGCATGTGTGCTGGCGCAACCCTTCCATCACTTACAGTGCAGCTTCAGTTCCCCTTCACCCCGAATTGCACATAAAGTTTCTGCCATGTGGATGCCCGTCTAGTGCTAATGGGCTTGTTATATTTCTGGTGCTGAATGAAGACTTATATATTGCCCTGGCTTTCTAGAAATCTTCTTCCTCCTACCCCACCTCTCTGAAAAACTAGAACATTCTTTTATCTGGCTAGTCTGCTGTTTTAATCTTGTGATTTGCAAATTTAATGGCTGCAATTTGTTGTTGCTTCAATGTTTTGAGCTGTTCTGTTTGGTTTTAATGTTTTGAGCTGTCAAATGTTTTGCTTTGCTCTGAGGTCCATGAGATTTTAAGAACCAATTATTTACGTTGTTTTTAATTATTTTTTTGGCTGGCTCAGGAGCAAGATATAAATATATAAATAAAATAAATAAATTTAATCACCCCAGTTGTT
Organism: Sphaerodactylus townsendi; assembly: GCF_021028975.2. Lineage (NCBI taxonomy): Eukaryota > Metazoa > Chordata > Lepidosauria > Squamata > Sphaerodactylidae > Sphaerodactylus > Sphaerodactylus townsendi. The sequence continues at coordinate 135,328,555 of NC_059427.1, read as the reverse complement.
TCATATGAGTGGCATACAACCAAGGTATGATGCATATGAGCAACACTGTAACATAGTGTTTTTGGAAATACCAGTTCTAACCTTAAGGAGAAAGAGTCTTCTGTTGGAAGAAAGTGGGATACGATTTTGCTATTGGGGATTTCTTTCTCTGTACACAGTAGGAAAAAATTAGTGTGACTTCAGTTCATTCCTTACCTAATGTGCTAAAGCTAGTCTCTATCTTTGTTGGTTTAAGGACTACCTCATCTTTCTTCTGCTCTTGGACATTTTGAGGGGACATTTGATGCGGAAGAAATCTCTCAGTGGAGACTAGTCTTTTTCTTTCTTCCACCTGGAAGTCTTAGAGAGTCAGTGTGTTATAGTGGTTAAGACCAGCGGACTCTAATCTGAAGAACTGGGTTTGATTCCCCACTCTTCTACATGAAACCTGCTGGGTGACCTTGGGCTAGTCACAGTTCTCTCAGAACTCTCTCAGCCCCAACTGTTAGGGGGAGGTGGACAGAGAAAAGCGGGGTATAAAAACCAACTTTTCTTCTTAGACAGTGCTTTAAAATTTATCACCACTTAATCTAATTTAGTCTGTTAAATATGCTGCAGAATATGTAGACCAAACAGCGCAATCCAAATCCCTGGACTAAACTGCAGTGGCTGGAGGTGACATGGTGAAGGCAGTGCAGCATCACCTCCAACAAGCTTTCCGGAGTTATGGGGAGGGAGGAAAGACCTAAAACCTTCTCTGCTGCCAGAAAACCCTCCATAGGGCCTAACGGCGCCCATCTCTACTCAGAAAGGTGTAAGGCAAGGGTGCCTTCTACCACCCCATTTGTTTAACTTTTATGTTAACACATTAATAACAGGGTTTCATAAGAAAGATACTCATGCACCTATCCTTACCGCTGATAAGAGTATAGCCATTCTCATGTATGCCGATGATGCTGTTGTATTATCATTGACGAAAGTGGGGCTAAAAAGAGAGCTGAAGATATTTGCTCAGATATGCACAGAGGAACAGCTAAGTATCAACTACGCAAAGACCAAGATAGTGCATTTTAATGCCAAATTTAAGAAACTGAAATGGCAGTTGTTAGGTCATCAGATTGAACACATAAAGTGTTTCAAATACCTAGGTGTGGTTTTCCAGTACAACGGAAAACCCTCAGCCCATATACAAACAGCCATACACACAGCACAAAGGAGTTCACAGGCAATCCTAAGATATTTTTTACAGTCCCACAAGGGGGGGGGATTTATTCCAGAGGCAATTAGATTATTTGAAGCTAAATCCCTGGCACAACTCACCTATGGAGCCCCATTGGCAATAATTTCGGATTTCACTCTATTAGAGAGAGTCCTGTCCACATTCCTTAGAGCTCTTTTTAACACTCCTAAATGTACAGCTAATGTAGTTCTAAGACAAGAAGCAGGGGTTGGTTAAAAATTCCCGGAGACAACCTTTTGGAGGCTAGCTTCTATTATCAACAATGCTGGCTTAAAGTCCTTTCTCCACCCCATGGGCTTATTGCCTTTGCTACTGGCAGCAACAATCCATATCCAAGCTGGCTAGAAAAAAAATAACACTTAAACTTACACCGTGTAGCAGCTTTGGATCCTGTACAACTATTGGAACTGGATCATTGCAGAGCAACAGCCTTTAGATCTATCAGCGGCTCAATGACATTTGAAATGCAAAACAGATTTCCCCTTGTTACCCGGTGTTATATAAACCTATTAAAAGAATCTTGGACAGGTATCTCGGCTGCCCCTTACCTGTCCAATATATAACATCTACTGAATGCCACTGGGGCCTTTTCCAGGGCCCGCTTTTGATGCTTTTCCATCCAGCCAATCCTAATGGGCAGATTCTCAAAAAAATTCCACGACATAGGAGACTATGTGTTTGCAGAACTCAGGAAGTGGACTCTGTATTACATATTTTATTGCATTGTGAACTCCATAAAGGGGAAAGGGAGGCTTTAATTCATCCATTGTTTATCCAGTACAGAAATTTAACTAGAGTTAATCCCGATTCAGTTCTTGTGAGAATTTTGCTGGAAGACCGAGTTTCTCTTATATCTCAGCAGGTAGCTAAATTTTGTATGGTGGCATATAGTAAGAGAAGAATCATGTTGGGACCAAGAGCCAGACCACATGAGGGTGACCGTAATAATGCTACAAGCTGATTATATTCTTTGTGTGGATTTCTGTACAAATTCAGTTTTTTCTTTTGTTTATTGTTCTTCCTCTTTCTTGTTCTTCTCTATTCTTTTTTGCTGGCCTAATGGCCGTAATAAAACTGACTGACTAACTCCATAGGGCCAATGAACTTATGCCACTCAAAAGAGTGACTTATGTACAGGGCTTGAGCTGCATCGCAACTGGCTGCAAATCCAGGGTGGAAGTCAACTAATATCGACTCTGACTAGCTCTCCCCACACTCACCCACCCACTGGCATGGCTGGGACATCGAGCTTTTGTTGTGGCAAGACTGGGGTGGCCGGCTGCTGGTGTCTCTGGCCCCTCCATTGGCATGAGAGCTCTTTGCAGTGGTGGAGAAGGCAAATGCGCTGTCACGGCTTCCACCAGCTCCTGTGACTGATTATGCCCCCCCCCCCCCCCAATTTGGACTGGGCTGAAAGGGTTTTACCTCTTGGCCCAAGAAAAATTGATATCTAAACATTGGGGGGAACAAATTTTTTATTCATACGGGAATAATGCTGCTATCTCATTATCACAAATTCTTTACGTTATTGTCCTTAATAGACTAGGCTGGTCAGATTGAATGAAGAGGTCAAGGTCCATTCCAATGGATCTGATAATGTGAAGAATTTTTAACTGCCAGTTGGATTGGTAGGTATCTTCTAACACCGAAGACAGGAGACTCATTGGTTGGAATGATTTGATAGTGATTATCCGGGCTCTAGTTTTCACAAGAGATTGTTTGGTTTCTGCACGAATTTAGTTGACACATCTCGGCATTCCTGTTATCTGTCCCTGCCTGTTATCTGTTATCTGTCCCTGTGGGTGGACTCTATGACATCTCTTTCTTTATCTGTGAACCCGATCAGAAATCCATTTGACAAAATGATTTTTCAAAATCTGGATTCGCCTTTTATGAATTGGCCCGTTCTAGAGTTCAGTGATTCCCATGGGCATACAGAGCTCCCAAATGTCTGAAGGCAGCAAATCCCTTATGTATTTCCTGTAGGATAATCTGATGCAAAGGAGGATGGGATTCATGTATCTTTTCTGACTGTACAAAAGACAGCATTTCAGCAGCTGCTGTTTTCCTCACTCCTTTAGTACAAGTTTTGTTGCCAACCTCCAGGTAGGGCCTGGAATAACAACTGATCTCCAGACTACAGAGGTCAGTTCCCCCTTGAGGAAATGGCAGCTTCAGTGGGTGGACTCTATGACATCACATCCCTGTTGAGCTCCCTTTCCTCTTCGAACTTCCCCATCCCTAGGCTCAGCACCCCAAATCTCCAGGAATTTCCCAACCTGGAGGTGGCAATTCTAACTACAAGCCATGCCTGCAAAAATGTCCTTTTCAAATTTACTATTATGAATTGAAGGCTTTTCCTTCTTCAGGTGTGGCTATACTATCTACTCATGGAAATAGACAAAAAGCCTGTTTATTTGTTTTATTCATTTATTTAATAAATGTCTATGGGACCTCTCCAGAGTGCTGATTGGGGCAGCTTACAATTAAAATAGTAAACTACTGTACCAGTATTTAAACAAGAAGCATTTTCAAACAAGTCATTAAAACAATACCCAAAATGGAACGAAACTGCCCATAAAACATACCTCAGACCAGAAGCAGACCATTAAACAACTGTAAAGATAAAAAAACCACCTTAATTAAAAGCCTGGGTAAATAACTTGGTATCTACCAGACTAGTGTACTGGTACCAGGTGATCCTCAAGGAACAAAGGCATTCCAAAGACAAGGTGCTGTAACAGAAAGAGTACCTCACCCTTGTCTCTTGTTAGCAGCTCCCTCACCTCTGAAGGGAAGAGATAAGGCTTAAGATGCAGATCTGAACTGGCGGCCTGGGCAATAGAGGAGGAGGTGGTCACAAGCTGTTCTGTACACTAATGTAAGAACCAGCATGTTGGGTTGTGCCCAGAAGCAGAGGGGTAGCCTTTTTATTTTGCAAGTCTTTTGGTCGAAGCCACATCGTGCAGGGGGGGAAATGAGGGAAAATACCTTCCATACCACAAAGCAGATCAGCCCAGAAGAGAGCCTCGAGTGCCTATGAATCTTGTCCTGGAGTAGCAAACAACCTGGGACTTTACATACAACTAATAAGTTTGGAATCAAAATGCAAGAACAGAATTTTGCCACCTGGAAGGAAAAGCACCACAAAAGAGTCTCTAGGAAAGGAAGGAAAAGCAGCAAGTTAACTGGAAATCCAACTTGTATTATTGTTCAGGGAAAGAGCCATATAAACAATGAGCTTCAAACAGAAAAAGCGTCTTGTTCTTGCATTTCTTATAGTTGAGAAAAATGATCTCATGTACTCAATTGTTTTCCATTGTGGAAGTAAACACACACCTGCCAGTACTGCTGCATTCTACAACTGAATTGGAAATTCTGTCGAAGATTAAGCTATGTAGCCTGAAGTTTAGGTACCTCATTCTACTTAATGTTCCTTTCTCTTTCATGGAACAGAAGTGCAAAAAGGTTCTAGGTACTTTGCATTCCTTCCTTCTTCCTTCCTTGACTATTTGCATTTGCTAGAACTTCAAACAAGGCAGAAATAGAAAGCTGTTGTGTTGGTCCTACCCCCCAGAGAATGATTCAAGATATAAGAACTTTTACTAGAAACACTGGTGGACTCCACGAGACAAACAAAAGAAGAGGCTTCATTAGTCTTGTAAAGCTTGTATTTATTATATGATGCCTTTTGTAAGGCATTTGGTTCATTTTGTGACTAGGAATCTACCAAGGTAGACACAATTGGCACCGCAAATGTTTTTGACTTTTTAAGGGACTTAATTCTTCATTTTTATTGAGTAGGCTTATAAGCATGCTACCAGAAATATTTCAGAGAAGGCATCAGTGTCTCCAAACATGAATCCAGGCAAATGCATTTTATATTCCAAGTTCCTTTTGGGCTCTGTATAGGGGCATTCCCCATTATTAGTATGTGAAATGTAAGACTCTATCACTGTTCCAAGAGTTTATAAATATAAGGCCAATTGTTATGGTTTGAACATTTATTTCAGAGAAAAAAAGCTGTTATGTCCTTTGGACAAGATTTAGCATCCTTGATAACCAACAACAAACAACAGTTACCTATGTTATGAAAAGAGTGGGTTGAGCTAATTTTTATTGCTCCTAACCAACCACCACTTCCCTTCCCTTTCATCTGATTAACGCTTTTTTGATCAAATATCTTGAGCAGTTATAGCCAACCATCTTTTCTAACAAGCAGGCCCTTGAGTTGTAATTTTTGAGCCTAGCTGTGCTTCAGTAAATTGCCAAAGGTTCCTCCACAATATTGGCCTCACTCTGTTATCCCTCTGTACCCTAGAGGCGAAGAGCTTTCTTGTCACTACTTTTTATTGTTAGATGTGCAACAGTGCACACGTGATGATGGTTAGCCCCTACCTCTAAATTCTTACCATGGTAGCAAAGTGGGAAAGCTAACTATTAAACGAATGCCATTTTAATTATAAGTTATGATAATTACAAAAATGAAGTGTTCCATAATTATATGGAAAAATGAAGCGTTCCATAATTAATATAAAAATAATTCCCCAGCTAATAGCCTATAATGGGAAGAAAACACATTATTGTCTTTCATTTCATTCTGGTTTCCTTTGTTATTGCAGTTTCTGCCTTTATTGGTTTCCCTTTTACAAGGCAGCCAGCATTTTCCTAATGAAGCACAGAGGCCCCTTCTGGACATGCAGAATAATGCACTTTCAATCCACTTTACAGCTGAATTTTACTGTGTGGAATAGCAAAATCCACTTGCAAACAATTGTGAAAGTGGATTGAAAGTGCATTATTCTGCATGTGCAGAAGGGGCCAGAGAGAGTGCAGTGTCAGGGACAGAAAAGAAAAGAAAAAGTCTGAGCTTACTTGATTAATTGCAAGCTGTAGGCACTATGATCACATATGTGTGAACTATTAGCTTTCATATCTCCTCTCAATATCTATCTTCCTGTGCCGGATTTTCCCTTAAAGTTTGCATCCTACTTCTTGACTTCTCTCCACATGCATCCAAGAAAATCTACTTGAAGGTTTTCCTGCTTCTGACTGTCTACCCAGTTGCTTTACCCTTCATGTGCCTCCACATGCCCTTGTCTTGTCAGTCCACCTTTTCCTCATAATACTGTTCTCCAAGCTCAGTGGCTACATTGCTGTCTGCATTGCTGTCCGTTCTCTCATAAACTTTTAATGTCTCAGCAAACAGACCTCTTTATTCTGTCTGAAATTTGGATATGTGTCCAGTTTGGATGGGAAAGCATATGGGCACAGACCCAAGAAAGGGGGGGGGGGTCCTAATGGGAACCTATGGGAAATAATAACTAAATCAAATTATGACAATAAAACAATGATGAAAGAAACGATTATGAAACAAAACCATTTGAGACCACCAATAACAAAACAGTCCCGTTAAAAATTAATATCAAAACCAAAACAAATTTCCATGCACACCTCTACTGTCTGTTGTGGGGAGAGGAGCCATTGCTTCTATTTCCTCTTCATCTCACCCCCAGTCTCTGCAGTCTTGCTTGCTGTCATTGTTTGGAGGTTTGCTTGTAAATAGGGAGCTCTGGTCTCTGCCTCTATCCAGTGCAGCACTAAATAATGAGGTAATTCATGTTTTACACAAGTGGAAAGCCTCAAGTTACTGAGAAGGTGCAATGATTGGTAAAAAGAAGGAAAGCAGTGCCCATGATTGCCAGTCAGGATGATCATGTGGCAGGAACATAAAGACAACATGCCCTGTCAGGCACATATCGGCTGAGTCACTTTCTCCCCGCTTCCTGACTTTAGTTGCGCTGCCTCACGCTTCGTGGATCTGAAACATTACAAGCGAGATTCTAGGGAATAGACAGAAGATTAATATACATCTTATGAGTGTTGCTAATTTTTTTATTCGGGTTGCTTACGGTAACAGTATTAACAAACCAGATAAGTTCAGGTAGGACTTAGGCCTCTTTCACACAGGCCAATAAACCCAGGATGGGGATGGGGAAAAAAAGTTTCGGGGGTGGGGGGGGACTTTGCATAGCTCTGCCCCTAAAGCGAGGCTGCCCTGTGTTAACCCCCTGAAACGTTTTTTTTAAAGAATTGTGCTATCCGCGATTCTTTTGTTTTACCTTGCGTTGCAGCCGCTTATGAGCAAATGGCTGGTAGGGAAGCACTTTAATCGGCCACATTTCCCTGTGTTTGTTGAGGCTCCACCTCCCTGTTGTGCAGGGTCTCACATAGCTATGCAGCAGAGGGAGAAAGGTAACCCAAAAAACGCGCGCCTCTGTGTGAAGGTGCGACAGCAACCTGCATTGGTTCTGCGGGCTCCGTTCGCTGCCTCCATGGAGGCATGCAAACAGGAAAACAGGAGAATGGGTTACTTTATCCCACCTGCAACCCACTCTCCCTGTGCTGTGTGGAAGGGGCCTCTGGTTTTTATCCAAGTGCACCCACCCACACCCTTCAGCAAGCACGAATGCAGACAAGTAACTCTACATCTTGCTGTTCTGGCAACTGGTTGGGAGGATGGCAATCTGGCCAGGTTACAGTGCTGAACTTTTCAAATGTTGAAAGCCTATTGGAAGTTTGCTCAGCTTGGTGCATTTCTTCTTTCATTTAGATCTACTTTATCTCAAGGAGGGGCAAGCCATGTCATTGAGCAGTTTCATCAAAGTTAACGTTGGGAAACTGTTTATATAATCCCGCAAAGGAATGCTAATTTTTTCATTGAAGATGCTTTTGTGCTTCATTAAGAGAGAATGGCCATTGATAGCTGTAATTGTTTCCTGCCGTAATGTACAGTTGGAGGATGTTTATCCATTGAACAAGAGACTACAGTCCTGAGATGCTGCTTTCAAATGCTATTTGACAGCATAATACATGCCATTGCAGCTATACCCTTTTGCCTAACTAGAGTCACGGAATAAACCATCCTCTGATTCCTGCGGCATTTCAGAATAGATGATGCACTGCATTCTTCATGTGTTAGCATTAGTCTTTATCTCAGACTTCCTTTCTTACTGAATCTCCCTCATGCATCTGTTTCACTCATAATACACAGGTTTCTGTGCATTCTTTTGTCTTACAAAGAAAGTGGTCCTCTCAGTAATGATTTACAAACACCCTCTGCTGTTCAAATACTTGATGTAATTAGATGCGCACAATGTTGGATTCACTGGCACCAAGCACTTTTGCGTTTGAGTGCTTTGGGGAAAGGTAGGATTTCTGGTCACTCATCATGACTTTGGACATTAAATGGAGATCAAAACTACTCAATTCACATGTACCTAGTTTTGGCATTTGCCCGTATATTTCTCACAAGACAGTCTCTTGCATTACTTCTGTAGTCATATGAGTTTACTAGAACCATATCTTTAAGCTGATTCTGGACTCCACATCAAGGGATCAGACATCTTGCTGGCGTTGCCAGGTTACAACCTAGAGAACCACTCTATATGTTTGCATATATTGAAGATAAATGTACTGAAACAGCAGCAACTTCCACCACCTGTAGCTCTTTAATTCTTTACCTGTTAATGCAACATAAGGTCATTGGAGGCATTGGAGGGGAGCAATCTGGTATGCTTACATTTCACTTGTAGGGGGAAATGTTTGAGTGTTCCCCATTGAATCCTGAAATAAACCTGCACACATTGCTCATCTGCTGCCCTAATCTGAATCTAACACCCATGATGCTTTCTAGCCACTGCTCTCTCATTGCAAATATGCTTTTTAGGCCCAAGTAGCTTCAACATCCTTTTACCTTGCTCTGCCCTTCCCTTGTGCAATTACCATGGTTTATTCCTGCCTCTACATCGCAGGATCTTAACCTGTGATCTATGAGACTCTAGGGGATCTATGGATGAGATTCAGGGGGTCCATAAACTGGGCACAACAATTATTTGTTTCTTTAGTTCCTTTCTTATTGCTTTGAAAATTTGGAGAAAAAAATTAAAATATTGAATTAAGTTAAGGTTTTGTTGTCTAAACAAGTATGGGTGGAATGGATGCTACTATACATGGTTAGGTAAGGTACAGTTGTCACTGTTGACAAGTTATGATGTTTTTCTGAGAAAGAGGTCCATTGCTTTCACCAGACTGTCAAATGAGTCCATGATCCACAAAAAGTAAGAACCACTGTTCTACAGAGATTGCTGACCATAGCTTTTGTTTCTGCAGAAAGCTCACTCAACCTGCAATCTCCTGGAAAGTGCCTGCAATTTTTTTTGTTACTTCTCTTTCCCCTGCTCCACCATTGATCCTTTTGGGCTCCCCTCTCACCTTGTTTTTATGTCTACCTTAGCATTGTGTTAGGATGGAACCTCTGCCTCTTTCACTGAACACCTGTTATTGGAAAGCTGCCACCACTTGTATAATTATGCTGGAATCCACCCCTAGCTCATTGAGGGCCATGATCTCCCATAGTAAATGACTAGTAAATCTTGTTGGAGACTTAGTCCTGTGAAGAGATACTGATGCTAATTTGATGCATGACACACAGAAGGAAAAAGTAACACTGTTTGATTGTGGTGGGTTTTCCTGGCTGTGTGGATGTGGTCTGGTGGATCTTGTTCCCAACATTTTGCCTGCATCTGTGGCTGGCATCTTCAGAGGTGTATTACAGAGGGAAGTGTGTAACAGACTTCCCTCTGTGATACACCTCTGAAGATGCCAGCCACAGATGCAGGCAAAACGTTAGGAACAAGATCCACCAGACCACGTCCACACAGCCAGGAAAACCCACCACAACCAGTTGAATCCGGCCGTGAAAGCCTTCGACAACAACACTGTTTGTTGTGGGTTTTCCAGGCTGTGTGGCCATGGTCTGGTAGATCTTGTTCCTGATGTTTCGCCTGCATCTGTGGCTGGCATCTTCAGAGGTGTATCACAAAGAGAAGTGTGAAGATGCCAGCCACAGATGCGGGCGAAACTCCCCTGAAGATGCCAGCCACAGATGCAGGCGAAACGTTAGGAACAAGGTCTATCAGACCACGGCCACATAGCCCGGAAAGCCCACAACAACCAGTTGAGTCTGGCCGCGAAAGCCTTCAACAATACATTAAGACCACTGTATTCTCCATTCCCTCCCCTTTGCATCTGTTACTCATGTTATGATTCAGACTTTGTATACTTAGATAGGCATGTAGTGTAATCCTATTGAATAAAAAAGTTGTCCTAACTGCCTCAGTCGCCATGCCAGAAATAAAATTAGAAGGCTTTTCGAAGAAGGGCAAGACATCACTGGGACACCAGAGCATGAGCGGCTAGATTTCTGCAGGGTTGGCACATATTGGGTTTGTAGAATACATGGCCACCCTAGCTATGACACTGAATCTGGCCTGCCTCTTCAAAGCTGCCCCCTTTGAATAACTGAAGACAAAAATTGCCCAAACCATATACTTTGTAAGTGTAATGTACACTATTATCACACTCTCTCATACTTTTGGTTTTAAGTCACTCTTGCCAGAATGATTATCACCACTGCATTTGGTTTTCACTTAGTGTTGCATCTTCTAGTTTAGGTGCAACAAAGTTCCTCTAAATATCTGTTCATTCTTCACATGTATATCCCACACTTCCTCCAAGAAGTTCAGGGTGGAATTCAGCCCTTTACTGCAATCCCTGAAGTGAGTTATGTTGAGATGGAAAAGGTGAGTGGCACAGGCTTTTTCATCAGATGCAGATGAGTGCTTCACTGGTCACCTGGCCTATATAAAGCTTTGCAACTCCAGATTTCCTGAAATCAAGTTCCTGGTCGATTAGAAGAAGAAGAAGAGTTTGGATTTATATCCCCCCTTTCTCTCCTGTAGGAGACTCCAAGGGGCTTACAATCTCCTTGCCCTTCCCCCCTTATAGCAAACACCCTCTGAGGTGGGTGGGGCTGAGAGAGCTCCGAGAAGCTGTGACTAGCCCAAGGTCACCCAGCTGGCGTGTGTGGGAGTGCACAGGCTAATCTGAATTCCCCAGATAAGCCTCCACAGCTCAGGCGGCAGAGCGGGGAATCAAACCTGGTTCCTCCAGATTAGATACACGAGCTCTTAACCTCCTATGCCACTGCTGATTAGATTCACTACAGCACATTTAGGGAAGCCCTCTCCATTTTTAAACGCGTAGCAAAGACAAATATTTGCAGGATGGGGTGATGTAAATAATCAAGGAAAAAAGGACACATTTGACAGCACAATTTAAAAAAGAATTCTAGCAATTTCGCTGATTTCTCTACATAAGATTGCACTCTAAATTGATTTATTTATTTGGGCTGTTAAACCCCGCATTTCTAAGTGAGAGAATTGCTCGAGTCAGGACATTATCAGCATAACATATCCATATTTATAAAAATTATAAAAAGGAAGACAGTTAAGAGCAATTTACAACAGTCTAGTCCAAAATTTTAAAAACAAGGTAAGAGTTTAATGTTCTGAAATAAGTGTTTTATCTACCATTGGAAGTAGGGTTGTCTGGTCCTCCTAGCCACAGGCTGGGTCATGGAGGGAGGGTAGGGTTGCCAGATCTGGGTTGGGAAACTCCTAGAGATTTGGGAATAAATCCTGAGGAGGACAGGGTTCTCAGCGGGGTACAATGCCATCGATTTCACTCAACAAAGCATCCCTTTTATCCAGGGGAATTGATCTCATGTAGACTGGAAATGAGCTGTAATTTTGGGAGATCCCCAGGTCCCACTTGGAGGCTAGCATCCCTCATTGGAAAGCTTGTAAGGAAGGTATCAGACATAACTAATGAGGGAGTTACAAAGATTTGGGGCGGCTTCTCAGAGGGCCCATATGCATCTCCCCACCAAATGAATCTCTGCCACTGGGTTCCTACAAAAGCGGCTTCTTGGGCAATCTCATAGAGTACAGGCTGGAAGCAGTCCATCAAGTATTAATGGGGATGGTGAGGCAGGAAACTGAGGAGTCTAAAATAACTGCCTCACCTCATCCCATTATAGAACTTGGTATAGAGGACTGAGAACTTACATTGTCATCTTAAGAGCATGTCCTTGGATGTGGTTCCCATTAAATAGACTTATTTTTTTAAAAAAATTATTTAGTCAACTAGAATACTATTTACAAGAATGCTTACTAATAAACACAACACAAAGTACATTATAAACAAACATCTCAGCTATAAATAAACTTCAAAATAATTCCTAATCAATTTTTAAATACATCTCTGAATTCCTTACACATTTTCATCTGGCTTTATTTTATTCCAGCAAATAATGAGTGGTTGCCAAACTGTAATGGATTCTTCTTGTATTCTCCTCTGCCCATTCTATAATTTTTAATTGCAGTTATCTTTCTCATTAGCAGGGTGAGCCATGCTTTACAGATCCAAACATTTGAATCTGGAATTCATTTTTTCCAGCATTGTGCCAGGGGGGCAGCCCGAGCCATGACCAGGCATCTGGCCACAGTGTCAGCCAAAAGGCTGGCTTAAGTGTAGCCTGTGGCTTGCCAGCGCAATGCCGGCAAACCCAGAGAGAGCCAACTAATGTTGCCTTCTCTCCAAGGCCTGTCCCTGCTGTGGCATCCTTGCTGCATCCCACTGCCAGGGGAGGGTGATAGCAGCCACACAGCAGTGGTTCCACCCCTTCACTGGGTTAAGTTCCTCAAAGAGGGCTAATACACCTGCGTAGCTGCCCCAGAGCTCCCACAGGCAGATATCCCCCCTCCCCCCCGATGGGGCTGTTAATGTAGCAGCTATTACCAAGATTCTCAGGCCGTTTCCACACGGCCTCCCTGTCGCCTCCATGCCGGCGAGAATTCCGCCGGCGTGGAGAAGGCCGTTCCCATGCACGCATGCGGACAGCCTCAGCAGAGGCCGGCAAACGGCAGGCGGCTCCGCACGGAGCCGCCTCTTCCCCCTGCCCCGTCCCACTCACCTTGTCCCGATCGGTAAGCCTGCGCACAGCGTGAAGCCCATATACGCTGCCCTCCGACCTCCGGGGGTGGGAGGACAGCGATGGCTGAACTTTCCCGGCATTTCCAGCAAGCAAGCGTGGCGCAGGCTGCGGCAGCAAACGGCGATGAGCGTGCTGTTCGGCGGCGGTTACGCGCAGCGGGAAGACGCTTTCCCCCCAACAACAACCCTTTAAAGGGTTGTTGTTTAGGGCGGCCTGACGCCACCCTGGGGGAGGGGGGGGCAGTCAGGTCGGCGCTGCTCCTGTGCGAACGGCGGCCTGGGGGCGGCGTTTTTACCGCCCCCAGGCTGTCGTTTTTGGCCTATGCGGAAAGGGGCTCAGCTATTTTTCTCTCTCTGGTTTCTAGCTTCTGGGGATCATGCCTAATAAAACACATTTAAGGTAATTTGACAACTTCACCCATCTTATTTCTTCTAATCCTTTAAGCACATTCCTCCAGAATATCTTTACCAACAATGAAGATGTGAGCGAATTCTGCTCTTATATCTACAACACTCCTTCAAGATGCTATTCCTCATTTTTGCTATTCTATCTGAAGTTAAATACCATCTATGCAGCATTTTACTATGTTATCTCTTATATATATGTTCAGTCAGCATTCCTTAATTTTTATATGTACAGAGAGCCATTCTTCGTTCATAACTTTAATTTTGTGATGAAAGAAATTCTGAGCTGTATTTAAAAGTGAATTACGAACTATTTTGAAGTTTTATTTATAGTTAAGATATTTATTTATAGTGCTCTTTGTATTGCGCATGTTAGTAATAATCCCACCTAGTCTTTTAAAATAAGGGATTTTTATCAAAATGTTTAAGAATCTGTATATTGCAGGCATCAAATTAGATTGCTTTTCAGGCTCATAAATTTCCTTTTCAAAAACTTTTAAAGGCCAAAATAAGTTAATTTGTTGTTGCCCTGAGATCATAAAATTTCTAATTAGCGCTGAAATTCTGAGAGATAAATTTCTGCTACCTTCTCTCTCACCTCACTGTAGCTCAAAATTCTTCCTTCCTTAACAAAGTCCACTAATACTATTAAACCCAAGTCAAGCTGAGCATAAAACACACTGATAAAAAGATAGTGAAATTCCCTCCCTAACAGAATCAGCATGCAAACTGAACCCTTTAACTCAAAGAATGTGCTGATTTGGAAGCATATAATAGTATTTTTCAAAGTAAAAGGAGCTGCAAGACCCCAGTCTTCCATGACCTCTGTATGACAGATTGAATTGGGGTTTTGCGGGGGGGGGGGGGCAGCGGCAATAGTTCTGTATGAATTTACTGAACAACAATTGCATCTTAAATAGCAGAGGGAGTCACTGCTATAAACAGGAAAAAAATATGGAGTAAAATCTTCATTTTAACCCAACTATGCAGTGGCGTAATGGTTAAGAGCAGGTGCATTCTAACCGGGTTAGAACCGGGTTTGATTCCCCACTCTGCCGCTTGAGCTGCAGAGGTTTATCTGGGGAATTCAGATTAGCCTGTGAACTCCAACACATGCCATCTGGGTGATCTTGGGCTAGTCACAGTTCTTCTGAGCTCTCTCAGTCCCACCCACCTCACAGGATGTTTGTTGTGAGGGGGGAAGGGAAAGGAGATTGTAAGCCCCTTTGAGTCTCCTACAGGAGAGAAAGGGGGGATATAAATCCAAACTCTTCTTATCTTCTAACCAGTAAATCCAATAGTAGCGCCATGTTTTAGGTTCTGTCTCATTTATTAATAGATTAAGGTCATACACCAAAGTTTGCAAATTATCAGAGAATTCCCATTTATTTAATATTGTTTTACTTCCACCTCAATCCTGTAGGTCATGAGATTTCTGATTTAGTTTCTTGATCCCACTATCATCATGCAAAGCCTTTATTGGCATATAAAAATTTTAAAAATCACAGTCTAAAATATATACTTCTATAAAATCAATCAGACTCTCACCGATTCTTAATGGTTATGAGTCCACTAAATAGAGTAGACCTTCTCGAAATGACTCTGTTAATCTTATGGCATATGAGACTACAGAGTGTTACCTCTACAAAGGAGAGATCGGTTTGGGAAATTAGTAGCAACAATGGCACAGGTGCAACAAATTACTCTTGACTTCCACTTATAAAAAGATTATTTAGTGTTTCCTTCAGGTAAAGCAAGCAAAGAGTGGGAAATTCTTTAAAAGAAGTTGGTTCCTTGTTACAAAACTATTTTTTGTTTCAAATGCCTGCAACATATGCAACTGGGTTTTTCTTCTTTCCCCACCCCTCTTAAGCACACAAACATGTTGGAAAGTTTATGCAGAAATATAGATGTAATTACAGAGTATGGCGTACATTGCATACAGTGTATATATTATAATGATACCACTGGCGCCACTGTAGTTAAGGACTCTTCATTTTTTTAAATAAGATCCAACGTACTGGATTGATGTCTTTTTCAGGAATTTCTGTTTTTCCTATAAAAGTGTATTCAAAGTTAAAATTTACTGGGCAAGGTAGTGGGATCAGGAACCACTTTTATCTTTATATAAGAAAAGTTGGCCTCAACTGTGTTGCAGTGTATATTTACTTATAATTTAATGACTGCCAGCCATATTTGGGGCATTTTATACTGAGCAGTGATTTACCGTACGTTAGCGAGAAACAGGTGAGATTCCGGTCATTTTATGTCGTAACCATAGAATGACAATTCGTTTGCAAAGTAATCCCATATACAGTGCCTATTCTGGTACTGGCCCTGAGCTTGGAGAACTCTCAGTCAAGTGAAACCTGAGCCCTGCCAGGACCTGGCTCAGTTCTTCAGGGCCTGTAAGATGGAAATGTTCCACCAGGTGTTTGTTTGAGTGCAGCAACAGTGTTACCTTCTTGTTTCCTTTCCCTCTTGTCATTTTCCTCCCCCTTCCCCCCCCCCATTTTTCTTCCTTTTTCTGGACCCTACTGGATCTATTAGACTTTGTGGGGGATCTCCCCTTCATTATCTTACTGGCCCAACATCACTTGTATCAGTGATGACTCCTCTTCTTGAATATTAGTTTAACTTATGTGTGAGGTGGGTGTGTATTTTAAGGTGTCATTTTGTTGTTAGATTAAGACTTTATCATTTCAGATGTAAATGCTAATGAATGTCATATGCTTTAATGTTTTGTATTTTAACTATTTATTATTTTGTTAGCTGGTGTACACCTCCCTGAGCTGAGCTTCATCAGGAAAGTTTGGGATATAAATTAAATCAAATAAATATTACATTTTATAGCCTGATTCCAGATATATTTATTCAGAAGTAAACCCTGGTTATTTCTGTGGGATGCTTAGGAGTGTGATTGTTTAAATAATACATAATTGTAATACATCTTAAAACTGTTTGGAGCAACTGGAAACTGTCAAATTTCACTCACAGAATAGACTGGCTGTTGTGGGTTTTCTGGCCTGCGGGACTTTAGTCTGGTAATTTTAGCTCCTAATGTTTCACCAGCATTTGTTGCTGGCATTGTCAGATGCATGTCACAATAAGATGTGACATCTTACCATGACATGCCTCTGACAATGCCAGCCACAGATGTGGGCAAACTGTTAGGAGCTAAAAGTACCAGACCAAGGCCACATAGCCCAGAAAACCCACAACAGACAACAGGAAGCTACTTGCTAGTTCAGCTCTAATCTAAAAGTGATATCTGAGTGGAAGGGGTGTCATTGCTTCCTCAGGCTTCCTAATTTCCCAGACACTTTCACAGAAATAAGACTGAAAAATACAGAGCACACTCAATTGGAAGCAAGACCTATTGATATAAATAGAACTTTATTAAGAGGAAGCATACTTACAAGGTTATTTATTTAAAACATTTTTAATTCCACCTTTCCACTCGATCAGGGTTTACAAGGCGATTAATATTTTTAAAAATTTAAATATTGAAACAAAAATGTAAAAACATTGAAAAAATGATAAAGTTATTCAATTAAAAACACATAAAATTAGAAGGCAGGCCAGTAATCATTACTAAGGGTATGTTAGACAAATCAAAGGCATCTTCACCTTCTGGGAAAACTGTTAGCGGGAGACAGTTGACTCTTCTTAGGGAGGGAGTTTCAAAGTTTTTGTGCCACAGTTGAGAGGGACCATTCATCTAACTTCGGGGGGTGGGGCAGGACTGAAGCAGGGCCTCTGAAGATCCCCAGAGTGTATTGATGGGTTCATATGGAAGGCAGCACTCCTTGAGGTATCTTGGTCTCAAGCCACTCGGGGCAGCCTTTAAAGATCAATGTGTAAAAGCTGAGAGGCACACTCAGCACAATGAAGGAAAAGCAAAAAAAAACCCAACAGTCCTTGAGGGAATTTGTTAATTGTCTGTATACTCTTATGTGTTTCGCATGAGCTTCATCAGGGGGATGTAGCTAAAAGGGTAAAAATTAATTAAAAACACATAGTAATTATGAATAATTTAAAGCATGTTAAAAAGATAGAACATTTTTCACAGAGTAGATACAAATTATGGTTATATAAAACATGAACAGAGACTCCCTGCAGAAAACTTACTTATAATAAGAGCATGTGCAAAGAATAATTTCACAAAGCATATAGAAATGTGCTGCAAGCAGTAGCTACAGTGTGGCCAGACAAGCCAGAGTCAAGGTGGGCAGCACATGAAGCATAGTCATAACTAGTCCAGAGTCAGGGCAGGCAGTAAGCAAAGACATGATCAAGGCAGACCAGGGGCAGGGCAGGCAGCAGGCAAAGATATGGTCAACAAGGCAGTCCAAAGTCAAGGCACAGGCAGGAGATCAAGCAGGCAGGCAGGCAGGCTGGCTGAGAGCTGGAGGCCAGAGGGAGGGAGACCAGGTACATGGAGCTTACCAAGAAGTATACTTGTTTCATCCAGACAGAGTCAACCTCAGGACAGGGTTTACATTGAAAGTCCTGGCTAATGAGGCTGGAATCTTGCAAGAGCAAAATCCTCCTCAGATGCAGATGCCTCCACCTGGCAGAGTCTTCTGCCATGCCTTGCAGCAATGTGAGCACTTCTCCTTTGACTGCAGCTGTAGTCTATGTCTTTGCCCCCTTTGAGCAGCTGGCTCACTACTTGGCTCTTTTGAGATTCCTGAAGACTCTCCCAGGTGCAAGGCATCAAGCTCTGCCTGAGCTTACAAGGAAGGGCTGGGAATTGGCTCTGCTGCCTGCATTTCCTTGCAAGGAGCCAGCTCTGAATGCACGGTGTCTTCATCAGAGTTCTCAGCCCCCAGGTCAGTGCCCAAGAGCTGGCTCATGACAAGAAGTGTTGCCAGAATGACAAACTTATATCTTGCTAAGCCAGAGGCGTAGCTGGGCTGGCTTTTTTGCGCGCCCCCTCCCCCGCGGCTCTCACCACCACTACTAACCACCAACCACCACCACTTACTTTAGGGAACTGAGCAGGCTGGAGGCCTATTCTCCAGCCTGCTTGGTTTCCTAAAGTAAGTGTGTATGGGGAGGAAATCACGCTTGCCCACCTGCCCCCATGGTGCCCTCTCCCCGCGCGCCCCCTACACTTACTTTAGGAAACCGAGTAGGCTGCAGAACAGGCCTACCTGTGTGGGAACTACATTTCCCAGGAGACCCTGGGAAATGTAGTTCCCACCAGAACAGGAAGGCCTGTTCTCTAGCCCTCTTTCCGGTTTCTAAAGCCAGAAATGAGAAGCTTTTACCGTAGGGAATCACGACACCCCCCCACACTTACTTTAGGAAACCAAGCAGGCTGGAGAACAGGCCTTCCTGTTCTGGTGGGAACTACATTTCGCGGGGGGGGGCGCCACAAGTGGGGCTGCGGGGGAAGGGTGAGGGGCTGGGGGGATTTTGCACCCCCCGTGTGACCCAAATCCGTGCACCTGTTGCATGGCAACCCCCCCCCCCATCCCCCTGGGAGCTTCGCCACTGTGCCAAGCTAAAATGGTATAGATTACCTATTTGGCATTTCCTGTAATTATCTTAAACATAACTAAAACCTTGGGATTTTTTACAAATCAAAAATTCTATAAGCACAAAGCCAAATGAGGTTTCCAGGTATGCTCTACCTCTTATCTGCAGGAGTGGCTGCTATCCAGTGTTTTCATTTAAGCCTTTTCACAAACATCCAGGCACATATGTTTGATTTAAAAATGGTCCAAAACCTAAAATCTGCAGGTTTGTGGCTATGCCCAATAAAATGTTGTACTATAGGAGCATCCGTTCTTTTATGAAACCCCAAGTTTTATAAGGTTAGTACCACAATGGAGAAGACTGGATGTTGTGCGCATCTTTGGACAGTAAAGGAGGTTGAAGATCAAAATAAGGAAATTAGTAAGATAAATAACCTAAGTACGGAGAAATTCCATCTCACTGTGCAAGCTGGATGAGATTACCTAGGTTTCCCATCTAGGGCCCTCTTTACTGCCACAAAACCCAGCTAACCCGTGAATGACAAATGATGCAGTTAAAACTGTGCAAACAGAACGTTTCCAGTTCTCTTGTTTTGCTCCAGTAGAGACTGAAAAAAACAACCCTGGTACATGGAATTTATTGCAAGGCATCAGCCCTCTCTAAGGTCTCCTCTATTGGACTTGAGCAATCCTGTTGTTTGTAATAATGTACCCACACCTCATACTGATTTTCTGCTGGGGAAAAAACCCCTGACAATAACAGCAAAATTTTAAAAAGCAAAACATATTACTCAGGTTTGATTCAGACAGATCTCTTTTGTTAAATTCTGCACCAAGTTCTGGCTGCAAATGAAAGGGAAACTAGGGCACAAGGGGAAAGACTCTTTTTGTTTAAATAACATTACTTTTTTTATCTGACCCAAGCTTTTAATGTTTCTTTGTCAGAACCAGAAAGGTTTTATTCCATAATTGTGCTTGGATGCCAGCCACTATCAGAAGGGTTTTGTGTCTCAGCAAGAATAAGTGCAAATTTGTATAGGAAAGCTAGCCTCTTATCCAGTGAGTAATCAGAAACCACATTATAGGGGAGAAATTGCTAGATTATTTGGAGTCTGCCTTTCTCACTGAGTCTCAAGGCAGTTTACAAAAAGTAGAAAACTATTCTATAACAATACAATAATCATTGGAATAGACTACAATCCTATTTCTCTGTAAAAGCTACTTCCTGAGCTTCCTCGTTATACTATAGTTCTAAGCCCTTCATAAAAATGCCTTCCTGAACAATTTTGTTTTGCCTATTTTGAAAAATGATAGAAGAGTGGCAACTAGGGTTTCCAGTCTCCAGGTGATGGCTGGAGATCTATTACAGTGGACTCCAGGCACCAGAGGTCAGTTCTCCTGGAGAGAATGACTGTTTTGGAAGGTGAACTCTATGGTACATTACCCCACTGAAGTCCTTCCCCTCCCCAAACTCAACCCTTCTAAGGCTTCATCCCCAGCCAGATCTCTAGGTGTTTCCCAATCCGGAGCTGGCAACTCAAGTACTGAAGGGAGCAATAGTACTGAATGCATATGAACAAGCAGTTGCTCTTGTTTCCCATTAGTAGGGTAGCACCCTGAGAAGGTTTTATTCAGATGATCAAAGCTCATGCAATGAAGCATGATAGGACAGGCAATCCTGCAGGTATGAGGGTCCAGGACCATGAAGGGCTTTGTAGGTGACGACCAGTTCCTTGAATTGAACCCACTAAATGACTAGTAACCAACTGGGTGATTGCAGAATGGGTGTCAATGTACATGCTCCACCGAGCTCCCAGTAGTAATTGAGCTGCAGCATTCTACACTATTCCAAGTTAACTTTAACATAAAATGGAGGATAGAAATCTTTAAAATCGCAGATTTATGACAGCTGTATTATAAACATGGGCTCTCCTAAAACATGATTCTTGAATAACTATGGCAAGAAAGGATCAAAAAGCCAATAGAGCAGACAGACGACAACCTGAGCAGTCTCTTTGCAGCCAAGCTCCATCAAGCATAACCTGCTGAAGTGAGGGAGCTGCTCGGGAGTGTCTGGAGGAGAAATATTTTTATTACAGCCTGTGGATTGCTCTGAAATCCCAGACTCTTGAACCAGCAGCTGTGAGAGGCAGTAGAAATTATGGAGGAGGTGACACAGAGATAATAAATTAGGAGCCTTGACTTTTCCTCAGGCAAGTCAGGCACTTGACAACAGCTATACTCCCTAATTGCTTTACTGGAATATCAAAACCTGAGGTAAACCTGAGAGAACACTGCTGCCAGCACAGGGGGCCAAGGTGCACCCCACTCCAGATTGCACTGAGGAGAGGACGGGAATCCCCCACCCATAGCTGGCAGGCATGGCATGGTGGCAGCAGCAGCAGCAGCGCACTTGTATTTCCCATGCTTGGCAAGCCCATGGTGGCCAGTTGTCCTCATCACCATCTTCCCAATCGCATTCATACATCATCTGGATTTTCCCCAACTTTTCTTCAATCTTTCGAAGAGTATATTGCTTCAAAGTTTTAGGGGAATTGCTTTAAAACCTGGAAGGTTGCCATGTAGGAGGGCAAGTTCAGGTTTTCCCAGTTCCACACAGACTCTAGTCATTTTTTTCTGCGCTTGTCTGTTACACTAGCCATTCCTACCCTCACCATTTTTGGTGGTTGTTGCTTTAAACAGCAACTGTGTAACATTATAATAATCTGTGCATCAGGTTCTTTAAATCTTTTGTAATGCAAGGTTGCTGACAACCTAGGAAAAAGGGGGGGGGCAAATGGGAAGGGGGAGAAGGACTCCCTCATCTATGCTGTGATGAAAGTACCTGAATTGCTTCGTAAGACAGCTCTGCCAAAATCTGTTTCTGTACGTGTCAGGGCAGAAGAAATGGAGGAGTCCTTTGCTTGTCTGCTGATTTATGGCCCAGTGGATGAGGTCAATAATGCTGATCGCTCAGCCTAGATTCAAAATGCAAAATATAGCCCCACTTAATTTCTTACTGGTCAGGGTGAAAGAAAGAAGGATTATGGAACGGGAAGATCTCATCAGATCTCAGAAGCTAAGCAGGGTCAGACTTCAAAGAAAAACTGAGCAGAGGAAGGCACCTCCCCTTAATCCCCTGTCCTGACGACCCCTTGCTGGAGTTGTCATAATTTGGCTGTGACTTGACGGTACTTTACACACAATATATAGATAAGATAATGTAAAAGTGTAGTTATTCATTTACAATTCATACAGGTTAACACAATTTATTGTATTTTTAAAAGATTTGGTATTATATGTTTATGGTATATACATTGATTGTATACACACATATAAAGAAAAAATATGTATATAATATATGGGGTGCATGATGTGATACTTTTGCTCCCTTCAAAAAAATGTAGATGTTGCCCTGTATCTGACTACATACGTTGTGAGAAGTCTGGTTTCCCTCCAGGAGCCTTTCCCCTTCTCTGGGTAAGCTCTCCTTCCTGATTCAAGTGTGACCTGCCAAACATTTGTTTGAAATGGTGTTGAAGACTGGAAGACCCTGATCTACAGCCAGGGAACGGGATGCTTTCGGAATTCCTTTGTGACAGTGTTTTAACCTCGGAAGGCATCTCTGTGTGGCAGAAGAAAGTGCAGAGTCATCTAAATAAGGGTAATCCCCTGTGCAATCACCAGGCCATTAGTGATCCATGGGGTGAAGTCACATAACAGCATTTACTAGGCAGATTGTTTACGAGGTGGTTTGCCATTGCCTTCCCTAGTCATCTGCATTTTATTCCCCAGCAAGCTTGGGACTCAATTGAATTGAATTGATATTTAAGCTACCTGAAACCAACTTTAATTGGGATTGAAATCTAGTCATGTGCAGAGCTTTGACTGCAGTACTGCAGCTTACCACACTGTGCCACAGGACTCTTTGCTGAGTCATATGTGTGTTGTGTGTTTGCCTCTATCTGAAAAGCGTTTATCTCTTTGTGCCATTACTCCAAGTTATGAAACCCAGCCTATCATGTTGCCAATGCCTATCATGTCCCCTCATAGGGTATTCAAGGCAAGAGATGAACAGAGATGATTTGTCTTGAATTGCATCTTCAGAAGAAGAAGAGGAGGAGGAGGAGTTTGGATTTTTATCCCCCCCCCTTTCTCTCCTACAAGCCAGGTCTTCTTCCCCATTCAAGTATGAACCACGTCCAGCCAATCATGGACAAGCTCAGGCTAGTCTGGGCTACTCAGGCTGCTGTAGTTAATATAATATGAGTCAATGCAGTCAGAATACATCCCCCTCTTCTCATATACATAAAACGAACAATATATTATCTTCTCCCTGACCATGCCTGAGTTTTACATATGAATGGTACTATGTATTTGGGATATGACAGATTGGATTGAACGATAGGGTTGCCCCCTCCATGTTGGGACACATCTGGAGATGAAGCCTGAGGATGGCAGAATCAGGGGAACGGGAGACTTCAGTAGAGTATAATGCCGTAGAGTCCATCTTCCAAAGTGGCCATTTTATCCAGGTGAAGTGATCTCTTGTCACCTGGAGGACACCCAGGGAACCCAGGAGATCTCCAGCCACCACCTGCAGGCTGACCACCCTAAGAATGGAATATGCCTGTATGTTTCCGGTTCCAATTAAATATGCTAGTTTTATATTATAAAGCCCTGCATGGTTTAGAACCATAATACCTGTTGGGGTGCCTCTCCCAGTCACAGTTTACTAAGACTCTGCACTCTGCTTCTTGGGGTCTTTGTTCAAGTGCTAACCTCTTCCAAGGTTTGGAGGATGGCAACTAGAGAGAGGGCCTTTTTGGCAGTGGACTCCCATCTTTGCAGTAACCTCCTGCTGTGGTGCAGTTGGTGCTAAATTTGCCATCTTTTTGGCATTAGGTTAAGGCAGCTGTGTTTGAGGAAGCTTTAAAAAATCTTCCTGGTCTTTCAGGGGCCCAACACATCTAAGAAGAGAAGAAGAGTTTGGATTGGCCCTCCATGGCGCCCCCCCACGGCACACACACACACACACACACCAACCCCCTTCCCACACTTACCTATGTTCCTTTTCTTTTTGTAGTACTTTTTGAGGCTGAAAAAAGTGGCCTAGTTACAGTTCAGGGGGAAAACTGCCTGAGGAACTACAGTTCCCAGGAGACCTTGGGGCTCACAAGGGCACACACTGGTGGGGAGGGGTAAAAGACCATTAAAATGTAGAACTGTGTGCCATGACTATGTCAGATGGGTTGTGACCCCAATCTTCTGAAAATTTCAAATGTGCACGTTTAATAAAGCAGAAGGATAAATAACTATACATGATTTGGGGCACATTCCCCTGGAATTGTTCTTTTGAACACCCCTTGAACTGAATGAGATCTGTGCAGGACAGACTGTGTTTAGACTGTGAGAGTGTGAAGCACATTTTGAAACCTGAAAGTGTGCTTTTTTTCCAGCTAGTGACTGGGACTGGAATCTAATAGCTTCCATTATTGGAAAGCAACATTTACTGTGAGACTTCTGAAGCTAGGATTTAGTGCTTAGCTGCTGCACATTATTTTTACGAGCATGGATCTTGAATAATCAAAAGATGTTTTCCTCTCCAAAGCAACTTGGTATGCTTGGAACATCTAGCACTATTTGACTTGGAACATCTAGCACTATTTGACTTGGTGTGATGATGGATTAAATTCATATCTTCCACACTGCATCTTACCAGAAAAAGAGCCATTTGTTCTGGAACATTGCTAAGGATATGCACAAACAGTAGGTGAGAAGAAGGACAGTCACAGCTGATTCACCCTTCCTGCTACAGGATTCATGGCATAGCTTGCATTGTTCCCCTCAACACCTTTGAGCTTGTTGTGGAAGGGTGAAAAGGAGTATGAAAAGGAAGAGTTTGGATTTATATCCCCCTTTTCCCTCCTGTAGGAGACTCAAAGGGGCTTACAATCTCCTTGCCCTTCCCCCCACACAACAAACACCCTGGGAGGTGGGTGGGGCTGAGAGAGCTCCGAAAAGCTGTGACTAGCCCAAGGTCACCCAGCTGGCATGTGTGGGAGTGCACAGGCTAATCTGAATTCCCCAGGCAGCAGAGCAGGGAATCAAACCCGGTTCCTCCAGATAAGAATGCACCTGCTCTTAACCACTACGCCACTGCTGCTCCTAATCAGATCACCTTTTATTCTGGGCTATATTTTTATCAGCTGCATTCCACGGATTGTATCGGTTTAATATTCTTGTACTTTGAAAATTTCTTAAATCTTCTTTTTTTTATTTTGATCATACCATATATGTGAGTGCATGTTCTGGAACTGGAACAATACCCCCCCCTCCTCCAAGTGGAGTCAGTTATTCCCGACCTTCATTACACTCAGTCCCCATGCAGAATAATGCACATTCAATCCACTTTCACAATTGTTTGAAATTGCTATTCCCCACTGTAAAATCCAGCTTAAAAATGCATTGAAAGTGGATTGAAAGTGCACTGCTCTGCATGTGCAGAAGGGGCCTCAGTGAGTCTTCAGACATCTTCCATTGTTCCAAATAGGTATTCCTATCATTTGTTTTAGTAGGCAGTTTAACCATGATCACTCCTGTCCTTGCTTCTGTGAGAAAGTTCCGTGGACGTTTTCAAGGATACCCAAACCTTTTCTCACGTAACGCTGTGGTTCACTTTGCCGGGCTCGCCGACAGGGCTTTTTGCAGCGGGTAGGGCTGATGGACGGCTCTACTGCGCGGGGGAAGTGGAAACTTTGCTCCTGACACAAGTGTCGTTCCCTGGGTCCTGCAGAGGCCCGCGCAAGACGAGAAGCAGAGAGCCGGCGGCGGCGGTGGCAGCTGCTGCTCCTCCAGGGCGGTTGTGGGGCCTGCTTTGTGTCTCCAAGGTAGGCGCTCTTGCTCCCCCTCCCCTCAATAGGCGGGCGGCGCTAGCAAGCTCGGTCTCCAGGCCAGGCTTCTTGGGAGGGGAGCAGGAGCTTCGCCTGAAATCGCCGCTGTCGTCTCTGGTAGGGATCTTGCGACTATGGATTTTTTCTCCCCACCTCTGGGAACGAAGTTCGAGTCTGCAGTGCCGCGGGCGCGGATAGAGAGAAGGGGCAAGGATGCGGCAGGGAAAGGCTGCCGGAAAAAGGAGGAGAAATCCAGGTCGCGGGGAGGAAGGAAAGAGGAGGCGGCAGCGATGGGGCAGAAGGCGGGAGGGGGGGTGGCGCGTCCGCTCCAAAGGAGCCCCCACCAGGCATCCCTCGGGGGTCGCGGCAGAGTTGCTTCGTTTCGAAGACAACCCGGGGGGCCGGGTGGCGCCTCCCTGGAGGATGGGCAAGCCACGGCTGGGTCGGGGTGGCATCTCCGGAGCGACTTCCGCAGCCGCTGTTTGTGCAGACAGGCCGAAGCTGCTGGAGGATGCTTGGCTGCAGGTGGATTTGGCTGGAGCTGTCAGTAGTTCGGAAGCGAGCCGGCCTGGGTGTCCATTTTTTTGCCTGTTCGCACACAATAATGTAGCATGTGTTGCTGGAGGTAAAGATATTTATGTGTGTGTATCACTGTGTGTAATGGGTCGACCAGCTGTGTGCGCAGGTAGTTTCCTTTCCTGTAGACCAAGACCTTCCAGGACTTCCTTGTGCTGCATGTTAAATTAGGTGTGAAATTGGCATCATGGCAATTCTACTGATGATTAAAACTACACCCCGAGTGGGTTAAAGGAAGAAGCTATCAAAACAAATCCAACCCATGAGTAATATCTGTTGCTAAATAAAATGCTTAAGTAACAAATATCCATTACTGTAGCATCACTGATTATGAGATAACAGCGTTGTTGTGGATGATGCAGTGCTTTGATGAGAATAAATCCAAAGAGGGTTTCATTTAGAAGAGCCAAAGCTAGAATGACTCTTTTGCAAATATGAATGGTTCAGTTACCCCTGAACAATGTGCCAATCAAATCTGCAGATGATCCCAAAATTAGGAGGGGTAGCTAATACCCCAGAGGACAGGGTCAGAATTCACAATGACCTGTATAGACTGGAG
Organism: Sphaerodactylus townsendi; assembly: GCF_021028975.2. Taxonomy (NCBI): domain Eukaryota; kingdom Metazoa; phylum Chordata; class Lepidosauria; order Squamata; family Sphaerodactylidae; genus Sphaerodactylus; species Sphaerodactylus townsendi. The sequence goes on along the minus strand of NC_059427.1, from coordinate 135,301,519 downwards.
AGCTCGGTCAAAACTAACAAAATGAATTTCAGCAGAGATAAATGTAAGATACTACACTTAGGCAGAAAAAAATGAAATTCTCAGGAATAGGATGGGTGACACCTGGCTTGACAACAGTATATGTGAACGGGATCTGGGAGTCTTAGTAGACCACATACTGAACATGAGTCAGCAGTACAGATGCAGCAGCCAAGAAAGCCAATGCAATTCTGGACTGCATCAATAGGAGTATAGTGTTTAGATCGAGGGATGTAATAGTACCTCTCTAATCTGCATTGGTCGGATCTCACCTGGAATACTGTGTCCACTTCTGGATACCGCAATGCAAGAAGGATATTGATAAGCTGGGTCCAGAGGAGGGCAAGCAAAATGGTAAAAGGTCTGGAATCCATGCCCTATGAGGAAAGAATTATGGAGCTGGGTATGTTTAGTCTGGAGAAGAGAAAGTTAAGGGATGGCATGATAGCCATGTTTAAATATTTGAAGGGATGTCATGTTGAAGAGGGAGCAAGCTTGTTTCCTGCTGCTCCTGAGCCTAGAACAAGGAGTAATGGATTCAAGGTACAGGAAAAGAGATTCCAGCTAAACATTAGGAAGAATTTCCTGACGGTAAGGGCTGTTTGATTGGAATACTCTGCCTCCGAGTGTGGCTGCATGGTCATCTGTCAAGAGTGCTTTGATTGTGTTTTCCTGCACGGCAGGGGGTTGGACTTGATGACCCTTGTGGTGTCTTCCGACTCAGTGATTCTATGAGTATATTAATACTTCAGTAACTCAGATTAGCTGAACAAACAGGAGTCCACTGCTGGTAGCAGACAAGAAAATCATGTAATTGAGTGTGAGTATCAGCTATATCCTAAATTTTAATATTTACTAACTCTAACTATATGTAACTAAAATGTTTATGGAAATATTTCAGCTCAGATAGGGTTTAGGAGTAGAGCTTCTTAACATTAAGGAAGCTGCAAAAAAACCCTGAAAGTTAAAACATTATTTAAATCCTGGCATAAAATAAAAGCGAATTATGATTTATTTGTATTGGTAAAGTCTGTATTCAGTACAGACCTGATGGTATGGCTGTTAAGTTTCAGCTGTTTTATTCTTAGAATTAATTACTTCCCTTATTTGTTCTTGTGCTCAAACGAGGTAAATAAAAGATAATACATGGCTTTGTCATGTGAGTTGCATAACAGTAGAAAAGGGGCTTTATGAGATCATGGCTCCTCTTCTGTTACAAATACATGGTTTTTCACATAAAAATGGCATGATTCACTCACATAAGTTATAACTGGCACAAATGAACCTGTTCAGATACTTTAAACTGACTGTGTAATTCTCGGACTGGAATGACAGCCCCCCACTGTCTGTTTACTTGAAATACAAAACTCATTCTAGCAGAGTGATACTTACTTCAAAAATAAGATCGTCGATGCTGGTGGCCAGGATTACAATTTTGGATAACTGTTTTTTTCGTTTAAACGGTTGTTCATCCCGTGGATTAAATACTCTTTAGAACTAGTCTGAGTCTTCATAAAAGTGAGGCTTTAGCTGGCCTGAAAGCCAGAAGGATGTTTCTGAGAAAATAACGTGTTTCCCCGAAAATAAGACAGAGTCTTATATTAATTTTTGCTCCAAAAGATGCATTAGGGCTTATTTTCAGGGGATGTCTTGTTTTTTCCATGATTTTGCCCCCCCCCCCCCAGATCAGCTGCGTCAGGGAATCTGTAACTAGGGCTTATTTTTTAGTAGGGCTTATAGTTCAGTCGTCCTCCAAAAATCCAAAAAAATCATGCTAGGGCTTATTTTCTGGGAAACAGGGTAGCTAGAGAATAAAAAATACAACAAACAAAAAGTTAGAGGTGAGACCACAGCAGGCGTCAAACCAGTCAGAAGTGACACCAAAGAAACTGGAAATACTTTTTTAGTCAGTTGACAGCTGTTGGATGCTTCAAAGTGCTGACATACTCTGGTGGTTGATAAACATCACATTAGTGTCGTTTATAGTAGTTCTGAAGCACAGGAAGCTTGACGTAGATGGCCCAGGCTAGTTTGATCTTGTCAGATCTTGGCTGCTAAGCAGGGCTGGTCCTGCTTAATATTTGGATGGAAGACCACCAGGGAGTTCCAAGATTGCTATTCAGCAGTATGCAATGGCAAATCACCTCTGTTAATCTCTTGCCTGAAAGACCTAACAGGATCTCCATATGTCAGGTACCACTTAGTGGACTGCACAAACACAAACAAGCATAGGAAGGGATGGTTCAGGCTAAAACTGCAATTTTTCAGCCTATTCTCCTATCAAATTAACTTTAATTCTCCTTAAAACATCAGATCAGAGTACTTTCTGGCTCATCTCCAATAATACTAGTAGTCACAACAAACCTTATAAACCTGTCATTGTAATGGTCATATCTGGAAGTCTCTGCTGTTCATAAATCAGTAGATTCCAGGAATCAGTAGAATTCCTGACTTAAAACTCATTCCTGAACTTAAAAACAATCTACCCAACTTTTGAAGTCTCTTGTTAAAACAGGGTATGACAATTCCCCACTTTCTTTTTCACTTAACCACTTAACTCCTTTTTCTTCTTCTTTGTTTCTTTGTAGCCCTCCACAAGTGTGTATAGATTTATTCTAACCCATCCTAGAAAGCTAAGAAATTGAAAAAAAAACCCCTTCATTGATGTATGTCTGAAGATGGCACAACACATGGGAAGATGGCACAACACATGTTAATTCACAACATGTAAACTCTTACAGGGAATGACCAAGTCAGACTGTTAGGAAAGTTTTAGTTTTAAATCTAGCAGGTGGAAAGAGGGAAATTTAACAGAAAAGTGGGAAATTTCATTTAACTATATTTGGTGACTTTCACTGTTAAACCAGCCTCCCTTATTCGACAGAACATTATTGTCAGATTCTGTAGATATTCTTTCCAGTTTTGCTAACTTTGTGATGTCATTCATATAAGCAAGTACACAGTCTTTTTAAAACAATGAGTAGTTCAGCTATTAGCCTTTGGAATGTGATTGAAACATTCCTGAATTCAAAAGCTAAAATCGTGAACTCAAAGAGCCCATCTCTGGTTCCAAATGTGTGTTTAGTGCTGTCAAGTCACTTCTGACTTATGGTGACCCTATGAATCAGTGTCCTCCAAAACATGCTATCATCAACAGCCATGCTCAGGTCTTGCAAACTGAGGACCATGGCTTCCTTTAGAGTCCATCAATCTCAAGTTGGGTCTTCCTCTTTTTTCTGCTGCCTTCAACCTTTCCTAGCCCTATTGTCTTTTCCAGTGATTCTTGTCTTCTCATTATGTGACCAAAGTACAATAGCCTCAGTTTATTCAATTTAGCTTCTAGGGATAGATCAAGCTTGATTTGATCTAGAACCCACTTTTTTTTGGCAGTCCATGATATCTGTAACACTCTATTCTAATATGACATTTTAAAGGAATTCACTTTCTTCCTGTCAGTTGTCTTTATTGTCCAGCTTTCACACCCATACATAGTAATAGAGAATAATGTGGCATGGATTAATTTGATATTGGTTGCCAGTGATACATCCTTACACTTAAGAAGACTTCATGGCTGCTTTTCCTCATCAGATTTCTTGGTAAGACTTATGGCCACCTACCAATACCCTTTTGTCAGTTCTAAAGTGGAAACCAAATTAGGTACCAAAGCCCAGGAGATAGAGATGTTATCAATATGTAGATGGTTCAAGTGCCATCCAAGGTTTTTTGGCATGGCTCCCAGTGTACTGGTAATCTCTGGGAGCACAACTGCTGTTTGGTGCCATAATCTCTCGACTTCCATTTTCAGATTTTGGTATTTTGTCCTCTTTTCCAGTTCTTTTTCTTCACCAGCTATTGCTACATCAATTATCTACAGCCCCCCCCCCCCTTTTCAATCACTGTTATTTCTGGTATATTTGGATGTCCCACAATATTTTGACCTGCTCCTTTTCACCTATTTTTTCAACACTGTTTTACCACCATTTTTTTTCTGTTGGCAAATATTTTTACAGATGTTCCAGTGAATCATTTTAGCAATTGTGCTATGACGTTTACAATCAGTTGGTTTGATCTTCTTGCACAAGCTTAGTATGCGATCCAGTGTTTCCTCTACAGCTTTGCATAGTCTACATTTTGAATCAGTTGTTGATTTTTCAATTCTGACTTTAATTGTATTTAATTCTTACTTTAATTGTATGTGTGTTCTTTAGTGGCTAAAATGATGAATGCAATTAAATAATTATTATCATTATTATCATCATTGTTGCTGCTGCTGCTGTTGTTATTATTATTATTAGTTCAATCAGTTTGTCCATTCTGGGGATAGCATACACATCAGGGACCATCACCTTATTCAGCTTCCTACAGTCCACATAAAGTCTTACTATCTGATTGAGTATGAGAACTAAAATCATGTGGGAGGCTCAAGGGCTTTCTCAGGGCACAGTGACCCTGAGGTTCAGCATATCTTATAACTTGTTTTTCAATACTGGTGGGTGGCTTTGGGACCAGTTACTCTGTATGGAGGAAGATCAATAGGCCTAGTATCTCCAGAATTAACTTGTGCAGAGCCAGTTGAATGCTCCCTAGGAAGCTGTAAAAGATGGACTGATATTCCATTAAGACTGCTTTAACTTGCCATTGTTCCCTTGTAAATGTTGGTGCTAAGTTCACTTTACTTGCCATATCATCCTTGATTATCTTTCTTCAACTTGTTAGTTCATTTTCATCATGGGCAAGATTTCAAAGCTCCTATCTGTATATCCTTGGGGCAACCAGTTATGCAACTCTCACATAGTGGCACATTTTTGCCTCATGAATACTTTATACCCTGGTCCATGACTATAAACAAACAAGGATTCTTTGCTGTTACCTCTTGGGAAGAGTTCTCAGTTTGTTGCCACAACTCCTTTAAACAATCATCTTGCTTCCGTTGAGTTAGGAATTGTACAGCAGGAATATTCTGCATTAAGGTTTCAGGTTCATTCACGCTTGGTTCTGACAGGGACTGCTTTCTGTTTCCACAGCAACCAATCTAGCTTCTGGCCTAGTATGCAAATAAATAAATAAATCAGCTTCACCCCCAATTAGTTCTTTCACAAGTAATGAGTATAGTGTTTATCTGTAGGCTTGTATAAGTCAGGTTGTAAGCAACTCAGAACCTTAAGGCTTGCAAGGTCCTTTGCTGCAATCCAGAAGATAGGATGATCAAATAAACAAATAAGTGAGTGAAGCAGTCTCCAAGCTTGCATATAACGCCAGCATTCTTTCCCAACACCTGCTCCAAGCCCGATGTTATTTTCCCTTTTGCCTCTTATAAGGGAGTCTCGGTACTGAGAGACTTATCTCTCGCAACAATTCCTTTGTAGTAAAGCACAACATAACACAGAGCAGCATTTCTCAACTTGGGCTATGGAAACACCTGGGATTTTTAGTCCTCTGGAAAGGGATTCTGTGAGTTTGTTGAACGGACCAAATCCTTATTATGCCATTCAGCTAACAAGCGGCCTAGTATGCAGTTCTGAAGCCTGAATTTGAGGTCTACTCTGGATCACCACATGAATTACCCTGGCTTCTGAGCTTGGCTCAGTTTTCTCTGAGGGGCCCCAAACTTTATTTTTCTTTATGATGGGCTGGAAAAGAGATCCTTCAAAGTTCCCTTCTATCTAACTAATAAAATGGCAGCTTCATCTGCAGTTTTTAATTTTTCTGTCTCTAGTGTACCATCTTTAACTTGAGGGGACTTTTCTATAAAACTGCTTCAGACCAATTGAATTGCTTTAGCTCTTCAAATGTCACTTCGCTTCCTTCAACCCATTTGGTCAAGGCTCTGATTATCAACACTCTAGACGCATTTCCCTGTTTTGTAAAAAAAATTCTAAAAGCTTTCCAATTTTGTTCTGCCATGAGTTCATTACCCACTCTCTCGCTTTCCTTGAAAAGTAATACAGTTTCAGTTTCTTCATCTCCCACTTCTGAGTACACTTTGTTCAGTTCTCCACAAACCTGTGGATGCAAATATATAATTTTTTCCTCCTCTGGCTCCCAAAGTTTCCTCAAGGTTATTCAAAGCTAATTAAATAATGTCTCCATACCACCTCTTTTTTACATTGGGGGAAAGTTCTTTGTTCCATTGAATTTTCTCTGCTTCTTGGTGGAAGTGGTTATTCTGCCCTCCACACCATTTCCTTTATCCTTATCACATAGATTTCTTTTTTTCCCTCTCGCAGCTTCCCCCTCTCTCTCTTCAGCTGTGTCATCTTATCTTTTTGTTTTTGTTTTCTCCAGTGGCGTAACTAGGAAAACTGGAGCCCTGGGCAAAACCTGATTGGCCCTCTCTCAGGCGCAAGGTGTCTGGTGCAACAGCTGCACCCTCCCTCGGCACTCCCCTTGTAGCTAATATCTCCTCCAATTCCGAGATTCTGGCTTTTTCCTTTTCTGCCTCAATCTTGGATAACTGCTCTTGTTCCTGAGCTGCTCTCTATGCCTCTATTTTAGCCAATCTGATTTTCATTCCTGTAATTTCCACCTGACTGGGACTCTCCCGAGCTGTAGTTTCTTTTTTTTCTAGACTATCCCCTGGATATGCATGGTAAAGCCATTTCTGACAAGAATTCTGAGGTTATTCCTCCTCTTAATTCCTTATGAAGTTCCTTACAAATCTATATTTTGTTTCTGTGTGTTGATTGTAGAACAAATATGATTCCCCACTTCCTTTTTCACTATGAAGATATATTCTGATCCCAGCCTAAGAAACTGATGAATGAAAGACCCTTTGTTAGTATACATCTGAAGATAGCACATAAGATGCTAGGGCTTGGCTGGTTATCATTGGTTGAAACTCCACCTTCAACCTGTAGGCCTTATTCCTTTATATCTGCTAGCCAACTTGCAATCTTCTTGGAGTGAGAGGGTAGTTAATGAACCTCACAATTGGCCTAGCCCCTGATTATTTTTTGGAAATTGGACTTAGGAGAGCAACAAATCTGACTCATCATCGCCTCTCAGATCTCCCATGTCCCCGGGCTCACACCATTTCGTCATGTGGGGGGGTGCCGGGCGCTCCCCCAAGTGATGAAATGGTGTGCGCCCAAGCCGCATGCTGCTAAACCCCCCCTCCCCCCCCCCCAGCCTCCATGCAGGCTGGCTCCTGCCCTCCCCAGAGTCTGGAGAGGGCAAGAACCAGTCTGCAGGGAGGCGGGTAGCCCCTGCGGGACTCTTTGAAACCAGTTTTCTTTGTTGATATAGTGACATTCAGCTCCCTGGAGTGTACCTTTTTGTCTTGGATATTTCCTCACAGGAGCAGTCTACATACAGTTTATTTTTGATTTTACTTAAACAGTCAGTCTGTTTCCTTTATTGCATCAGTGAGTAAGTCATAGCAACTGTGACTCCATCAAAATAAAAGCTAGACATTTCCACATGTTCACAGGAAAAATCAAAATACATAATGATCATTTAAAATATCTCAAAATAAAACCACAATCAAAGTAGCTAATGACTCAGAGTGGAGCAAGCCTTCTGAAACTGCAAGCAGTAGAATATCTATGCAGCACTTAGCGAAAGACTTTCTGTACTTATAATTCATTATGTCAGGTAAAGTACTCTGAAAAAGCCAGGGGAGAAGGAAATAATTGCCTGTAAAGGAGGATTGTTCTCAAGATACCTACAAAAACAGGGTTGCCAACTCTGGGTTCAGAAATACCTGAAGATTTGAGGGTAGATACTAAGAGGGTTGGGTTTGGAGAGTGGAAGGACCTTGTCATGCAATCCACCTTCCGAAGCAGCCATTTTCTCCAGCAGAATACATGTTTTAAATAAATAAATAATAAGCAATTGATGTATCCCGTAGATGAGTTATAATTCCAGGAGATATCCAATCCCCACCTGGAGGTTTGCAACCCTAGTAACCCAACATTTGTTTGAAAAGTCTGATCTAACAATGCATACTGGTTCGGGCTCCACTCCCTTTGAGAGAACAGGCGCACAGATTAGGAGTGTTCTTGGACCCAGGCCTACTACTGGACGAGCTGGTGACCACTGGGGCCAGGAGTCTCTTTTACCAGTAGAAAATTGTGCATGCCCTTGTTACAGCTAGATCTGATTACTCTGATGCACTCTACATGGTGCAGCATCAAGATGGTCATTGGGTCAGTTACCACATTACTCCAGTCTTGACCTATCTATACTGACTTCCAGTCTGTTTCTGGACACAATTTAAAGTGCTGTTGTCGACCTTTGAAGCCCTACCTAGCTTGGGTCCAGCATACCTGAAGGATCTACTCCCTTACGAACCTACCCAACCATCTTCCAAGGGCCTGCTTATGGCCTCTGCTGAGATTAGAAGAGAAGAAGAGTTTGAATTTATATCCTGTTTTCCTCAACCATAAGAAGTCTCAAAGCAGCTTACAAATTCCTTCCCTTCCTCTTTCCACAACAGACTCCTTATGAAGCAACAACAATTTATTTGTGGTCATAGACCAAAATCATAACAGTGAGATTGGCAATCCATGGTATCCATATTTGTTGAGGAATAATAGTGATATAAATAGGGGGTTGTTCTCACAAAAGTAAAAGTGAGGTATTTTAGTTTTTTTATCTGCCTGTATATTTATAGTTCATGGTATATGTGTAATAAATGTTCTGTTAAGTCTCAGGCAGCCCAATCTAGACGGGTGTGTGAATCCCCTCTGGAGACGCCGCAGGGTTTCGCTGGCAGATTTGTCCATCCCAGGGCACTTACCCTGGTGGAGGGTCAAATCTGTCGACACCCAGCCATGTCGCCTAACTCCATGTTGGCATTCTGAGCTACATCACTGTGACAGGGGTGTTCCTGGTGCTGGAGCCAACCTTAATCGGCTTCCACTGCCCATTCAGTCCCCTTGCGCTGGCAGGCATGGCCTCAGAGATCATGGCGTATCTCTGCTTTTCCCGATGGGGGATTTAAAGGGTTCTCTTTTTTTAACCTTGTGGGCTTCCCACAGTGCGAGAAGCCCTTTGGAAGAGGTGATGTGGTGCCGGAGTGGTGCTGTCCCTGGCTGCCTGCAGCTCTGGATTGGGCTGTCAACCTTGTCCTGAAAATAAAATTTAGATCTGTCATATCTACCACTTGTATGGTGAGAATCAGCTATTCATACATAGAATGTGATATGACGAAATACAGGTTTACTTCCATTTCTTCCTCTGAATTTGTAATTAATTTACTTAATTTACTTTTTATGAATTTTCTGTAGGAGATTATTGTTCATTATTAAATGGTTAAAACAATATTAGTGTTTGGCACATAAAAGGCACTTTTTTTTTCTTGTCAAATAAGCTACACGTAAAAAAATGTCAATGGAAGCTCCAAGAGAAGTAGGAGTGTGGAGGCAAACCCGAGCTCTTTTATATAAGAACTGTCTGGTAAAATGGAGGACTAAGAAGAGTAGCAGTCAGGTGAGTGAATCCTCAGTGTGCTAACATTTATGAGTAATGTGAGGAAGTAGGACAGTGGTGATGAACCTACGGCACGGGTGCCAGAGGTGGCACTCAGAGCCCTCTCTGTGGGCACACGCGTACAGAGTTTGTCATGTGGGGGGGGAATCGGCCTCCCCACACACACACATCTAGTCTGGCCTGGGCCGCTGAACTTGATACTCGTGCACCTCAGCGAGCAGGGAGCCTGGCAGCAGAGATTCTAGAGAGGCACAGAGCGGTGCATGTGGGACTTGCTGGAGGCTACAGCAGGCTGGCCCCTGCTCGGGGTTATTCAGGTTAAATTGCTGCATTGGCACTTTGCGATAAATAAGTGGGTTTTCGGTTACAATTTGGGCACTCGGTCTCGAAAAGGTTCGCCATCACTGAAGTAGGAGGAGGGATCTGGGTCTACATCAGTCTTCATGGAGAAGCTTGCCTGATTGAAGGACAAGCAAGCCTCAAACTGTTGCCGTTATCTGATTTATTATTATTATTATTATTATTATTATTATTATTATTATTATTATTATTATTATTATTATTATTATTATTATTATTATTATTATTTATTCAATTTCTATACCGCCCGATCCCCAAAGGGCTCCGGGCGGTGAACAACATAATATATAAACAATAAAAAGGAGCAAATCCGGTAAAATACAAACATAGGCTCCGTCAATAAAACATCTTAAAATACATAAAAACAGCGGCTAACAATTAGCAAATTAAACAAGAGGCTCGATTTAAAAACCCACCCCAAGAAGGGGGGGACGGCAGGCCCCTCAATATGAGGAGCTCTGTTGTACCAGTGCCAAAGCAGGAGCAGTGGGGGGGCACCATATCAGCGGCTGGACACTCCAAAGGCCCGGTGGAACAACACAGTCTTACAGGCCCTGCGGAACTCACCAAGGTCCCGCAGGGCCCGGACAGTTGGTGGGAGGCTGTCAAACCATTAGGCGAAGTGCAGAGGACTGCAAAAAGGATATTTCCTGAGCTCTCCCTTTCCTTACCTCCTGAGTGTCCAGTTGGCTATGTTGCTTTAAAAGCTTGAGAACCTGATTTTGCTGATGACAGAAGGGATGAGTAGAGGAGGAGCACTTCTGCTCCATCTCCCTTTTCCCTAAAGAGCCACCAATGAAAAGTTATTTGCATAACTTTGGACTATTCCCCATGCAGCTCCAAAGTTATGTAAATCCCTCTTTTTATTTAATATATGAATATGAATATGTATGACCGTTTAACAGTGAAACAATATTTGACTTTAATATTCTGTCTTGTTAGCTTGATCTCATCAGATCTCAGAAGCTAAGCAGGGTCAGCTCTGGCCAAGTATTTGGATGGGAAACCTCCAAAGAATACCTCCAAGGCAGGCAGTGGCAAACCACTTCTGAAGGTCTCTTCCCTTGAAAACCCCATGGAATTGCCATAGTCAGCCGTGACTTGATGCCAAAAAATTCAATAGTGCAGGCCTGTGCATCTACTCCTGTCAAAGCCCATTGAAATCAATGGATTTAGACTGGAATACTTTAAATACTATTGTGAATGTCTGGATAGGTTCTCACGTATTTTTAAATGCATTGCTGATTGTTGCTGGAGGTGTGGCCATCAGTTTACTTCCTGGGCAGCAGCCTTTTATTCTAGAGGGGACAGTGTGTAAGCAGAACTGCCTCTTACATAGTTAATGTATAAATATGCTTTGATAACACTAGCAGAATTTATTTATTGATGTGTTGCTGTTACACTGTTGTCCTGCTTGTCACGTATATTTGAAAGCCATTGTCTTTAGTGGGACTAGCAGTAGAATTGCAGCTTTAAATGTCACTTTCTTACTATTATCAATGTTGACTTATATACTTTTTTGGTAGGAAGTTCTGCTTCCAATTTTCTTTTTATTTTGGCTCGTATTAATGAGCATGATGTATCCAAGCAAGAAATATGAGGAGGTTCCAGATAAAAATCTTGGTTCTGTGGCTCACCCAAAAATCTCTCAGTTTATTGTCGGCTTCACTCCAATAACACCGTTCACAAGAAAAAGCATGACCAAAATGTCTTCTGAATGCTTTGAAGAAGGTATGTGAATCTTAATGTTCCTCAATGATTGTATAAATTTGTCTTGGGCTCCCCCCCTCCCCTATATTTGTCTGGAAGTTACGGTCATCATACTGGCTGTAAGCACATCTGGTATCTTTGTGCAATAGAACTTCTCTCTTTTTTTAAAGACTAAAATTTTAAAAGTCGTTGACCTTTTTTTCAGATTTTGGCTGTACTGACCATGAATCTAATAATACAAGGACACTGAACACCTTGCACATCCATCTCAGCAGTATATTAGGGTCCACATTTAACTAAGCAGGACGAGTTTTGTTTCCTCTTAATTGAATCTAAGCAGCCAGTTGTGAAATCATTAAAAGTTCTCTCCCACTGAGTTAGAACTGTGTTCCTTCTTGTCCCTGATGTTCTGCCGGGGCTCTGTGCTAGAAGAATGCCTCTTTGTGTTATGCATTTCTCTTTTTGCTGCAGACCAAGAAGAGGAAGTCTTCAGTGTTAGTCCATTTCTATTGCCGTAGCCACGTGAACAGGTCACTTGGCATCTATCCCTTCAAGATGTGATATTTCTTGAATGTAAGAAACTTGCACCATGTGCAAGGTGTGGAACACTGAACTATATAATTTAATTGTACAAGGAAAGGAAAAGAAATAGATTCTCTTGTTTTGCTAATGTAAGAAAGCTGTTCCTCTTAGAAAAACACTATATTCTCACATCACTTCGACTTGAGTAGGTATTAAATTCAGGGGTTCCCATCCAACTGCAGAACTTGAGATACCCTGACTCAGCAGGCTCATAGTTTAGGCCAGTGAATGAAGAGAGCAGTTAAATATAGTATTGCATTACTGTTGATACAGAAGAGAGTGTTGGGAATAATTTGAATCTTTTGCAGGAATTATTACAGAAGAATTTTTCACTGAAGAAGACTTGCAAAAGGCTAGTCTTCATAGACCCTCAAACTTTGTGGGAGTAGTTTTCAAGGATTCCATGTCCTACTATCTCAGATTTCCTCCTACTGTGATTCCATTATCTGCAAGTTATGTAGAAACAACAGGTAAGAATTCATATGTTCATATTCTTATAACTTAATTTATAAAGTTGTGCTTGTTTTGCTACATGTCACCAAGTTCACAATAAAGACTTGGAAGATTTCACGGCCAGAATCAACTGGCTGTTGTGAGTTTTCCAGACTGTGTGGCCATGATCTGGTAGTTTTTGCTCTTAACCTTTTTTCAGATGCTAGCCATAGATGTAAGCGAAAGGTTAGCAGCAAAAACTACCAGACCATGCCCACACAGCCCAGAAAACTCACAACAGCCAGAAGACTTGAAGAATTTATTAGCAAAATAAAACAGTCAGAAAGAGACAGGACTATTGTTCCTTAAGGTTATATAAGATGCTTAAGATTTTAATCTGCATTTTTATACAAGGAAATGAATATAAAATTGGTAAGATTTTAGGGCCAAATTAGATAGAATTCCTGATTATAGCAACTGCCTGAGTTATGGGAATTGTTAGGAAATTAAATAGGAATCCTGATGCTAAGGAAGGAGGTATAAAACTTTCCTCCTGTGCTGTTTTCCTGATGTGATCCTGTCATCACTGCATTACTGTTGGCCCAGATAGAGAAAGCATATAGGAAATATGATCACTGGAGGTCTCAGTGTCTTGCTTACTTCTACCAACAGTTTTAGTCATAGGAGTGACTTGCAGTAGCATAGTGTTTCTGTTGCTTATTTTTGTTTGCTTTGCTGATTGTGTATTTATTAGAAGCTATTTTATGAAGCTTCTTTGAGTGCCTTTTAAGCAGAACAAGAGATTGTATTGTCAATACAGAATAAAGAATCTGTAATCACATGCAATCATTCACAATCAAAAGACATCAACAAACCCACAATTCCCAAAGCTCCAATTGGCACTTAGTCCTTTCCTGACACTACTGAGACATCAAAAGAACATTTGAACAATTGCAAAAAAACCCAAAGGTCAAGAGCCGCCAATTGATTCTGGAGAAAAATACTGCACCCCAAAAGGACCTAACAACCAAAGCCTCATAAACCATTTAAGGGGTGGGCCAAAGTTTGCTTTGGGGATGTTGAGTTATTACAAAACTAGTTAAAGAAGCCTTACTCTCAAGTTTCTGATCTGGCTAGAATTAACAGTGGGGATGGATTCTGGCCCCCCTCCCTTTTTTGTATCAGAATTTTAATGCAGGAACTTAATGTAAACAAAACAGTACTTCTGAAAAGGTAATGAACAAAATATGTTCATTTTTTATTTTGTAACGTTATTTGCATTCATTTTCTATAGCTAGTTGTCCAGACCCTTCAAATACATGTGAAGCTGAAAAGTACTTACGCTCTGGATTTACAGCTCTGCAGATGTGTCTCGATGCAGCAATTATACAGGTAAATACAATAATCATCATTCACTAAGATTGAAATATTAACAGGATAAGGGTTTTATTTCTATTTTAAAAAGATTTGCAAATAAATTTGCTTTGTGACTGAATGCTATGTGGTTTCCAAAAACTACCCATTCACCTATTGATATACAATATTTTTTCTTTTCATTCCTTTCTGTACCAGTTTGGCACCACATACACACTCAAAGACCTATGGCCAATTTTTGTGTATAACTGTTGTATAACTCTGCATATCAAAAACACACCATGAGGCATGCCTGGCCACCAGCCACTCCTCCTTCACGCCCTGCTTTGATCTTGCGGGGGTCCAGGATGCGTCGGCAGAGGTTGGCCTCAGAATGGGCAAGAGAGAAAGCTCAAGCCAATCTATTTCTGTCCCTGGCAGGGAAATTCCCCAAACTGATGTGGAGTCTCCTCTATCCAGTTCCTCCCTGGCCAGACCCCTCCCTAATGCCTTTGTGGGGGTTAGGGAAAGCGAGTAATGATAAATAGATATGTAAACTCATAATGTCAGGCATTGGGATTAGGAGTATAAAATATGTTAAAGCCAGGCATTTATATATTTATGTTACTTATTTTAGAAATTAAAATAAAATAATAAGATATTAGCAGCAGTGGTTTCCTGGTGCAGTCCAACACGGCATTCAGTGGTGGATTCTCCCTCCCCTTTAGTTGGGGCTGCTAAACTTAGTGTGACTGCCTTGTATTTAGAAAATGAATTAAGTAATTAGTTTTGAATATATCATGTATTATGGTATTTTTCTTTTTCTTTTGAATTATTGTATTATTTATATATGTATTTATTAAAATACATATATAAATTTATATGTGTATTTATTTATAATAACAATCATCATCATCATCAAATCAGTGCTTTACATGTCAATTTACTCTTAGTCTAGAACAAGGGTCTGCAACCTGTGGCTCTCCAGATGTTCATGGACTACAATTCCCATCAGCCCCTTCCTGCATGGGAATTGTAGTCCATGAACATCTGGAGAGCCACAGGTTGCAGACCCCTGGTCTAGAATGGCTTTTGCTTGATGTTTCATAGCTGCCAGTGCCTTTGACATTCTTACACAAATTGATTTTAATATTTTCTCTCTCTTTTTTAGTTGCACACTAATCATTCAGTTTTGGAAGACCTGGAATTTACAAATGCTGTCATGATGGGAAAGTCTGCCATTATGGAAATAGATAACTTTGCTCGTGCAATCATTTTAATTTACCTAGTAATTGCATTTTCACCTTTTGGCTGTTATTTGGCAACCCATATTGTGGCAGAAAAGGAAAAGAAGTTGAAGGAATTTTTAATGGTCATGGGTCTTCATGATACTGCTTTTTGGTACGTGACAATGTGCCTTATTTCTTTATTTTGTAAACAGAATAAATGTCATATTGTCTGTCTAGATAGAAGACATACAATGTTTTGGTCTTAACTTGAGAATGAATTAATGCAAGAGGTTTTTTATACTAGTCTCTTGTTCTAATAGTTTCAGCTCATTTAATCTGAAAATAAAGTGATAGTTAAGTAAAGCAAACCTTATCGATCACTATAATTTTACGTTCTTGTAACTGAAGAAAAGATTGTAAATTACCTTATCAATACAGCAATTTGAGGCCCTTTTCAAAAACAGATATCAATTAGTCCATCCTTTCAATTAATTAACCCAGGTGCTGTAAATTGTAATCTATTCTCTTGTTTGCTCATCTGCACTGATCTTCTTCCCTTACTTTTCCCACTCATGCTGCAGCAACTGCACAGAGCATTCATAACATTTTTTCGCCTTGAAAACGTATTCAAGGTTAGAAGAGAGTGCAGTACAAGCTGACCTTCCAAGTGTAAATTAAATTTTCCCTTGCTATAATTCAGTTGCTCTCTGACTCTCTGATGCCTAGCTAAAAAAATAATATTTCATAAATATCTGTACATTTTTCTTTCTTTGCCTAGTATCATTCATGCAGCTGAACAAGTATTTTTTTAGATGCTGCCTATTCCATTACATAATTGCCTTTGTGTCATCACTGGGAGAGAAAATGCAAGCAGATGATACCACATTAACAGCCCAATCTAGACGGCGAAGCAGCCGGGGAAGCCCTCTGGAGGCAGCATGCAGAGGCTAGAAAAACTCAAAATCCTTCAGCTGCCTGAAAAGCCCTCCATAGGGCTAAATGGACTGATTCTCTCACCACCAGTGTTCCCAGGGCCAAAGCCTAATGTTGGCTCTGTTTCCAGGAATGCCCCCAGAATGCCCCCACCTACTCTGGCTTCCCTGTTAAGCCAGCACAACTCCAGAATTTGCAGCCAGAAGCAGGCCACGGGTCACTGAGCTCTGTGACACCTACTGCTTTACTGTTTACTTTCCTAGCCAGCATCGGTGCTATTTATGCCAGCCAGGAGGGCAAACGTGTCAGTGCAAGCTCACACCTATTCCAGTGACTGTTCTCCCCCCCCCCCCCCCCAAAAAAAAAAATCTGGATTAGACTGCCTGTACCAAAGGTGTCTCTTTGTGAGAAGAGTGTCACAGGCAGAACCTAAAAAAATAATACAAGCATAAAACTTTTAAAGAAAAATAGGTCTAAGTAATCCTGATGTTTATGTAGTACCAGGAAGAAGATTCCAGTGAACTCAGTGGGACTTTAGAGTAAACAGAACTGTCACAGTTTCTTCAGTTGGAAAGACTGTGGACAAAGGATCATTTATAGCTCAATCCTATATCATTCAGCACTTTGTAAACTGAATTACAGAATAATGGAGATGAGATATCAAAAGGCAGCTAACAGCAGCAAGAAAAACATAGATAGCCTCTTAAAGGGAATGAGGGCTTCTAGCAAGGAGAAAGGCCCTTCTTTTGTAACCAGGAAGGCATAAAGGATTGAGTTTCCCAGAAGTGAGCTCAGTGCCAACATGATTATATTTCAGCACTATGAATATCCACTAGTAGGCTATTAAAAATGGGTTGGCAGGGTTGTCCCTCAGCATTAAATACTTTGAAGACTGAGCTGCTTGACTCCTGTTTGCTGCTGAGGTTTTGAAAATGTAATCACAATACATGTGAGCTATCTTAGGCTATTTGAAGTAAGTTTTTGAGTGTCTTATGTGCAACAACAGCTGGATCTCAGTCTGGAGAAGAGGAGGTTGAGCAGGGACATGATTGCCCTCTTTAAGCATTTGAAGGGCTGTCACCCAGGGGAGGGCAAGGAGCTGTTCCTGTTGGCAGCAGAGGACAGAACTCGCAATAATGGGCTTAAATTATTGGTGGAAATTTACTGTCTGGATTTTAAAAATGTTTTAATTTTTATTTTCTCACATACAAAACAAACAAAACATACAACCATAAAAAACACAACTCATATTGACACATCATCATATGTGTCAATATCATATGTGTCAATATCATATCTTGACTTTCATCATATATTGACTTCCAGGTATCTCATCTTTGATTAAACCTTATTTCTAGGATCATGCACATATGGTTAAGACATTGATTGAACAATTTTTTCTTAAGGATATTCTGGTGGTTTCAATCTACTGTTTTCTTTAGATTTCAAACCCTTCAACTACTTCTCTGTTTGGATAGGTTTTCCAAAGATGTTCCATGAAAAGTTTCCAGAAAATTTACTGTCTGGATATTAGGGGAAAAAAATTGCAGTGAGATTAATTTAGCAGTAGAATTGATTGTCTAGGGAAGCAGTCTTCAAGCAGCAGCTGGACAAACATGTCGGAGATACTCAAGGCTGATCCTGCATTGAGCAGGAGGTTGGACTAGATGGCCTGTATGACCCCATATATACAGTCATAGACCAGCATAAACAGCACTATGAAAACGATCAAGAATAATAAAATCATCAAGAAAATTCCCTTACATAAAAAATTATTCAAACCACCAGTGACCAATGGATGTTATATGCACTGAAACAGAACTACACTGCTTTTGCTGTATGGAGTGGCATTTCATCTATTAGGAGCAGTCTAGTATAGTCCAAATCTTGACATCCTGGAAATTTATTGGGCACAAACTGAACAGTTCTTAAGTGGACTTCCTGATCAAAGAGGCAATGATGTAAAACATGTTATGTAGATTCAATATGCTGTGTTCTAGATATAAACACAATTTCCCATGGCTAACCGAGATGGGCACTGAAATACTAAAATTTTACCCTCCATAGGTCATATAACAGATGCCATTTATTCATTTCATTACTCTATTTGTATCCCACATTTCTTCCCAATGGGAACTCAAAGTGACTTGCAACATTCTCCCCTTACTAATTTTAACTGTGTTCTACACAGGTGCTGATTTGTCAACCTGCTGTGCCTCTCAGGATGTCTTTGTCTAATCTGGCCAAACATCATAATGGGCCTAGGTAGGCAGAGGTTGTTGACAAGCACTGGCATTCATTAGTTAGGCAACTGATATCTAAGGAAAATCATGATATAAAAGAGCAGCTAATAGTGCTTGGAGATCTCCCATAAAGAGTATGAGGGCATCTTACATGGGGGAAAGCCACGAAGTCAGTCTCCAGTTTCGAACCTGAAGAAAAAAGGCTTCTTCCTCAGTTCCCCAAAGACTTTCTGCCTTTGATGGAGAAAAGTGCCTTTCGGATTCTGCTTTTGGAAAGCCTGACTGTAAAAAAAAAGGCAATTTAAAAGTGGGGGTGTTAGCACTATGAAAGAAGAGAAAGGGCCAGAAATGAGACCAGGAATAAGAGACCCATTCAGCTTTTCTTTTCAGTGGCCTTTCAGGCCGGGGGCAGGGGTTCCCCTCTGGATTCTATGGGCTGGCCTCAACAAAAGCAAAAACTGCTGAGTCTGTGTTTGACACTGCTGCCACACAGGACCATTAGTAGTGCTGCTGCCTAATCCAACTCTCAACAGGCAAGTCCCATGCAGAATTCTCAGCTTTGTTCTGGTAAATGCTGCAGAGGTGACATGGGTTCTAAAGCAGGAGATTTAGTAGCTCCAGTTAAACTCAACTGTTTTCCACAACTCTGCTACATGCAGAATTGCTCCTGACTGTTTTCTATCCTTATACCACTAGTGAATTCCACTAGAAGGGTGCAGTGATGGATGTGGATTAGCTGTCACAGTATTCTTTTATAGGGCTGTTTAACTGTGGTACCTGTTGACTTTGAAGGTTCTATGTGCTGACATGCTTCTAAATTGAAAGAACATTTATCTTTGTAAGCTGTCAGTCTTTATAATGGTGATGTTACAAATAGAAGATTCTACAAGTTATTCTTGATGAGGAAGGTTAATAAAAATGGAGGATAATACTGAAACTTTGTCAAAAATTTCTAAAGGACAAATTTACGGATGGACACTTCTTGAAAGTTTTTTGGAATACTTACTTTTTGGAATACTTGACTTTTTATTTAAAACCTTTATGCTGTTCTTTTCCATTTTTTGCCCAAAGTGACTTTTTATCAACAGATTACAAATGATGTTCTTATTGTATTTTAGAATTGTGACTCGCCCTGAGCCCTGTGGGGATAGAGTAGAATAGAAGTCAACAAATAAATAAAATAAAAACAAACAAACCAATGGAAAGATGGACAATTGCTCATCCAGATCATTAGCCATTAACAAAAGGTTCTCAAAAGTAGAGTTGTTTCCAAAATGCCACTAGGGAAGAGTCTTTACACGCAGACTCTGGGAGAGGGTATAATGGAAGGGGGAGTAGCAACAACAAAAAATTCCTTGTTTACATAAAATAATCCTAATTGTGTGTGCTGGTCTTTGACTGTATAATAAAACTTCTACTAAAATAAGCCATCCTCGTTGAAGAGACAGACAGAGGAGCACGCTAAGACAATTTAAGCTTATTTTGCTTGTACTTGCTGACTTTTTTGTAGGCTACAGGTCAATAACTCCTGTGCAAATTTTCTCTGCATCTTCAGATGCTCCATTGATAGCACTACCTTTGTCTGGGATTCCTGTTGCATGTGTCACTTCTGTTCCACTTTTCACCACAGGCTGTCACAATTTCTTCTAATCTAAATGCACTGTACTTGGTACAGATAGTGTCAGCACTGTAAATACACTGATGCCACTTAACATTTATGAATCAACAGAATCTGACTGTTCCCGTGACAAATCTGGGCCTTCTCTGCAGGGCAAGGAGAGAGCATTGTACCCTCTATTGTCAATATTCTGCTCCTCTGCAATGATACTTCTCGACTGGGTTTTGTAAACCTCAAGGATGTTTATTTTCTTATGGCAATCAGACAGCAACTGCTACTACGTTTTGCCATCATAAACAGTTGCTGCTTATATCAGATTATGCCATTCAGAGCCCAGAAAGCATGGTGAGGGTCGTTACAAACTGCAGAGCAGTCATAGATGCAGAGTCACAGAAGTCTCTCCATCTTCAACCATATTGGGGGATCCTTTAGGAAATGTCTTAGTTTCCACATAAAGATTGGTAATTTGTAACTACATCTTGTTAAATTTATGGATTATAGACTTCATGAGCACCCATTTTATTACAGTCTCTAGACTTTTTTAGCACCAAGTCTTTTTTTAGCATTCTAGACCTCTCTGCAAAGCCTTCCCTCAGTGATTATTTCAAATTTATGATGGTTTCAAATTTTCTGTAACATCCAGTACAGAAACTGCATCTGATCCTGTGTTCTTTTAGACATAAAGGCGGCTGCCACCTCTGCTGTCACTCACTCTGTATTCCAGTTTTCACAGGTTTCTGATAGTCTAGTTTTTTTATATATATCGGGACTGGCCCTGTGCCACAAGTTGTAAGATGCTTGGCCTGACCTGTGGAATTTCCAGGCTGAGCCCCACCTGGGATTCTGGAGAGTGTATCACAGTGTTTTATATTAAAATATGATCAACTGTTTATAAGGGAAACCTTTTTCTTAAACCCAGTTTCTTGGGGAAGTTGGACCACAAGTCGTTTATTTAAAACAATAGTTTCCTATCTTTCCACCCAATCAGGACTCTAAGGTTGCAAACAATTAAAAAAGATAATACAAATATTTAAAAACAGTACATTTATGTAAAACCAGCAATTTAATAAGAAAGAATGTCAATACAAACAAAACAGAAAAGTCTTCATCAGAGGGAACAGAGTAATCTCCCTGGGGAGGGAATTCCATGATTTTTGTGCTACTTTGTTCTGCCATTCTTGCTACTATTTACTGACAGAGTGATGGTGACTTCTGCCTTCTTTTGAGGAATACTTCTGTACAAGTTTTGCAAGAATTTTATGTGGGTTTCTTCCAGATTTGTTAAGCATAATGTACCCAATATGAAGTTTCATTCTGATGCTGTGTTTGGTAGAATTGTTCGGTATAGCCTTTTCAACTATATCTCCAGTGTTCAGTAATTGCTGGGTCAACTCACCAGTTACACAATTGTTGGACTATACAGAAACTGCAAAGAAGAAAAACAAGTTGTTTACCTGTACTAAATATTTTTCCAAGTCGTCATCTGTGCAGTTTACTGAACTCTCCTCATCTACTGCTGGTGTCTGTTGTTGGAAAGAATGTAGAGAATAGGAAGGTACAGAAAACTCACAGGGTCTTTTCGGCAGAGAACACCAGCTAGAAAGTTCTAGACTTATTCTGTGCAGACTCAGGACCCAGTTGTGAAGGTGTTCAGATAACCACTCAAAGACCTTGGTAGCAGGTAAGTAACCTGTTTATAGTTATGCGGATGAATTTGACTTCATGAAACTTCATTCTGTTTTTCTTTTTCTAGGCTTTCTTGGGTCCTACTGTACACCAGTCTGATATTCGTTATGTCTCTTCTCATGTCGATCATTGCAACATACTCGTCACTCTTCCCCAAAAGTAGCAGCTTTGTGATATTTCTTCTTTTTTTCCTGTATGGATTATCCTCCGTAAGTGTGTGTATGTGTGTGTACTCATCATTTATTTATTGAGGCACTGTGTTTCAGAGTCCTTGCTATTTACATGTATAGAAAAATTGTTTCTCTATGCTTTGTTTTGCTTTGCTCCAAATGGTAGCTGACACTTTATCCCAATAAATAACAGGTCCAGAAAAATAAAATCTGCTTACATATTCCAGCAGCTATTTTCTCATTTTATACTGGATGTGTTGGAATGGCTACAAACTACATAACATTTCTCTCAATAAGCATTGGTTTGTATCCTGCTACTCTGTTCAGCAAAGTTTGAAACTTCCTTTTAGTACAAGGAGCCTTTTTGAGATTTGAGACTTTTGGAGGAAGGCTGTTTAGGCCAGAGGGAGGTTTCAAACTTTGCTAAGCAGCAGGATACAAGCCATTAGATTAACTGTAATATTTAATAACATACTTCTTTCAAATTGAATGTTTCTCAAGCTATACATATAGTTTATGCAGTAGAAAAGCAATCACAATAACTCTACGTTTTGACCATTTAGATTATTTCTGACCTTGATTAATAATGTGTATCAAATGCTATCTATAGCAAGGATTAAGCAAGACAGTTTATTTTCTTCTTTAGCAGTAATTACATTTTCCACATGTTAAAATTGCTCCTTCAGTCTTTAAAATCAAGCCTTTTTATTCATTTTTAAATCTCTGTTTAGGTTTTCTTTGCATTCATGTTGACTCCTCTTTTCAAAAAATCAAAGCACATTGGTACAATTGAATTTTTGACAACCTTGGCATTTGGTTTTGTGGGACTGACCATTGTCATTTTGGAGGATTTCCCAAAGTCTTTTGTGTGGTTACTTAGCCCTCTGTGTCAGTGCACATTTTTAGTTGGTATTGCACAGGTTAGTAAAGTGTTTCATTTACTTCATACTGTTGCATGTAGTCTTATAGAATGGTAACTTTACTGGTTCAGGCACAAGATATCATAAATGCTATATATCAGAACAGAATGATTACCTATCATTAAGCATCTTGTATTTGTTTTTTGTTATTGATGAATTTTCTCATCAGCTAAAATATAGTTTGTTTTAAAACTTTTGCAGACGGATGATTAGAACAGATACATTTTGCAAATTAATTTCATCTACAATTTGTTAAGTATAGTCATTGTGTAGCCTGCCTAGAGCAATGACTGTCAGTTGCAAATAGCAGCTTCTGTAGCAGATGTTTGGACTGTATGTGTATTGGAAGCCACAGGCTCTTAGAGATAATACAATTATTATCTCTAAGAGCCTGTGGCTCCTAATATTTTATATTCAATCACCTATATAGTTAATTATTTTTACTTAATTCTATCTGTAGTATAGTGTTACTCTACTATAGTATCTTCAGTATTCATATCTGTTTGCAGGTTATGCACCTAGAAGATTATGAGGAAGGGGCTGTTTTCTCAAGTATAACTTATGGCCCTTATCCACTGGTTATATCTGTGTTGCTGTTGGCCCTGGACAGTATGCTTTACCTACTTGTAGCAGTTTATCTGGATCAAGTGATTCCAGGTATGCTCATTTGAATAATAGAAAAATAAATAATGTCTAAGTTTGATACAGTATTAAGGCCTGAACTCAATGTAAAGTGTGTAGTATCTTGTTGGAGATAATTCTAGGGTTTGGTGACCTGCACATCTGCTTTCCAATAATGTTCAGCATGCACTCTTCGTAAAACAGCATGAGAATGCATACAAAGGGATTTAAGTTGCAGTCCTCAGCCTTAATTTGAAGATTCTCTTGGCAAAGGGAAGGAAAAGCATTATGCATAATTACCAGGGGGAAAATGTCTGCATCTGAACAGGCATCAAATAAGTATACCCATAGCACTGCCCCAAGAATTGTCTGATGGCACGTTATACAGATCTGTGAAGCTAAACAGATCTGACCTATAAGTTGCCTAGATGGGAGACTGCCTAGGAACTTTTAACCACTGAAAGCTCATTGGAAGGCAATGAACATGCAATGTGAAAGGAAATACTTTGAATTCTAAATTGAGAGATGAGGTATGGCAAAGATTATATAGCTAGAGTTAGCAAGTCTGCTGTTAAATCTTGACTTCTAAGTGTATTGGTAAGGCCTGATTTAAACATGATGCTGGCCAGCAATAACTTATTTATGCAGCTTTGCACAGGTGCAGCACTTGTTTAAACTTGGTTGTTCCCAATACAAAACAGCTTTGTGTGCTTAACATACTGTAGCCTGGACAAATACTGTGCTGATGATGAGCATCCGTACCCAGGTTCCACAACATGGCACCCATTGGCATTATTCTGCTCACCACTACTTTCCCTGGCATCTGCCAAACTTTTCAGAAAGTAGGTCAGACCTTGTTGATTGACTTCATTTTCCATTGCTACCACAGCCACTGGATGATGAGGTAAACACCTGTTTTCTCCTTAGTCAATGTGTGGTTCCATTCCCTTCTTGAATTTTACTTCCTTTTCTCCCCCACCCCCCCACCCACTTCCTTGTTCTCCCTCTGTGCTTTCCTTTGTTCATGTTACCTCTCTTCTGTGATTCTTTATGCAGCAGGAAAAAAAGTATTGCATTTGGCTCCTTTTCCTGTGGCAGCCATTTAGGGTTTCGCTCCAAATCCTGTGACAGGCATTTTGGAGTGGTACCACCCCTTCTCAAAATTGTAAAGGTGCCTGCAGAGTTAAAAAGGTTTGATGATGCTTGGTCTAAACTGGAGAGAACTGGGAAGAAATTTGGGTGCTGTATGGTTTCCGGGCTGGGAAGAAATTTTCCAACAGAAAGTGGAGCCCTGAAAAAAACTTAAATTAAATATGTTGTTTTGAAATAATTAAAATGTTTTAAAGACAAGCTTTTACTCATTCAAAATGGGTAGTATGAAGGGGGGTTTTAAATGTAGAACAATCCACACCAGTAATAAAACATGTTCTGAGGCAGAAATATTTAGGGTAACTTTTACCCTATAAATCTGATCTTCCCTCATAATGTTTAATTCAGTGGCTACTATCTGACAAAGATAATAGAATAACATTATTAGTAGCTAAATGTTTGCATGCGGTAATCAATTGTATAAGGAGTTAATTTGGGGGATTATATTAGTGTGATGCTGCTTGTGGTGTTTTGGCTGTTTAAGCAATATCATTTAAGTAAGGCTCCTTCCGCACATGCAAAATAATGCACTTTCAAACTGCTTTCAGTGCTCTTTGAAGCTGTGTGGAATGGCAAAATCCACTTGCAAACAGTTGTGAAAGTGGTTTGAAAACGCATTATTCTGCGTGTGCGGAAGGGGCCTAAGAGAAGGACTTTCCTTGCATGGAAAAGCCAGCTCAAGAGCCATCAGAAGAAGCAATTAATAGGACATGTTTTCACAAATGTGTTAACTGTTTAAGCATGACTAGTTTTGTCAACAGTTTATTTGCTATCATATGTATAGTGATAATATGCTGCTGATGGGTTCAGTGTAACGAACGTTAACCCAGTATTCAAATATATTGATCGTCCTATTGTGACTATTTCTATCCAAATTTTCTCATTCTTTTGTTTACTGTAGAAGTTGTTTTCTGTTTTCAACTTTATTTTTTCCTATTTGTTAGCACAAACGTTACACATAGTGCTCTTTTGGTGGTTAAAGTAGTACAGTAGGTTTAAGTTTGGGACGATAATCATTGTACATATTTCAGTTTTCACGCAAATTTCTGTTTTTATCTAAAAAGAAAAAGAGTGGGAATCTGTTTCCCATGGCCTCAACATTTCTGGAAATTTTGCATCTTTGATCTAAATACGTGTAACTCTTTTGCATAGGCAGTCAGTCAGTTTAACAAGACACTGCAAGCACAAAGTCTTAAAAGTAAGCGCATTTGCCTCACCAGAATCACATTTAATATTTCAGGTTATCTTTAACCACAGTGCATTATAATCACAAGGAACTGTAAGTTATATAAATGTGTGAACAATATTTTTTTTCAGGCTGCTGTTCAAAATCTTTTTGCAAAGGGATTTTTTTCCCCATATGTTCCTGTTGGACTCAGAAAAAGTAATTAAGCATCTGTATATTCCCAGATCAATATGAGCAAAGTAATTAAAAGTTAACTCTTGCTGAATATGAAAAACACATATTTTAAGTGCTTTTATAGAAACGGAAGGTCTCAATGATAAGGTTCTGTGCTCACAATAAACATTATAGCTTGCTCAGCAAGCTAGCAACCTTAGAATGCCATCAAAATATGTGCACCTTATATATAGAGTCCAGCCCATATGTAATGTTTACAAATCTTTCTTTTTGTTGTATTGCTCAGGGGAATATGGGTTGCATCGAAGCTCATTCTTCTTCCTAAAGCCCTCATTTTGGTTAAAAAGGACAAGAAATTATAAGGAATTGTATGAGGCTGGCATCACTGGGAACTTAAATGTCAGTGAGATGACTGAACCTGTACCTCCAGAATTTCAGGGAAAAGAAGCTATCAGGTATGATTTCTACGTTTTAACTTTCAACAGCTGTTAATAAATTTCCTGTGTTTTTGTACAAAAAAAATTAAGCATTAAACAGCCCAATCTGATGAATCTGCTGGTTGTGGTATACCTACATTGGCAGGATGAAGGATCCAGACACTGTCTCCTGTAAAAAAAAAATATGTCAGCTTGTTTTAGATATTGTTCAAAACTGTTATCTGGCAACTTATTAAACCACCCAGCTATATTCCAGGATATATTTTTTAAACATCTGGAACCTTTGGATAGTCAGTTGAAAGGGTTAACATTAGCTGGCAATTTGCATCTTTCATGATTTCCTTAATCGGAGAGAATTAACATGTTATCTTCTACATTGAGATAGGGTTGTAAATTTGGTGATTCTAATTTTTTCTGATCAATAACATTTTGTGTCATAAGGTTTGTTTATCCTTCCATGGATAAATGTACTAGTTCTGTATCACATGTTAATAAATTATCAAGAGAGAAAGGTACAAGTGGTGGCAGGATGCCATGTAGAACAGCACAGCTAGTCAGCAGATTATGATGATTATGATGATTGCACAGGGGTGGTGGTGGGGAATGATAAACAGCTACCGTATATACTCGCCTATAAGCCGAGTTTTTCAGCCCTGTTTTAAGGCTGAAAAAATGCTCCCTCGGCTTATACACGAGTCACCAGCTGGCTCTTCAGGCCTCTGCTGGGGACGTGGCCGGGACAACCTCCCTGCAGCTGCACAAGCCGCTTGTTGCTGCTCTCCTCCTCCAAGGGTGAAGGAGGGTGAAGAGGAACCCTGGCTGGCTGGGCTTCCTCAAACCGGGAGGCAGAGGGAGCTCCTTATTTGGGCAGTGACTCCCCCTGATGTCATTGCCCAAATAAGGAGCTCGCTGGGTTTGAGGAAGCCCAGGCAGCCAGAAGGTGGAGGGAGCTCCTTATTTGGGCAATGACATCAGGGGGAGTCACTGCCCAAATAAGGAGCTCCCTCCACCTCCTGGCAGGCTGGGCTTCCTCAAACCCAGGGGAGCTCCTTATTTGGGCAGTGACTCCCCCTGATGTCTATAAAATCTAATTGATCATCATCATCACCACCATCATCATCATCTTGGAAGATAAGCAGGATTGGCCCTGTTCTATTTGGGTGAGAGACCACCAAGGAAGCTCAGAGTTGCAATGCAGGCACATATAATGGCAAACCACCTCTGAATGTCTCTTGCATTGAAAACTTTATGGAGATGCCATAAGTCAGCTGTGACTTGGAAGCAAAGGGGGAGGGGGGAGGGAGAGAGGGAGAACAAGAAGACTTCTCTGCGCATGGAGCTCGGTTGGATAATGACTATTGTATGGAAGTATGAAACAAAAGGACTTTCAAAGGGCAAGCTAGTGGAGTTTGTAGCAAACTAAATTAAACCTGTTTTTCTAAAAAATAAAATAATATGTCGTTCTGTATGTCTGAACTGGATTTGTACCACTGGGAAACAAAGTCATACAATATATTTTATTGGAAACAAAGTCAATGCTTCCTTCTTCCAGAAGGCCAATGGTATAATCTGACACTGGCACCATGCTAAATATGAATAGTTACTCAGCATTGTCGAAGGCTTTCACGGCTGGATTCAACTGGTTCTGGTGGGTTTTCCGGACTGTGTGGCCGTGGTCTGGTGGATCTTGTTCCTAAAGTTTTGCCTGCATCTGTGGCTGACATCTTCAGAGGTGTATCACAGAGGGAAGTCTGTTAACTGAGGTGCATCACAGAGGGAAGTGTGTAACAGACTTCCCTCTGTGATACACCTCTGAAGATGCCAACCACAGATGCAGGCAAAACGTTAGGAACAAGATCCACCAGACCACGGCCACACAGCCTGGAAAACCCACCAGAACCAGTTACTCAGCATTTCATATGGGATCCTTATAACCTGAAATGTCTTCTCCCATCTTTTAAAATCCAGCCTAATGAAGTGTTTTGGGCAACACTTCAACTTGCAAACTTGCCCTGTTTTGTGTTATTTTTGTTAATCCTACTAAAAGGCTTTTTATTTTTGGATTTTGCTTCGGACTAATATGTACAATCTCTTCTGTTTTCAGAATGTCAAAGGGAAATTATGTATATCCTATCCAACCCACATGGGGGTGCTGTTTAGCTAGAGTTTCTTTAATGACAGGCATTTGACTTGAACTGTAATGAACAATGTTGTGATTTAGAAATGTTCCATTTAGGTGGCACTAAAGCAGTCTATTCACCTTTACTTGGAAATAGAACTTCTAAGTATATACGTATTATATTGAAGAGCATACTTCATGCAGTAGTGTTGCAAAGTATTATGTAACTACATTGATATGTTTTCCAACACATTTCATGAGAGGTCAGAATATGGAAGAAATGATATTCAGTCTATACCAGTGGTGGCGAACCTATGGCACGGGTGCCGTAGGTGGCACTCAGAGCCCTCTCTGTGGGCACGCGCAAACAGAGTCGCCCCCACCCCCACACATCTAGGCTGGTCTGGGCTGCTGGACTCAATTATTAGCATTAAACCTAAGACCTAGTTTTGGGGAAGCCGTGTAGGTAACCCTGTTAAGTGCTGTTAAACCCCACTGATTTTCATGCGAAGAACTAAAGCATGATCCTTTACCTGGGAGTAATCTTGGTTGCTGGCAATGGGCCTTGTTCTGAGTAAACCCTCCTAGGGTTGTGATTCACCCGTTGGAAGAGTTGCACGGTTGCTTCAAAGCAAAGCCACCAACTACCACCAAGCTTACTCCTGAGTAACACACGCCTCGGAGCCAACCATTTTTTCTAAACTAAAACCTTAGTATTCGGGTTAAATTGCCGTGTTGGCACTTTGTGATAAATAAGTGGGTTTTGGGTTGCAGTTTGGGCACTTGGTCTCGAAAAGATTCGCCATCACTGGTCTATACTGTTCAAAAAGTTATTTGGCTTCCTTTGGTAGAGAGTTATTGATATGATATGAGTTATTGATATTGATATTCACACAAGTGATTCCCCCCCCATATTTTACCATTTTTATCATATAACTTCCATGATTTTGCAGAGTGTACAAAACAAAAAAGTTCAGGGGTTTATAAAGTAATTAGGACTGTAATATAATGAAACAGTCCAGAAGGGTGCTATTGTAATGGAATAGGATATAGTCAATAACGATGTTTATTGTATGTATCATCTTACTTTTACTTCACTGTTTTCTATTAGAAGTATACATTTCAAAATTGTTTTAATTTCATTTTAGAATTTTAGGACAGTTATGCTTGCTTCAGAAATCCATTTTGGGGTCAGTTTTGAGGTTTGGAAATAAGAGGGGTGTTATTTCCTATGTGGAAATAAATGTGGCTTTCTGAAGCAACTAAATGTAAAGCAAATAGTACCAGAGTTCAATAGAACCTAGTCCTGCATATCTACAAAAATTCCCCTGAGGTGCAGGTGAATTGGATGCCCCCAGCCATATTTGCCTCCACTGTTTATTATAGGGAATATACCATGTTTCTTCCAGGTCACCATATTTGAACTCTTCATCTTCTGTATGTGTGTCAAGTGCCATCAAGGCAACTTATGGCAAACCAATAGACTTTTCAAGGCAAGAGACTAACAGAGTGGCTTGCCATTGCCTTCTTCTGCACAGCTACCCTGGCATTCCATGGTGGTCTCCCATCCAAGCACTAAGCAGGGCCGACCCTGATTAGCTTCTGAGATCTGATCAAATCAGGCTCGCCTGGGCCTTCCAGATCAGAGCCCCGTCAATTTAGTGCTTCCCAAATAGTGTTGCCCCCTTGTGAGGCCCTGCCACAGGGTCGTCTCTGGCAGTGCCCTATATTAGTTCTATCTGAGGCGCTGCCAGTCCCTCCCAGCCTTAAGACTGGGTGCCGCTAAAATGGGTTGTTATGCTGCATATCAATCTTAATCTCTGCAGTCTGGATCATCATTAGCTCAAGAGGAGTTTCAGGAGCTGCAGCTGCCTTTTCTTACTGGCACTCTTGAGACCTGTGAAGACAAGAGATACAATATGACTTTTGGGCTCCATCCCCCATGAAGAAAGGCATGATCCTCAAAAGGGCCACACACAATACTTGATTAATTTGAATGGGTGAAGAGAGACAGAACAAAGAGCATTACCCTTCTTGTCAGCCCTGAATAAGAAATTGAAGGAGTTCCATGAGAAACATGTCTCATCGTGACATGCCTCCGAAGATGCCAGCCAGAGATGTGGGCGAAATGTTGGGAACAAAAATTACCGGACCATGGCCACACCAGAAAACCCACAACATCCGGAATTGAAGGAGGTTGACTCTGAGCTAATGCAGAGAGAGGAGAACTTTGGTGTCCAATGTGATGCTCATTTCTCGTACTCTCAAAGGCCATGGTTAGAAAGTTGAAAAGTGGAAAGCTGATCTTCAAAAAGACCAACTGCTCCACTTTGGAAGGAACAGACAATGTTTCCTCTCTGGGAAAAGACTTGTTCACTCTGTAGGCTGGTGTAGAGGACAGGAGAGGAGTTCCTGGGCCATTAGAGACAAAGCTGGAAATACTATATGTTTCTGGATTCAATAGATCAATGGATCAGTATCAGACACCTTGTAGGGCTCCACAATATTAGAGGAGGAGGAGTAGTTTGGATTTATATCCGCCCTTTCTCTCCTATAGGAGACTCAAAGGGGCTTACAATCTCCTTGCCCTTCCCCCCTCATAACAAACACCCTGTGAGGTATGTGGGGCTGAGAAGCTGTGACTAGCCCAAGGTCACCTAGCTGGCGTGTGTGGGAGTGCATAGGCTAATCTGAATTCCCCAGATAAGCCTCCACAACTCAAGTGGCAGTGCTGGGAATCAAACCCGGTTCCTCCAGATCAGAGTTTACCTGCTCTTAGCCACTACGTCACTGCTTCTCCTCACCATAGTACCTCACCATCACCTCAGCTTGGTCCTACCTCCTGCTCTTCATATTGTGCTGGTGACAACTGCCTGCCTGATAGACTGCAACCATTTGCCTGCCTGGCAGTGGCATGAAAGGGAAGTGGTTAGCAAAATGGCTCAGGGGAAGTACTACCATATTCCCCCAGCACGTTCTCTTCTGTTTGCCTAAGTCCTTCACTTGGTGGGGGAACTTATCTCTCCAGGTAGTGAGAACATTGTCATGCAGGGAGATTCTGCCCGTGTGCTGTGGGTCACAGATGGGCACCAACATAGAAAGCGTGTTCTGGATGAGAGATTGCACCTGGTCTTCAATGCCCCTTTGCAGTTTCTCCAGTAGGGCTGTAATCCCCAGAAAGAGTGGGGAGCCAACCTGACCTGTGACAGTAAGGTCAGGCCAACTTCTCCTTGAACACTTGCATCAAGGAAATGGTCTGGTTCAGGCTGACTGCACCACAGCTGATTGTAGCACGGTGAAATTCTGAAAGGGCCTTGGGACAATCACTGTATGGGAGCATGTCAGCCACTGCTTGCTGTTGAATGGTTTCTCCCCAAGCATGATGCCAGCCATTTCATGCAGGGTGGTCTTTAGTTCCATTAAACACTTGATCATGGTGTTGCTGGAGTTCTTTTGAGTGGCTGAGTCAGGTGATGTTATGGCAGGTTGACTTGTACCTGCTTCTCATGCAGCAGGTGGCTGGCCTTCACGCTGTATGATAAGTGACCTGACATCTTCTTGCATGACTCCAGAAAGCACCACAATTAATGTGTGCTGATGAACCCTGATGAACCCAATCTGAGAGTATCTTGTGCCACCAAGTGAAGTAGGTAGGTTGTGTATGGAATTCTCTCCAGGCCCATAATACCCACTGCTGCCTTAATGTTGGTGGCAGTGGCAGTCACCATTTAGCTACTAGTGACTTTCCTTAATGTGTGACAATGGCCCCACTATCAAAGATGACATCTACTTCTGGGTCCTTCATTGGTGAGAAGAGCTGGCTAAGCCTCATAATGGAGAAGAAAAGGGATTGCTATCACTGGGTTTTCCTTCTGTCCTTCTGTCCAAGAGTAGCAAAACAAAATGGCTTCCTCCTGTCTACCGCAAATGCAATTACCTTCTAATAGTCCTTTTTCAGAGGCAGAGTGAGGGGGAACAGCACCTGGGGCAGGCGTACACTCTGCACCCTGCCATGCCCCTGCCACACCCACGCACTGACGCGAGTCCAGGGCATTCTGCCCCCCTCGACCCATTGGCGCTATGCCACTGTCCTTCCCACACCAGAAATAATCAAATGAAACAAAGCAGTCCAGGTGAAGCAAGAGGCCTAGTACCACCAGGTCAGCACGAGGAGCGTACTCTGAGAAATGATTGCCTAAGCAAACACAAGTTATATTTCCCTCCTAGAAGCTCTCTGGTTCCTTCTCATGGATCAGGGACCATTCCTGATTCCTTCCTGGGATCTGATTATGTAGCCAACCTGTCTCACTCCCCTTTATGCAGGAAACACAAACAGAAAAAACAACAACCAAACAATAGCAACCAAGGTCAAGCCTTAAAAATCCTGAACAACGCTAGCCTTTTCATGTTATGAATTCCAGAATCCCAAAGGCTTTGGGATTATCTTCTGTTGATTGGGATATCTGCAAAATGACCCAGAACAGCATAATCACCCTGTTTTTCAAATGACCTGGCTGTCCAGAATAGCCCGGCTCTTCAAATGCACATTGCTATATTCCACCGTTGTAATCCACTTTCTGCGTTGCTTAAGACATATTATGTTGTAATCCACTTTCTGTATTGCTTATGGCATGTTTAGACAGTTATCTGTTTGCGTTTATTTCAATTTTGTAAATCTAGTCTTATTTAGGGATTTCTCAGCAAATCTGTTTGATAAACAAACATACCTTGTTCAACACCCACAATCAAACTGTGTATCAATCAGGCATATGTTTGGATTGTAAATTTTCAGCTTCCTGTTGGTGAGAAGCAGGAAATGGGTTCTTAGTTACCCTGCACCCTCAGCACAATAGCTGCATAGTGACTTTGGAAAAGGGAGCTCTTCCCTCATTTCCCAGTTGAACAGGAAGCAGTGTTTTTATCGGCATTACAATAGAGAGGGTTAAAAAGGACTTTACTACATTTTTAATCTCTGAATTGCACTAGGGAGAAGAGAAAGAGTTCGTTTCTCTTCCCCTCATCAGACTGATGGGAGTGGTGCATTGTTTATAATCTCTGCATTGCAAAAGGAAATGAAAATAAGTTTGATGGTTTTCTTTTCTGTGTAGGCCAGGCCAACAACTTCGAGTGGGGATAAAAGAAAAGAAATTGACTCTTTCCAAAATGTTCTGCTTCTCAGCAAATCTGGGGGCAGCAAAGTTCTAGAATGGTCAATCAGAAGAACCAAATTTTCTAGCTAAATCACTAGTTGCACCCCCTTCCGAATCTTTGCTGGGTACAAATCAAAATTTTGCTAGCAAGCGATCAGAAGACAACTCTCAGCTAATCCCTCATCAACTGGGAATTAACTTCTGATGACTGCACATAGCATGTGCCCGTGAATTCACAGAAATAGGATATGAACAGCCTCTCAATTAATTGACTGCCTGATCACCACTGGGGAACAGGAAGTGACTGGCAGACGTTCTTGCATTCCTAGTCCTATTGGATTATGTATTGGATGTTTCATATTGTCCAATTATTTTTTTTTACATTTTGTAATTCTCTGTGAGTCTATGGCCCTTTCCGCATGGCCAGCTTGTGGGGGTGCAGCGGCACAGTTTATGCCACTGCACCCCAATGGGACCGTTCGCGTTTATGGTCCCGCTGGGCACACCGCTTGCTGTGCAGCCTTCGCACAGGCTGCACCGCTCCCAAACGCTGCTTACCTCCCGTCTCCTTCTGTCGCGTTGTGGAGGCCAAGGGACATGCCCCCCCTGGCCAGAGCGACGACCCTGGAGTCAGAGGCCAGGAGGCGTGTCTCCTGGCCTCCACAACGCGATGGAAAGAGACCAGAGGTAAGCAGCATTTGGGAGGGCCGGGGGAGAAACGTAGGCTTCCACCCGGTGCCATTCGCTTGGCACCGAATGGAACCAGTGTTTGCTGAAAACTTTGTTCCCCGAGTGAGGTTTGAAAACACTATTTTGGTGGGAACAGAGCGCCGCTGCATCGATTTGGCAGCGGCGCAGCCTGTGCAAAGGGTCCCCGCCAAAACAGAGTTTTACCGGGCCGAAATCATTGATTTTGGCCCGTGTATAAAGGGCCTAAGTGAGAAATGTAGGCTATAAATGAATAAATTCCCAAAGTAGATTATATTTTACTTGAACATGCAGATCAGCTTTCTATTTAGAGCAAATGTGCATTTTGAGTCACTTTCTAAGAAAACTACTAAAATGTTTGTGTTTGCTAATAAATTTGCTCTGTTTTCTTTCAGAATCAGTGGTGTTCAAAAATCTTTTGTTAAGAAGGATGAAACAGTAGAGGCATTGAAAGGTAAGAAGGTTTAGACTTTCAAAGGTTACAGTTAATTTATACTGGTATTTTACTTAAATGTTGGTGAATTCTGCATAGCACAAATATGTCTTCAGGACATTATAAATAGCATTTTGGGGAAGAACTTCATACAGGTCTCTTCCCTAGAACAACTGAGGCCTGTTATGTTCCTCTGAACCCAGGTTTTTCAAAAATCGCTAAACTAGCAATTGTTTTGTTAAATCTTGGCTTGGACACTCCCACGCAAACACAACAGGCAGGAGACACTTTATTTTTCCTGCCTGCCAGTTGATTCCCCCCTACCACCCCTTTACTTTTGTTTCTGCCACTGTCTGCCATGTCAAGAAGATTCTGCTCACCCACCATTTTGTGCAGTTCACTCAGCATATTGCAGGCTGATTCTCTGAGAGTTTGCCATTTTACAAATCTCCCAAGCTTGTTCTTTCCTGGGCAGCGAGTATTACTGCCATTTTACTCATAGATCTACAAAAACACATTCATTATTGCCTGACCATTGCAAGAAAGTCCCTTTTTAATCTTTTTTTAAAATTGTGTGTTGAACAGGTGAAGCTATGCAGGTGAAGCCAATCATATTGTGGGGAAATTGGCATGGTTGCAAGTGTTTGTTTCTGTATGCCTTCAGAGCTACACATACCTTGTAAAAAATGTTAAGCATTTTCGTGCAAAGATGCAAAAACAACCCAAATTATTTTCATGGGCTCAAATCACTTCTGAATGCATAAATGCCAACAGAAAAAAGGAACATGGGTTCATTTATAACAATTGCAATTTCTTGTGCATACAATGTGTGGAATCCACCATTACATGTTATATTAAGTGTTTGTCATTTCTTAAGCAGGAATGTGAATAGAAGTAGCAAAAATCATTGCATTATTGCTTATGCTATTATTTCATCTCTCCTCACCCCAATTATTTAATTCTTTTATTAGGTTTATCCTTTGATATTTATGAGGGTCAGATCACAGCGTTACTTGGACATAGTGGAACAGGAAAAACAACATTAATGAACGTTCTGTGTGGATTGTGCCCACCTTCTGATGGTAAATACTGTCAAACCATAAAATGTGTCCAGGTTGCCTTTTTTGGGGGGTCTAAATCTTGTCCCCAAATCTGACAGTTTTCTTTCACCTGATTTCAATCTTGAGGAACAGCCAAGAAAATCAGGAAGATGCCACAAACCAGCAATATTTGAGTTTTGCAACAAGTACTGTAAGTTCTCTACTGCTCTTGTCGTTTAGTAGAAGAGTGCCAGACCTGACCAGTAACTTGTGCTGTTGAGAATTTGCCTCACTTCTCCACAGCAGCATCTTCCAAATGCATTGCAGGAAATCTGGGCATGTTGAAGTATTGCAAATATAGTCTCTTTCTTACTGCACCAAAGTGACTATTTTATGCTGGTAGCTACCATGATAATCTGTGGTGATCTCTTCTTTAATTTTTTTATGCTTTAGGGTTTGCATCAATCTATGGATATAGAGTTTCTGAAATAGATGAAATGCTAGATGTGAGAAAAATAACAGGAGTGTGCCAACAATCGGATATATATTTTGATGTATTAACAGTGGAAGAGAATTTATCAATAGTTGCCTCAGTTAAAGGTATACCTCCAAATGATATGATACAAGAGGTGAGTAACTGAGCTGATTCACAGATATAATTTGTATGTAATCTAGATTCTGGGCAATAGTAAAGGGAAATAGCAGCTGCAGTATTTTCGTCACAATATACTTAGAAAATAAAGAATTATGCACCCTGTCCTTTTGTGCACCCTGCCAAAATAAAGCGTTTTGAGGCAGGAAACCCACTCGATGAATTATAGTTACAAGTAAGTGCAACTTCATTATTTCGAGTTCAAAACATTTTATGTTGGATCCTCTAAACTAGTGATCTTTTTTACTAAAACATTTTTTAAATGTTTCATCCCTGCCTGTGTGGAGAAACAGGAAACATTTTGTCGAAGGCTTTCATGGCCGGATTCAACTGGTTCTGGTGGGTTTTCTGGGCTATGTGGCCATGGTCTGGTGGATTTTGTTCCTAACGTTATGTGTAACAGACAGTGTGTGTAACAGAGTGTAAAGACTTCCCTCTGTGATACACCTCTGAAGATGCCAGTCACAGATGCAGGCGAAACGTTAGGAACAAGATCCACCAGACGACGGCCACACAGCCCGGTAAATCCACCAGAACCAGGAAACATTTTATTTCTCACACCTGAATTAGAAGCTCCATGCTTCCCTTCATCTCCACTGGTTTCATTTCTCTGGCTGTCCGCCATATTCTGCTGCTTCAGAGATTCTATGTCTACCATTTTCTGAAATTTCCTATGTATGTTTTCTCATCTGGTCTTGCAGCTGCCTGCCATTTCTGTCATCGCTGTACATTAATAAATTTATCATTGCCTGCTGGTTATGCAAATGGACTGTTTTTTTCTTTTTTAATTTTTTGTCTGTTGTGGATTTGATTCTACATAGATTTGATGTCAGAATCAGCAAGGCTTTGGATATCTTTGTAGCATCTAAGCCATGCATGTGCATGTTTGTTTGTTTTTTAAAAAAAAAACAATTTTCACCTGAAATCTTTTATTTTTATGGTCTTTGCTGACAAAACCCATTAAAACAATTCTTTTCAAAACATTTGCAAAAATATTTTAAATGCTTTGTGCAGACACTGTCTCCAGAAAAATCTATAAGAACCTGTTGTTCCCCCATTTCCTTTTCTAGATGTTATCTGCTATAGAGGTTTGGGGGAAAAATTGAAAATGAGATGAGAGGACATATATAATCTTTTAAAAACTCTGAAATAAAATATGTTGGGTTTTTTTAATTAGGCGTTGTTAATCAGAGGTTGCTTCTTATTCATAAGCCAGGTTAAGCCTTATTATGTTGAAAATCCAAATGAACAGAACTATGTGCAACTTGTTCTTGTTTTAAGTACTGAATGAATGAATGAATGAATGAATGAATGAATGAATGAATGAATGAATGAATGAATGAATGAATGAATGAATGAATGAATGAATGAATGAATGAATGAGCGAGCCTTTATTGGCATACAAGTTTTAAGTACTGTTAACTACTTCTTGTGCTTTATTTCACAAGGTGCAGAAAATGTTATTGGACTTGGATATGCAGCCCATTAAAGATAACCAAGTTAAAAAACTTAGTGGAGGACAGAAAAGAAAGCTGTCGATTGGATTTGCTATTATTGGCGATCCCAAGGTAAATACCAGCAGGACAGAAGTAGAGTGGTCAATTGGTGTGGTAAAACACTGTAATAGTTTGTACATAACACATAATAGTTTGTACATAATACATAATAGTTTGTACATAACATAATCTGCATTGCTCATGATTTAAGTGAAAATGTGCAAAAATAGTTACCTTTTAGTTTTATTCTTGTTTGTCTTAGAAGACGAAGAGGGGTTTTCATTTATATTCCACCTTTCTCTTCTGTAAGGAGATTCAAGGTAGCTTACAAGCTCCTTTCCCTTCCTCTCCCCACAACAGACACCTTGTGAGGTAGGCACTGGCGTAATGCCCATTGGGCAAGGTGGGCAGCTGCCCAGGGCATCACCTTCTGGGGGGCATCAAAATGCTGGGTTCATTTTTGGGTATTTTAATGGTTTTTCATTTTTGGCCTGCAGGGGGCGCAGTTTTTAAGCTAGCGGCACCAAAATTACAGCGTATCATCAGGAGACTGTCCTTATGCTACCCTCCAAGTTTGGTGAGATTTGGTTCAGGGAGTCCAAAGTTATGGACTCCCAAAGGGGGTGCCCCTATCCCCCATTGTTTTCAACGGGAGCTAATAGGAGATGGGGGCTACAGTTTTGAGGGTCCATAACTTTGGCCCCCCTGAACCAAACTGCACCAAACCTGGGGGGTATCACTTGGGCAGTCTCCTGATGAGACCCTGAAACTGTGCCTTCAGAAATGTGCCCCCCCCCCAGCCTGCAACCCCCATTGACAGCAATGCAGAAAACTCAATGCAGAACAAAGATTCTTGGAGAAATTTCGGGATGTTCTTGCAGGGAAGGCATTCTTGGACGTATCAGCACCAAAATTTCAGGGTATCATCTGGAGACTGTCATGATGGCACCCCCAAGGTTTGGTGCAGTTTGGTTCAGGGGGTCCAAAGTTATGGACCCTCAAAAGGGTAGCCCCCATCTCCTTAGCAAAGAATGTGGGATGGGGTATCCCCTTTGAGGGGCCATAACTTTGGACCCCCTAAACCAAACTGCGCCAGACTTGGGGGAGTCCCATTAGGACCGTTTCCAGATGATACCTGACATTTTGGTGCTGATACATCCAAAAATGTGCCCCCTTCTGGAACATCTCAGAAATTTGCCCAAGAATCTTTGTTCTGCATTGTTCTGTATTGCTGTCAACGGGGGTTGCAGGCTGGAGGGGGCACATTTCTGAAGGCACAATCTCAAAACTTTCAGGGACTCATCAGGAGACTGCCCTGAGGATACCCTCCAGGATTGGTGCAGTTTGGTTCAGGGGGGCCAAGGTTATGGACCCTCAAAACTGTAGCCCCCATCTCCTATTAGCTCCCATTGCAAGCCTTTATTGGCATAGACAACAGTACAACAATAATAAAAATGGATTAAAAAGCATATACAATACAGGAAATAAATGTTAGGTCGAAGGAAATCTACTGGCGTTTAGTGATTTCCAGGAGAAAGTCTGCCACTATCATACAGAGAGAAGGATCAGGATTGTCCAACAAGTAGTGTAATCTAATTAAAACGGGGAGATCTGGTAAATGTAAAGGAGTAAGATTCACATACTTGGATCTGATTTCCTTGAATCTGAGACAGTGTAGTAATTGGTGGGCCAGAGATTCAACTGAGCCATGATTACATGGGCACAATCTTTTAGCCTTTTCTTGCTTATTAAATCTGCCATGTAACAAGGCAGAAGACATAACATTAAACCTGGAAAGCATTATGGCTCTCCTTTGAGCAGGGTTTATTAAGCAATACAGGTAGTGTGCCAAGTGGTCCCGTTCAAATGGGAGAGAAAAGTACAGGGGGGAACATGTTTTCTTGGCTGTGGTGATTAGGGTAGAGAACTCTCTATCCAATAGTTGACCTTTTAATTTTCTATAAGCTTCTGAATAGGACAAAGGGCAAAGTGAATCCACTGACAGTCCAATAGAGGCCATTTTTTCTTCAATTATGGAAAACCAGGGGTTGGAATGGGTGTCAGAGAGCACACGGTGGACCAGGGAATTACAGTCTGAGAGAAAATGAATTCGCAGCCAGAATCTAAAAGCCCTCAGCCAAGCGGCTGATTCCAAGGAGTTTTGACCTAACTCCAGACAAAGGGCTGCATAGGGCACGCAATTTGGGGATTAACTCCCATTGGAAACAATGGGGGATGGGGAACCCCCTTTGGGAGTCCATAACTTTGGACTCCGTGAACCAAACCTCACCAAACTTGGGGGATAGCATAAGGACAGTCTCCTGATGATACGCTGAAATGTTAGTGCTGATATGTCTAAAAATGCACCCCCTGCACGCACTAATGTCCTGTGCAAAAAAATTTGGTCGTGGTGAAGTGGCTGACCATTGGAGGGGGGGGGCATCCAACTCAGGTTTTGCCCAGGGCTACAGTTTGCCTCGTTACGCCCCTGGAGGTAGGTGGGGCTGAGAGAGTTCCAAAGAACTGTAACTAGCCCAAAATCACCCAGCAGGAATGTAGGAGTGCAGAAACACATCTAGTTCACCAGATAAGCCTCTGCCACTCAGGTAGAGGAGTGGGGAATCAAACCCGGTTCTCCAGATTAGTTGTTAAAGTGAAAATAGCCATGCATGTTCATGACTGTTCTAGTAGCAGGATTTGCCCTTGTTATTGAATTCTGACAGCATGCTGGATGAAGTGTGCTCTCTATACTAAATATACTAGAAATATGGTCGAGGCCCTTGAATTAGGCTATAATTGCAATTATGCATTCGGATTCATTATAGTAGTCCAGATCTCTTTAGTAGTAGTGCATCTTTTTCTGTTCAGTACTATATGCTTTTTATGCATCAGTTGATCAACCAACTTGATGTATAATTTTTGCCCTCTATAGTTCTTAACTGGACTAGTAGAAAGTATCAGATCCTTTGTTTATAGACTACACTTTTTCATGAGAAATTTTTACACACCTTTAAGTAAATATGGGGGTACTTGATCTACATGTCTTGTAACATTCCTTATCATAGTCAAGCAACAAAATGATTGTTTATCCAAAGAGAAGTCCAAATCAAAATTATATTCCTGGGTTTTTTTCTGGGGAGTGCCACTTTTTTGCTATGGTTTCAATATAATATTTTGTATAATAATTCTACCTATATCTTATTAATTACCATTCATAGGAGTGTACTGAGAAATTGTTTCGTAATGGTGTCGCAGGGAGTTAATCTACTATTCTCTCGCAAAGCAATAACACAGAGATGGCATTGTTGGGAGGGGAGAATGGTGGGAAGTGGTACAGCTGGATATAAAGGATACATTCTTGTGCTGCGTTTTTCATCCAGAACTGAACACTAGCACTATAGAAAGGGGGATGCAACAAGCTGCTCAACTAACTCCCAATATAATAGTGTGTGTGTGTGTGTGTGCGTGCGCGCGCGCACGCACGCACACACACACGCACACGTATTGTGGAGGTGGGGCTGTCTTCCCCATCATTTCTGAATTGTCTGGCTGAATTTTTTTCCCTATTCAAAAGGAGGGTGGAATAAAATCTCTGAGTTCAACTGTATAAGTGATCTGTTCCAAATGTCTGCTTTCATGGCAAAGCTTTGTGTATGTTCAGTGCTTCCTGATAGGTTTTTAGACTCTTTCCCTTTTTCTTTCTATAAAATACTATGTTTTAAGAACATTAGGGGTATCTCCAAAGTATACAGAAATCACTGAAACATCTGTGAGTGGCTTTACAGCACTACTGGCTTTCAAGACATGATAAGCATACATAAAATGCCTAACATTATTGCTACTATTTTTTATTTATTTCTTTTTATGCCACCCTTTCCCTCATGGGCTCAGGGTAGCTTCCAACACATTAATATAGACAATGAAATCAAGATTAAAATCAGTTCCAAATTCTGATGGTAACTAAAAATTTCACAAAAATACTATAAAACTCCTAAATCCAATATATACAAAATACAAAAAACAAAAAACAGACCCGGAGCAAAAAACCAAAACTGGAAATCAGAAAAACTGAAAAAGGAGGGGAAGACAGGTGGCAGAAGAGAAGAGAAAGACCATTCAGATGGAAAAAGATGATATCTGTGTATCTTCTACTCGTCAGTTCCTTCCAATTCAACAGAGTTGAAACAGAGGAACACGTATATATTATATGGTCCATCTAGCAAGGACATCTGTTCCACCTATCTCACCCCTGTTTTATCCAAGTTCCCAGGAAGATCTGAAAATTTCTATTCATACTTACTTGCAGACTGCTGGCAGTGTATAGAGCACGATGTAGTAATGTGTCGGTAGCTAACTGTAGATGTATTTGTGGCAGTGAGGCAGATGAAAATATTCTGCATTATGTTTTGGAGTGTCCTCTATATGATGACATAAGAACTAAATATATTAAAGGATTTCTCCCAATTGTGGGGGATACTGACAACACTGGGAAACTGATTTGTCTACAATCCGATGGCGATCCATACATTTCCAACCGAGTAACACTTTTTGCTCATGCCGCAAGAAGAATCAGACTATATGGTGTCATGATGTGTCTTATTATTTGACAGGGATATTTGTATTAGTACTAATTTGGTTGTTTTAGTTTTATTGGTATATGGGGTGTTTTTGTGTGTGTTTAATCTTTTTATGTTGTGTATGAGGAGATTGTGAAGGCCAACGGTCAGTAAATTTACTACTAGTTACTTGCAGACTGCTCCAGTGAGACTACCTCAAAACTTGCCAAATTTTGTACTGAGACTTTATCTACAAGGAAGTAGATATTCCAGACTTTTAGTAACCTTTATGTATGATTAATTACAGCACAAAAAGACTATGAATTTTAATCTTTGTGTATTAATTTTAGATTTATATGTAAACTGTACTGTTAAAATTGATTTTGACAATCTCTTGATCGTAATAAATATTGGTTGGTTGGATAGGCTTTCCACGGAGTCTGATTGATATTATTCAGGCAGAATTTGCAATATAGCCCCTGGCTGCTTACACTACATCTTGCCTTGCTATTATAGCAACTCCATTTCTTCTGTGTTTGTTAGGTTCATTATCTAAAAAATGCAGAGTTTGTATTTTCTGATTACTTTTTTCCGGTTCACTGTTTAGGTATTACTCTTAGATGAACCAACTGCTGGGATGGATCCGTGCTCACGACGTGCAGTTTGGAACATTTTGAAAAGCAGAAAAGCAAATCGAGTGACCGTCTTCAGTACCCATTTCATGGATGAAGCAGACATTATCGCTGGTAAGATCCACTTCTGTACTGTGTCTGAAATAATACAGAACATGAATGTTATTTCTATTGGTTGTTTCTGTAAAAACTTATATGACTAAGAATGCCTTCTGGTTGGTTTGTTTTTTAGATCGGAAAGCTGTGATTTCTCAAGGAATGCTGAAATGCGTTGGCTCCTCTTTCTTCCTTAAAACAAAATGGGGAATTGGCTACCGAT
Source organism: Sphaerodactylus townsendi (assembly GCF_021028975.2). NCBI lineage: Eukaryota > Metazoa > Chordata > Lepidosauria > Squamata > Sphaerodactylidae > Sphaerodactylus > Sphaerodactylus townsendi. Next base: position 135,258,161 of record NC_059427.1, on the reverse strand, counting down.
TGAGGTATCATTCAGTAGTCTACAGGTTCATTTAATGTTGTAATGTGTGGTCCACAATCCAGCAAAGTTGGATACTCTGTTGGTGGTCATTTATTTTCTGTTAGGAGTTTAGATTATCAGATAAACATTTATAAATATTCATTCTTTTAGTTGGGTTTAGATAATACATCTTCACTTGAAATTGGCTTACTGATTTTTGTGCCTTCTTTCTAAGAATGATAATGAGGCCTACCTTTAGCAATAATAATTATACCTCACATGTATATATATATTTTTCTCATAGTATGCACATAGACAGATACTGTAACACAGAAGGTACATCATCATTGGTCAGACAGCATATCCCTGGAGCCAGTTTATTAAAACAGAATGAAGAGCAACTTGTATATGGCTTACCTTTTAAAGACATGGACAAGTTTTCAGGTACAGTTCATATCGTAATTGATGTCTATTGAAATGACCAGTGAGCAGAAGATGAACGAATCAGTGGAATCAAGGGAAGCCAAAATTAAAAAGTCTTTAACATTAGCCCTATCACACAGAAGAGAGAGATGACCCCTATTCTCAAAGAAGAATCAGGCAGCCCCATCCAAATTGCAGGAGGGCTTTATGGTAGCGCAGAGAGCAAAAAAGGCAAAAAAAGAAACCCCTGCCACCAGAAAGCCCTTCATAGAGATCCCATGGACTTACACCACCAAAAGGTGGCATAAGTCCAGGAGCCAGCATGTCCACCGGCCAATCGGGTGGAATCTGACTCGCATTGGCTCTTCCCCTGACCACAATGCTGGATCACCCCCACAATGGCGGCAAGGGCACGGGAACACTGGCGCAGTGCCAGAGCCATGTTCCACCAGTGGGGAGGGTCATTGTGGCTGCTCACCAGCAGATTCAGCCCTTTGCCGGGGCAAGTGCCCCAAGGAGGCAAATCTGCCAGGGTGACCCTGCACCACTCCCACTGGCAGATTTCCCCCACTTTTGGATGGGTGTGTAAACCCCAACAGTTTCTCTCTAGATTGTCATACTTATGTATATAATCTTGAGGTTTACTTCCTCTAGAGGAAAATATTTTTAAACTTTGATGATAGGGAAAACTTTTTCCAAAATTTAGCAAAAAAACTCCGTTCATTCCTTATAGACAGTGTTATAATTATTGTAATCTAGGAGTGTCAATCTCCTATTCTGGTGGCATTAGACTCCTAATGTACTTACAGAACATAGTGATATAGGAATCATTGTTGGTGCTACACTAAACAATTTAAGGAACTGAAGCAGTGTGTTTGCAAGGAAATATAATTTTATTTCCAAGAAGTGACTTAACATGTTTCCATTTCTCTTCTAGCTTTATTTTCTGATCTTGATACTCATTCTCACTTGGGTTTCATCTCTTATGGGGTTTCCATGACAACCTTGGAAGATGTATTCCTCAAGCTTGAAGTTGAAGCTGAAATTGACCAAGCAGGTGACAAACAGCTATAATTAGCTCGTATTATGTTTTCTTATGATTATTATGATCAAATTGCTAATATGATTTTTATGCATTTCTGACAGTGATACAACATCTCCTTTTTCTTAACTCATTTGAAGATCGTTACGTATCATCTTGTACTAGACTTTTTTTTCTGAAGCCAGATTTTAAATATGTTTTGATTCATTTCTTTAATCACGCCACTTTTGTTTTCCTCCTGGAAAGTACAAAAGAACTGTACTGTATACCCATTTGTAGGCTAAACTTGTTTTTATGCATCTGGAACTAAATCCCTTTGAGTTCCATAGAAATTACTTCCAAGGCCTTGCGCGGCCTGGGACCTCCGTACCTACTGGACCGTCTTGCCCCACATGTCCCGAATCGGCCTCTGCGCTCAGCAGAGGCAAATTTGCTGGTGATCCCTAGCCCCTCAATGATGCGGCTGACCTCCACTCAGGCCAGAGCTTTTACAGCTCTGGCCCCTGCCTGGTGGAACACTCTACCTCCAGCTACGCGGGCCCTGCGGGATCTTAAAGAATTTCGCAGGGTCTGCAAGACGGAGCTGTTCCACCGGGCCTTCGGGGGGTCCGGCAGCTGATGCCCCCCCCTCCTGTCTTATAACATCTGTGGACCCTGCCGTTCCCCCCCTCCCTTCTCCTCCCCTTTTTCTTTTTAGGGGATTGCTAGTAGGTCGCCATCGTTAATTTTGATATTAGGATGCTGCATTTTAATGGGGTTAATTTTAGCATATAGAGCTATATTTAACTTTGATTTTACTTGTGCTCTATTTGTTTGTTCTGTTCGCCGCCCTGAGCCCTTTCGGGGGTGGGCGGTTTATAAATACAATAAATAAATAAAATAAATAAATAAATAAATAAAGGATACATAGGATTGTAACTTTAGTATGCTATAGACAATTTTAACTAATAGAGCATCAAGTATCAGTTCACATTTTACATACCTGACCGGTTTTCTTATCTTTTCTAGATTTCAGTGTATTTAATCCACAGCAAGCTGAAGATGAACTAGATGCCAAATCTATCAGTGAATTAGAACAAAGCCTGCTGATATTATCTGAAACAAAATCTTGTGCAGTAAGCAATAAGTCTCTATGGAGAAAGCAGGTCTTAACTATGGCAAAGGTTCATTTCCTTAGTTTACAACGTGAAATTAAATCGGCAACTGCAGTGTAAGTATTTCAGATTTCAGAGAGTTGTCTTGTTGGTCTGTAGTAGAACAGTTAGAGACCGACAAAAGTTTTAGGGTGTAAACTTTTGAGAGTCAAAGATTCCTACGTCAGACACAGGAGAACAGAAGTGGAGATCTGAGTTTTTAACCTAGTCAAAAGATGGGAGGGATATTTCGCAGAATGCTTGTAAAGGATGCAAAGAATGCTTGTAAAGGATCTAAAGAAGAGCCACTGTTTAGCTAATTTGTATGTAATTTGTTACCGTTTTCCTTTTCTTTTAGGTTCTCGCTGTTCACATTGTTTCTTCTTGTTCAGATTCTTTTGTTTCTTATACGCCATTACTTAAAAAATGCTGTGCTACCTGTCAAACTCTCCCCTGACCTGTACTTCCTTAAGCCAAAAGATGTTTATCACAAGTACAAAACAAGTCTCCTTGTTCAGAATTCCACAGGTAAGAAGCATGTGCATTTTAACTTTAATCAGTCATTGTTATTCATTTCAGTAGCTTTCTGCGCCCCCCCCCCCCCCCAAATTCACTAGGCAGCGTGGCAATCTCAGCTGGTTACTAGCTACAGGTTCTTGAGGTGTAATTCTTGTACAAGGCACTTTCAGTTTGATAAACATAAGATCTTTTCTCATCCCTAGAACTCTGCAATGTTATATGATATATATCATATACATCAAGTCAAAATATATAATTCTCAACATGGTCAAATCTGTGGATGCTTATCCAGAGATTGGGACCATGGAAAGGCAAGACTGATCTTTCTGCAAACTTGAGAAAAGTCCTGGGTCTGCAGAAAAATCTAATACCTTTTTTAAAAAAGAGGTTAAAACCCTCCAAAATAATCAAACCATTGCCTGTAGTTTTAAGAAACGAATGCCCTCTGTGGCCACGCTGAGTAAAACCATCAAAATTTGCCAGCCTTCAAGCCTTGGTTTATGTCAGTAAATGGCGGCCGGGAGGGCGGGGCAGGGCCCTTTCCAGGGCACTGTTTTGTCCTGTGAGATAGGACTGACCCACAGCAACCACTGGGTTGCTATCACATGGTTTTCATGACTCACCCAGCTCCTCCTGTTTGCTGCTGTTCAACAGTAGCCACTCCATAATAACCCGTGTAGTACACTGGCTATAATTTCAGGCTAAGATCAGAGAGACCCAGGTTTGGATCCCCACTCTACCATCAAAGTTCACAGGTTAGCCTTGACCAATCACACACTCTGAGCTACCTTGCAGGGTGGTTGTGAAGATAAAATAAGAGAGGGAAATGATGTAAACTGCTTAGGGTCCCCATAGCAAAGAAAGGCATGGTATAAGTGAAATAAATAATATGAGGGCTTCCAGTAGACGGGAAAGAGGAAGTAGTATGGGGAAGCAGAATTTACCTCCTCCAAGTCCTGACAGGCTCCCCACTGTGCAAATGGGTCCAGCTTTGCCAACACTAGACTCAGACTGTTGATTAACACTGCTCAGGTTGGTCAGAATTTTCCCAGAGAGAGGCTGCTACGGAGAGGGAAGGAGGGAAAACTGAAGACAGGGAAGATAATACTATGTGGTAAGAAAGCAGGAAAAGGGAGGAGGCTATGGAAAGGAAAGGAAATAATGGAGGAGGGGGAAATATGAAAGGAGAATTTGAAAGCTTGTGCATGTCCAGAGCTCTGTGCACAAAGTGTCTCTGCATGTGTGGTACTAATACATTACTTTCTTCATTGTCTTAATTTAGAGTCAGATATTGAAGACATCATCAGATCACTTAGAAGCCAGAATATACTGACAGAGATCTTCAATGGCAGTGATTATGTATCATCTGTGCACCACAATACAATATTGAATGGAAGTAGTTACGTTTCAATTGCCCCACACAGTGCAGCAATAAATGTGTTTCGTACAGGCAATGTGAGAAAAATGCATGTTTTATGTAATTACTTGTCCTGGACAGGGAAGGAATAAGGGATTGTTATTATTATGCCTAACTTTCATGTACTTATGAGCTGTCTTCTAAGCAAGTGGTCTAAGTGACATAGATAAAAACAGATGAAAACAATAAGAAAGTGTACTGACCCATGAAAACTATAAAGGCTTAAAACAGGAATCAATGAATGAAACAATAAACATGAAAACATAAAAATAGCAATGTAAATCTAAAATAAAGCATTCCTTAAAAACAGCCAACTTACAATAAACATCAGTTCTGGAGGAAATCACATTATGTAGATTTGGTAAAGTCTTTTGCACTAAACATGCCTTTTGGTGCAAGGAAGCTGTCACATAAGCCTCCTTGTTGTGGGCCTTTATAATATGTTTGCTACTACCTACATTATCCTGAGTCCACAGGTCTTGTCTGGGCTTATTATAATGACATCCTAAGAACACTTTCCTGGGAGTAGACTCATGGGGAAGATTCTGAGTAGACCTGCTTAATATTTCTTCTTAGTCATTATTTGTGATTGTGGCAGAATGGGTCAAAACAGCTGCCTCCGTGAGAAATGTGGAATTTACCCAGCCGCTCCAGGTCCAAAGCTACTAAACTGTGACAAGCAATTAACTTCTACAGTCTTTTCCCACCTAAAGGGAAATAAAAGCTTGTAACCACTTGTCATTACTAGTGGCTTGTAGGAATATACCAGTTTAGTCCCTTTAAAAATAATAAGACTTGTTTAGCTTTAAAGACATTTTTTCAAATTAAGAGCTCCAGGATTTTCCTGGCTATTTTCTTTGTCCTTTCACAAGTTGAGGGTTTTTTTATATTGGGAAAAAGTTAACTTGTAACTAAAGTCCTTGGTTCAAAACAACTACAACAGCAACATCTTACAGAACAGCAAGTAAATGGACTAGCTTCCATAATCTGTCAGTAGAAAGTACTGATGGTCGTGGGGCTTCTTGGGAAGGGAAAGCCATTTCTGACCCCAGGAAAGGTGATTCCTGGGGGTCACGGGATCCATGTGGAATAACAGCTACGCAAATCAGTGGACTGCCGTGAGGAAAGGGAAAGGGGCAAAATTGCTCCCTTTTTCCTGTTCCTTCACTGTAGCTCTGGAGATGGAAATGGCTGTTGGGAAGAAGGGAAGCAAAGAAGATTCACAGTCTTTGTGGTTCTTGAGCACTATAAAGCAAAAAAAAAATTATTTATTTATTCGAATTTATATCCCACCCTATCGCTGCAGGGCTCAGGGCGGGTTACAACAATTAATACAATTCATTAAAATATTTTAAAATAAAACCATACAAAAATTAAAACAATATTACTGTAGATGCCCAATCACAGTTATACATTAGAAAAACAGATGGCAAGGTATAGTCCTTCCAGATCACCCTGTTCCCTTCTCCTGGTCCTGGAGGCCGAAATAAGATGACTATATTCTGTTCCATCCGGCTGGCTAGATGGAAAAGGCCTGGTGGAACAGCCAGGTCACGCAGGCCCTGAAGAACTGCGAAAGCTCTTGCAGGGCTCTGACATCCACTGGCAACTTGTTCCACCAGGCCAAAGCCAGGACCAAAAAAGCCCTGGCTCTTGTCAAAGCCAGCCATATGTCTTTTGGGACCAGGATTGACAAAAGAACATAAGAACATAAGAACAAGCCAGCTGGATCAGACCAGAGTCCATCTAGTCCAGCTCTCTGCTACTCGCAGTGGCCCACCAGGTGCCTTTGGGAGTTCACATGTAGGATGTGAAAGCAATGGCCTTCTGCGGCTGTTGCTCCCGAGCACCTGGACTGTTAAGGCATTTGCAATCTCAGATCAAAGAGGATCAAGATTGGTAGCCATAAATTGACTTCTCCTCCATAAATCTGTCCAAGCCCCTTTTAAAGCTATCCAGGTTAGCGGCCATCACCACCTCCTGTGGCAGCATATTCCAAACACCAATCACACGTTGCGTGAAGAAGTGTTTCCTTTTATTAGTTCTAATTCTTCCCCCCAGCATTTTCAATGAATGCCCCCTGGTTCTAGTGTTGTGAGAAAGAGAGAAAAATTTCTCTCTGTCAACATTTTCTACCCCATGCATAATTTTATAGACTTCAATCATATCCCCCCCTCAGACGTCTCCTCTCCAAACTAAAGAGTCCCAAACGCTGCAGCCTTTCCTCATAAGGAAGGTGCTCCAGTCCCTCAATCATCCTCGTTGCCCTTCTCTGCACTTTTTCTATCTCTTCAATATCCTTTTTTGAGATGTGGCGACCAGAACTGAACACAGTACTCCAAGTGTGGTCGCATCTAATGGTTTATATAAGGGCATGACAATCTTTGCAGTTTTATTATCAATTCCTTTCCTGATTATCCCCAGCATAGAGTTTGCCTTTTTCACAGCTGCCATACATTGAGTTGACATTCCCATGGAACTATCAACTACGGGGCCCAAATCCCTCTCCTGCTCCGTGACTGATCGCACTGACCCCTGTAGCGTGTATGTGAAGTTTGGATTTTTTTGCCCCTATGTGCATCACTTTGCATTTTGCTACATTGAACTGCATTTGCCATTTCTTAGCCCACTCACCTAATTTATCAAGGTCCGCTTGGAGCTCCTCGCAATCCTTGTGGTTCTCACCACCCTACATAATTTGGTATCATCTGCAAACTTGGCCACCACGCTACCCACCCCTACTTCCAGGTCATTTATGAATAGGTTAAAGAGCACTGGTCCCAATACGGATCCTGGGGGACACCACTCCCCACATCTCTCCATTGTGAGAATTTCCCATTTACACCCACTCTTTGCTTCCTGTTTCTCAACCAGTTTTTAATCCATAGGAGGACTTCCCCTCTTATTCCTTCATTGCTGAGTTTTCTCAATAGTCTCTGGTGAGGAACTTTGTCAAAGCCTTTTGGAAATCCAAGTAGACAATGTTCACTGGTTCCCCCTTATCCACCTGCCTATTTACATCCTCAAAGAACTCTAGTAAGTTTGTAAGACAGGATTTGCCTCTGCAAAAGCCATGCTGACTCTTTCTCAGCAGGTTTTGCTTTTGTACATGTTTTATAATTTTATCTTTAATGACAGATTCTACTAATTTACCAGGAACAGATGTCAAACTGACTGGCCTGTAATTTCCCGGGTCCCCCCTAGATCCTTTCTTAAAGATTGGTGTGACATTGGCCATCTTCCAGTCTTCAGGGATGGAGCCTGATTTCAAGGATAAGTTGCATATTAAAGTGAGAAGATCAGCAATTTCATGCTTGAGCTCTTTAAGAACTCTTGGGTGAATGCAATCTGGGCCAGGGGATTTGGTAGCATTTAGTTTATCAATGGCTGCCAGAACTTCTTCCTTGTCTACCACTATCTTCGCTAGTTCCTCGGATTCGCCTCCTAAGAAGCTTGGTTCAGGTGCAGGAATTTCCCTCACCTCCTCTTGGGTGAAGACAGATGCAAAGAATTCATTCAGCTTTTCTGCAATCTCCCTGTCATCTTTTAGCACACCCTTTGTTCCTTTGTCATCTAACGGGCCTACCGCTTCCCTTGCTGGCTTCCTGCTTTTGATGTACTTGAAGAACTGTTTGTTGCTGGTTTTGATGTTCACAGCCATGCGTTCCTCATAATCCTTTTTTTGCCTCCCTTACAGCTAACTTGCTTCTCTTTTGCCACCATTTGTGTTCTCTCTGGTATTCTTTATCAGTTAAGTTGGACTTCCATTTTCTAAAAGACATCTTTTTTTCCCTAATAATTTCCTCAACGTCCCTTGTTAACCATGGTGGCTTTCTTTTGGACTGGGCGCTGCCTTTCCTAACCTGTGGAACACATTCCAGTTGAGCTTTTAAGACTGTGTTTTTAAATAACCTCCAAGCATCTTGGACATTTTTGACTCTCTTGATTTTCCCTTTCAGCTTCCTGCGCACTATCCCCCTCATCTTTGAGAAATTTCCCTTTCTGAAGGCGAATGTAACTACATTAGTAGTTGTCACTTGTTCGCATGCAGAGATAAAAGGGTCCCTTCTAATGAACAGAGGGGCCCTTGAGGGCAATATGGGGAGATGTGGTCTTGAAATTATGTGGGTCCAACATCACTCAAGGCCTTAAAAGTCAATACTAATACTTTGAAAATGATCCAGAACTTGATCAGCAGCCAGTGTATGATCGGTGTTATATGATCATGACTGTCTGTCCCAGTAAGCAGTCTGGCGGCTGCATTTTAACAGACAAACTGAGAATCCAGAGAATCTTCTACATTACTATTATAACAATATTTTGATATAACAAAACTCTTGTGAGAAGTAAAAAGAACACTCCACTGGTGGTGTGAAGAAAATGGGAAGGGAGGCAGGTTAGCAAAAACTTGATGCCACATGGACTGGAAAATCTGAATTTCCCACCCACACAGCAGCCATCCAGACTTTAATGTGCCATTTCCCAAAACTTTTGAGTAAAACCAATTTGAGAACGATTGGGGGAAAGCTGGGGAAGCCCCTGGAGGTATTATGAATACCCAGCGATGCTGTAGGAAAGCAGGGGGGAACTGTTCCTAAGGGTCTTGAACTTAGGTCAAATATGCCATGAAGAAGCCATGTTTATTACTCTTCCTGGAGAAGACTCTGAACCCATAGTTTTAGAACTCCATTAGCATCTCTTCTGTTAGTTCATTTAGCTCTGTTACCTTTGAGATGTTGATCTTTTTTCTCTGTTGTTGGAGACTATCATAGGAAAAGACAGGGGCAGAACAATTCTGAGGATTTCCTGTGCTGTGACGGCCAGCCAAGTCAAAGTGTGGCTCTGCTAGTCTCTCTGTAGAGTTTGTTCAGGTATCAGCTGGCAGAAAACAAGCGTCAGTAGCTGGCTAAGTGGCTGCAACCATTTAAGGGTCTCCAGCAAACATGCTGCGGCTTTTCTTAGAAGCGTTGTGCTGAGGCAGCAAGGCTGTGATGGATAGCACAGTCAGACTAATCAGGGGCCACCCAGAGCAATGGCCAAGCCAAGTGTCTGTCAGAGTCCAGGGATGAAAAGGGGCATGGTCAAGGATGTTTGTTTGCTGTCAGTTGCATCAGTTCACAGCCACTGCACAGCAGTTCTCGTGCCTGGGGCTCATTCCGCACATGCAGAAAAATGCACTTTCAAACTGCTTTCAGTGCTCTTTGAAGCTGTGGGGAATGGCAAAATCCACTTGCAAACAGTTGTGAAAGTGGTTTGAAAACGCATTATTTTGCGTGTGCGAAAGGGGCCTGAGAGTTGTGCAGCAGTGCTGGGGGCCTGAGCCACTGATACTGGCGCTTACATTGGTGCATCTCTGAGATATCCCAGTGTGAGGGTCGGTCAGCTCTCTAACCCAACCAGTCCACCCTTTAGCATTGTTTCGTAACTTTTTTAGGATTGTGTTAATTCTTCAGGATCATTTCCTGTTAGTCAGCTTTAAGAACTGACTCTGAACTCATATTTTTCTGCAAATAGGAACAAAGGAAGCTTCATAATAAAAATAGTTGTGCCCTTCTATTCCTTCTGATATCCAATCATGCTGATGTAATGCAAAAGAAAAAGATAACTGGTCACTTCAGTAAAACGTTTATTGGGCAGCAGCCAAATCAGTCTGTGCTGCTGCTTTCCCACTTGGTCACACTTTGAAGACTTGAACTCATTTGGCAGCCTCTTGACTCTCCCCAAGTTCAGGGTATATTAGAGGTTGGTACCAGAAAGGAATTTTTGCACTTTCTCTGCTTGTGGTGGGAGCCTCACCCACTGTGCTTTTCATAGATTAATCCCAAATCAGAGCAGTTGCTGCTCAAAAGAAACACAGGGCAATATTGCTCTCCAGTTTTGCAGCATGATTATCCATATGCAATCATGCAGTGGCCTTATATTATTTACCAAGATGGAACTTTGTTAGATGGGACAAAAAAAATCCCTCTTGTACAGGCTTATAAAGCAGAATTTGGCAGGCACTTTTAGGGAAGCCCATCACTAAGTACTTGTGTCAGCAATGTACTGCAAGTCGGCGTATCCATGTCTCTGTTGAAGATCTTCATGTATATAAGCTAATTTGTTAAATTTCTGTTATTGTTGCAGAGCTACACCTTTGCTGTTGCTTTTAATCGTACTATGGTACATTCTTTACCAGTTATGTTGAACGTCATTAGTAACCTGTATCTGAACAGCTTAAATGTAACGGAAAGTATCACTATCTGGAGTAGCCCTTTTTTCCAAGTAAGTGAATACAAAGTCCGAAGATGGTTGTAAAGTTGCCGAACAGGACAAAATAAGAGAAGTAGACAATTTTTTTTCTTAGAAAAGAATAGATTCTACCTGTTCAATTCCATTATTCATCGGTAGTGTGAGATGTAATAATAATAATTCTTGGTGCCCAAATCCATTAATATTGGCTCCAGATATCACTTCATCTTTTGACAAGGAGAGAAAGATACCTAATTGAATTACCATCAAAGATACAAGTACCTGACCTTGGCAGTAAGATATTAAGAGTACTGTGATTTATATCTCTGCCTTTGGTCATAGATAATTATTATTATTACATCTCATCTTGGTCTAATTTTTAGATTATTAATGCACTATTTTAATGTCTGGGTTCCTTCTGTGATTAATATTATCATAATAAAAATCATAATAAAAATCATAATAAAAATCATAATAAAAATGATTAATATTATGTAACCTCTGAGTTAGGCCAATGGATCAAAATGCATCTGGTTAGAGTCAATAGTAATCCTTTGTATTTATGTGCATTTGTGAGGCTATTATTTGGGCCAAGATATGTGATTTTAAGACACACACACATGTGTATAATAGCTTATATAGGAATTAATGGCTCTTTTCCTTGTTCAGTTATAGGAAGACCATCATTTCTAATGTGTCTGTGTATGTATATTTATCTGGAAAAAGCCTCAAATTTCTTTACACCAAATATAGCCAACTAGATGTAATGTGGTCTACCAAGTATTTGCTGTTGGTAGCCAGAAACAACAACAGCAAAAAATGTTTACAAGCTCCTGGCAAGGCCCAAGAGAATAATAAAATCTTGTTAAGGAACATTTTTTTCTAACAAATCCGTTGTTTTGCAGGAATTCACTGATACGTTTTCCACAGTAGTGCTTTATTTTGGAGCTGTGTTATTAGGAATCATTATAACTGGAATGCCACCATATTTTGCCATGGAGAATGCAGAAAACCACAAGGTAAAAGTATTTAAAATACATTCTTTAGAAACACACATGCAACATGTGCTACATATTAGCCAAACACTGGATGATACAGTGACGTTTGTATGATCTAATGAATTAAAAGCCAGAGTGAACATTACAGAATGATTACTTAGTTGGCACTATGGCACATATTAATGGATTTCATACTACATGATGGAACCATTTGTAGTTGATTGTTGTGACGAATGCCCTTATAAGGCATTCAGTTTCCAGGGTGAGAGTCTGCCCTAAAGGGGTTAAGTCCTGGCCAGCCCTGATTGGCTAGAGGGAAATGGCAAGAATATAAAAGGAGTCAGCCAGAGTGCTATGGGGCTTTTTCTTTTGGTTCTTTGTGCCTTTTGGTGCGTTTTGGCAGAGTGAGCAGATCAAGCAGAGATCTGTCACTGCTGTTGGTCTGGCAGGAGTCAGACAGTGTACTCTGTAAGCTGAGGAAGCTTATCAGAGACATCAGGAAGCCCTGAGTTTGGTGGAGAGTGACCCGCCACTCAGGTGTTTGACGGAAAACCTCTGTCCAGACTAGAGTCTGTCCTAACCAGTACAACCCCAGTCTTTGGAGGCCCAGTCCAGTGGCAGTGTGACCAGTTTGGATGGTGGGAGAGGGAGGCTTGTGTGCCAGAATCCCACAGGGCATAGACTGGGGTGTGTTGGTTTAGTGTGGTTAGGTACAGAAAGACTAGCGTCTGACAGAAGAGGGAGTGTGATACTCTAAAGTCAAATCTTTTTCTGAAGTAAAATCTTTTCTTAAGTGACACCTACGTGTGTCTGCGAATGTTTGAAACTGAAGTGCCAACAACATCTCTGAAACCATTAAGCTCTTGAAACCAATAAGCTTTTGAAACCAACAAGCTTTAAAATCCTCTCAGGTTACCTGAGAATCCTACATTTAAGCCAGTAATAAACTTTTCAAGTTTTGTTTAAGTTACAACCGTTCCAGTCTATTTTGTCTGTGTGTGTTCCTAGAAAGAGTGGTGTCCATTTATCAGGTTATGGGCTACAGAACAGATTATATTTTTGGTGGCAGCGAACTTTAATTTTTTTTGGTTTTATTAGGGGAGATCCCTCCAGCTAGAGAGGAACCAGTTTCCTGAGGGAATATCTCCCTGGGGCTTGGCACTTTGAAATAGGTGTCAGGGAAAGGGGAATTCCTTTTTCTCTCCTTCTCCTTTGCCCCTGTTTGTGCTTTTGTTACCATTGGTGACATAAGGGTGGCTTGGAAGTTTGGGACAAACGATCGCCTCAGACGTGGGCCGTGCCCTGAGTTGTCATAATTGTTTGAGAAATTTTAAAGCATTCAATATTTAAACAAACAGCAATAATAATAAAAAAATATTTCCAACATCTGTATTAGATGGTATCATTCAGTTTATTATGCTGTCCTAACTTGTTTTCAAGCTGATACTTGTTGTCTGGTCCTGTTAAGGAAATCCACTGTACAGTGGGATGTATCAGAATCCATGTGAGTGTCTGGAGTATCCTCTTTTCGATCAGTGAGATCAGAAGATAACGAAGTTATAATTTTGTATCATATGATAATAGCGCTGTTTTACACTGTTTTAAATTCCACACAATTATAATATTACTTGTTTATCTGTTATCTGTTTCTTTAAAATTGTATGGAGTCTATGGACTATGAACAAATAAAGATCTAGATCCAGTGAGTTGCACTAACAACCCTTGATGTTTTATTATCTCCTCAGTGCTATTGAAATCGATCTTTTAAAAGTTTATTTTCAGCTGAAATGCAGAATTAGGTTTTTTAATGTTGAGGACTATTTACAGACCTGTTGAAAAGAAGAGAGGACACCATCAAGACCATGTTTAGCTAAGAGATGGATGAGCTTCCCTTTCCCCTTCTCCTTAAAATTGAGCACAAAGAAATTAAACAATTTGGGATACATTGACAAATAGTTTATATTATCTGCTGAGTGTCTGGCAAACTTGGAACACCACAGTGTATCCAGTAATGTCATTAGACATGCTTTGGGGGTTGTAAGAAACTTTAGAATTCTTCCTCTCCTTTTCCATCTCAACTTATCTGCCCTACTGAAGGGGAATGGTGGTGATGATGGAAGGCTGTTGAGAGGACAGGGTATTTCTTGCACCTCTCCATTTTTCTGCTTTCCTGTCCAAGTGCAGGTGATGGATAATGGCCATGGTGCCTAATGCATTCTGGGAACTGTAGAAATGCTGTTTTCAGAATGCAGCAGATGCTATGGGTGCTCCCTATGTGGGTTAACTGGAAGAACTGGAAGGAAAGAAGAAAAAATACAGTGTTGGATCGAGTGACTTCCTTCTGCTGAATAAAGAATCTTCCTCCAACAGAGGAAACTTCTCTCTGCACCAGCAAGGAGCAGAAGGAAGTCATAGGAGCCAACCACATTGTTAGAGTTGCCGCTCTTCATATTTTGACATGTATTTTAACATTTTGTTTTTGTACTTCTACAGATCAAAGCCTACACCCAGCTGAAGATTTCAGGTCTTTATCCTTCTGCTTACTGGTGTGGACAAGCACTAATCGACATTCCTTTATTTTACATTATCCTCCTTCTGATGATAGGAAGCTTGTTTGTATTTCATCATGAAGTGTATTTTTTCCCAGAGAAGTTTCTTGCTGTGGTAAGATTTCTTGTGTTTCGCATAAATGTGAAGATTTCTTCTGTTTCACTTAAATGTTCTGTTCTTCTCCTCTTTTTGTTAAAAGTTTTTATTTTACCCCATCTCTTCCCTGATATTGATACTTCAGGCTAAATTCATATTGATTATTCCTCTCACCTCTACCAACCCTTTAATCTTATCTACGTGTCCTGCTCAAATGAAAATATCTTACAGTAAATCCAAAAATATTCTCCTTAAATTTTCAAGGAAAGAGGGTTCCATGATTGCAGACCAGACCTCAGAAATGTTTATCATTGCATTAATTTTTCATACATGCTTGGTGTACATAGTCTTGAAGATATTTTATATTACACTTAACATTTATAATACAACTTGAGCAAAAAGCACACTTTGCATTAAAGAAGGCCATATATCTGAAAACCTATTGGCAGCTGGTAGGAATGCATAAGCATTGCTGAAATCTGTTTCCAGTGGCTAGCCCAATCAGATATAAGCTCCTCTTTCACGTAGTATTTCTGCATGTGGGGTTCTTTCTTTTTCTGATGTGGTTTAGAACGTAAAGAACCCTTCTCCAGAGCAAGAGTTAGCTAGATGCTGGTCCAGCCTCTATTCAGGCAGAGAACTGAGACCATCCTCATGAATCTCGTGAATTAATTGTAAGAAAGTCATTTTTGTTTTCCAAGTAACAAAATATAAAAGCAAATCTGCCTTTGCTATTCAGCAGTTATTACAAGGAGCCTGTGGAATTACAGGGAGCCTGTGCTCTCCCATAGGTGAATCACATCCCTTAAGGGGTACATGTACTGACTGTGGCCTATTGTGCATGAAACACCTTGAGGCTGTGCACCCTGCAGTGTGGTCTCCCCATGTTTCTCTGTGCACACTCCACTTTTTGCTCCATGCCGAGCTGCCATTACCTCCTGCAGCTTCTGGTCCAACTGGTTGACAGTCAGCTTTAAATTTCCTACCTTTTAAATATTTGTTAGGATGTTTCAGTGTTCTGCAATAGAACATTGTGTTTTGTGTGTGTGTATGTTTTTAAAAAACCTGATTGCTCCCCTGGAAATGCCTGCTGGGGAGTGGGCAGAACTGGTGCTGAGTGGGCGTGGGGAGGTGTAAAGGAGTGGAATAGCCAAAGCAGGGCAAACAGATGCTGCCCTTTTTCACATTTCCTGTGCTGTCAGGGAAAACTTTGCACTTTGCCTGCTCTACAAAACCGCAGGGCTTTTTGGATCTGAAGCCTTGAGTCAGGACTGAGGAAAACCTGAGAAACTTTGCCCTGAAGAAAATGTATGCTCACAACAGGGTTGATGAGAAGTGCATAATAGGCCTGTGTTCAAGAAAAGCCTCACATCCAGTATGGAGAGGAGCGGAACTTCTACGTACCTGTATGGGAGGTACCAGTATGAACTGCTACGTACCTGTATGGGACGGGAGTCAAGGAGTAGAAGTTAAAAGGGGACATTAAACCTTGCAGGAATCCTCTGTGACATGTGCAGCTCTATAAAGTGTACAAATGAAATATGGTCTAGGTCATAACTGTGTTGTGTTTTCATATCAATAAGCTATGAACAACTCTAAGAAATGTTTGTTTTTCTTACAGGTATTTTCTTTTATTGGCTATGTGCCTTCAATAATTCTGTTCACTTACATTGTGTCCTTTACCTTTAAAACCATACAGAACACTAAAGAATTTTGGTCATTCATTTTTTCCATGGTAAGTTAAAAATGCTATATTAATTCTGTTTTCCCAACTTACCTTAATTTAGTAAGCTTGTTAATTTTTACATTAAAGAGTGGATTGTTTCAGTCTTGTAAATATTTTGTTTTCTCACAAAGCATCCTAAGTTTGCATATATCACTGTAGATTCACCACTGATGTTAATTTGTGCTGTTTCTGCAAAGGATCCTTAAAAATGTAATTTAGGCGCAAGTCACATATTGTTGCTTTCATTCCTGCAAACATGTTTGTCTGAGGGCAGAGTATATACATTTTCTTGTCTGGCAAGTTATCTAGTGGAAAGGTATGTGAGGAAAGTAATTGAAAATAATTCACAGTTCTCTGTTGTAATTTTATTTATTTTTTTCTTTTAGGCAGCTTTGGTTTGTTCTTTTGTAATTGAACTAGTTTCATTTATGTGGAGTTACACAGCAGCTGCTATTCTTCACACTTGTTTTTCTATCTTCGTTCCAATCTATCCTCTTATTGGGTCTCTGATTTCTTTTATAAAGGTAAATTTTCAATGAATTAAAATATGTTTTTATTTTGCCTGTAACTTCCAAAGAGTTTTCTCGCACAGAAGATTAAAAACATGCAATCTCTCATCATCCATAACATGCTCTATAAAATATCTAATATGACTTTGCCATTTATAAAGGCATATATGTGCAATTAACAGCATTCATTAGCCCCATAGATTCTGATGAGACATTGGCTCATGAATAATTTTCTGTAGAAGTTCCAGAAAGTTGCAGGCAGCTGTGTCAGTTCGTGCAAAATCCTAAAACAAGAATAAAGTCAAATAAAGCCTATTATTAGGACCATCCCAAATTATACAAAATGATTTTGCAAATTCACTGGAACTCATTATTAAGATGGATTTTGCTAGATTAGGAAAAAAATCAAGCAGATCTTTAGATCCAATTGGATAATATTCAGAATTGTGTGAGATCCAGCATGGACAATCAAAGAGAACGATATGGTTAATGATATTGGTTGGAATACTATTGTAGTTCAGATATACATTAATCAAAGGAGAAGTATATGATTTTTTAAAAATAACTGTTATTTCACTTTAAAAGATATTAAAATACTTCGATTTATTGAATTAAGCAAATTTTATCACCTCGTTAGATAACCCAGAAACATGAGCACAAGATGGAACGAAATTCAGAAAGATTGTTGGTTTCAGTAGTAGCGGTAAGTACCATATTTTTCCCCAAGAGTTCCAGAGGGCTAAGATGTGCGGTGAAGGCCCATGTGCAGTGAGAACCTTGAAGGTTTTCCTCTTCTTTGGGGGCTGGCAGGCCTATGTTTTCAGGACTGCAAGCAGAAAGCTCCTGCTGAGCCCTCTCAGTGCTCCAAAATGGGGACAGCTATGTGGAGTCCCAAAAGTCAATCTGTTAGGGTTTCCTTGGGATTCAAAGTGCAGCTTCCACTTTCTAGCCTGGTTGGTCTGCCAGCTTGGGTATTATTCCTTGCAGGATTCCAGAGGCACCTGCTGAGCCATGCACTCTGAGGAGCCATGTCAGGAAAGGGGCACCTATCGCCTTTCCCCACCACAGCCTGCATTGGTGATTGCACCCATAGGCACTAGAGGGAGAGAGAGGGGGGAGGGTGGGCTGGGCCAAGGAGGGAGCCAGGTAGCACAAGAGAGGAGTGCTCCCACATTATCATCCAATCACTGAGCCATGCAGCTGCAGCTCAATAGGTTGCTGCAACCACCAGCCTTGGGCTGCTGCTCTCCCACCGCCCTCACATGTGCATGCACCTGGGCCCCAGAAGCCTGGGGGAGAGGGCAAATGGAGTGGTGAAGCCTTAGTTGAGAGCAGGCATTGGGTGAAGGGAGGCAGCAGAGCAGCAGTGGGAGGCAAAGGCTGCCAGCCTGCTGCTCGTTGCTCCTGGGCGAAGCCTTCCGTGTCTTCCATCTCCATAGAGTCTGGCAGCCAGGTCCTGGGTTGGGGAGGTGGGTGCCCTACCATCCCAAAATTCTCTGTCGCCCCCTGCACAGCCCCAAAATTTCTCATCGTCCCCTGCCTCAAAAATTTTTACTATCCCACTTGATGATTCCACCGCCCCTGGTGTGGTGGCACCTTCCACTGTGGGAATCCTGAAGCTATAGGAACTGAAGCAGATTTGAAAATGATGAAGCCTATGATAAAGAGCCAGCTAAGGAACTAGATCTTCCTAGCATTCGTTGATACCATTTAATTTAGTTTCATTATCAGAAACACTTCATGTTTACCTTAAATCTTTGCACTAATGCAAGTGCCTGGCAATACCATAGTATGATACTTCCTCTACTTGCATAATGGTCAACTGCAAAAGTTGCACAGATGCCTATTTTAAATCTTCCGTTTGCTAGAATGACAAAGGAACAAAAAGTTTTAATTAATCTTTCTGTTCTCTTCAGCCTTATTTCCAGTGTGTAATGTGGATTTTTCTACTGCGGTATCTTGAAGTGAAATATGGTGGCAAATCGATAAGGGAGGATCCATTTTTCCGGTCAGTGGTGCATTTTCTTTGTCAGCAATTTTTACTGAAATTATTTAGCCAAAACAGGGCTGCACAGCAGTAAATTGGGATGAAGTATGCACTGAAGGCTCTTCTGAAATGCTTACTTAAATGGTCTTTTTGTCATTGAAGAACTGCCCTTTTATTGCTTGCTTTGCTCTGGCAGGTGAGTGGGTATGAGGAATGATTACACAAGCAATTTTTTGAACAGGACTTCCAGAAATTGATAGTACAAGCAAATAAAACCTGCTTTCCAATCCATCTGCATATCTTGCCTTGTTTTCCCACTCCAGCTAACTATCTACACCTCCTACATGATCCTACTCTGAGACGCGCTGTCCCCTTAGCCAGATTCAATGTTCTTCCTTCTACCAGACAATACAACAGAGAGCACCATCTTCCATCCTCTGATAGACCTTGCACCTGCAACCCTGGTCTCGAGGAAACTGTCCACCATGTTGTATTACATTGCCCTTTATATGCAGCTGAGCGGGAAAAACTACTTAATCCTCTCATAACCAGTCTAGGCAACACTACAGATGCTGTCAAAACTTTGTTCTTTTAGAGAGCAACTCAACTGCTACTATTGAACCAACTGCTAGATTCTTGAACGCTTTTATCATGGAACACTCCCAAATGCTTATTACTCAACCTCAATTCAGTGGTTTAATATTTTAGCTCTTATGATGCATGTTTTAACAGATCCTTTTTTGTTTAAAAAGCCAATTTTTAATTTCCATTGCATAATTTATATATGCCATCAAATGTTTCATTATCATTATCAAGGCAATATTTTTAGAGAAGTCAGGGAAACAACTTTCACTCCAAGATCATCTTTGGAGTATCAATTCCATGGACCACCTTTGCCTGATGTCAGAGAGGGTGGCCCCAAGGATCTGTGTAGTATCTCAATTATGGAGTACTTTTCCCACAGGGCTCTGGCTGGCACCAAATGTGTAGTTTTTGCTGCCCATTAGAAGCATTTTTATTCATCAAGGTTTGTTGAACTGTTGTGCTATAGGAAGTAATTGACAATTTTTATAGTTCCCTAATCTGCTATATTTTTTGATTGCCTGAACATTTTTATTTTGCCACTGTCTTTAATTTGATGCTTTATTTAGTTTCTTGTTCTGCTTTGTTGTTAAACCAAGCTATTTTGCTGCTGTTGCCTTCCTTCTATTCTTTAAGTTATCTCTTTATTGCTGCTGTTTTGATAGATATTATTCTCTTCTTTTAAATTTGTTTTATATTGATTAATTGCTTTACTGATTTTTATTTCATTTTCTCTTTGGGGAAATCTTGTGAGTATCCAAAATTAACCATATGGGCTCTCTGTAGCA
The DNA here is from genome assembly GCF_021028975.2 of Sphaerodactylus townsendi. Classification (NCBI taxonomy): domain Eukaryota; kingdom Metazoa; phylum Chordata; class Lepidosauria; order Squamata; family Sphaerodactylidae; genus Sphaerodactylus; species Sphaerodactylus townsendi. Next base: position 135,238,181 of record NC_059427.1, on the reverse strand, counting down.
TTTCATGGCCCACTAGGAGATTATAAGAAATTGTTTGAAAACCTGGGACTTAGGGATTTTGAGAATTACTACATTTAATTTTAAGAAATTTATGTGAAAGCTAAAGCTAAGTGCTTAGTCTAAATGCTCCTGCAGCTCACGTGTCAAATCAGTTCTTCCTGAGTAATACTTTGGATATGAAAACATGAGTATGATTTCATGGGTACAGCTTTGCAAATTATCAGGTCTGACCCACCAATGACAGTGTTGTTGAATGTATTTAGCAAGCCAGTGAGAAGAGATTAAATATAGCTTCCCGTCTTCAGAACTCCTGTAAAACCAAAACCATGGAAATTCCCAGATGTGCCACATGATGAGGATGAGGATGAAGATGTTAAAGCAGAGAGACTGAGGATTAAAGAGATGACAACCTGCCAGAGTTGTGAGGAGGTAAATTTTGTCTTTGTGTTCCTATGAATGTCTTGTCATCAGATTCTATTGTGATAATGACTCTTGCTCCTTGAGTCAGGGGAACTAAATTGTGCTGAAATTACAAAGTTACCATTTTGATTGCAGGACATTTGTCTTCCATCTGATTTTAAAGAAGCCCCATTTTTTCCCCACACAATCTTTCTCAAGTAAGGGATCCTGTAAGAAATATTGTTGCATATACATCTAGAGGTCAGGCAGCCCTAATCATAGCAGCCGAGGATCTCATAATTGCAGAAATAGATGCAAACTGTGTAATGAATGAATCTAATGGAGATTTCCCTTTGCAATTCCCTACATGCGCATGATAGTGCGGGGGTAAGAAAATATATTATCTGCACGCCCCGATCTTCAGTAATGGAGAGGCATTTTGCATGCAAACATTTGTATACTATGTAGTCAAACAAATTAATTATTAAGTTACATGTAAACTTTTGTTTTATTAGAAACCAGCAATATTGGTCAGCAGTTTGCATAAAGAATATGATGAAAAGAGAGATTTCCTTCTTGGAAGAAGAATAAAAAAAGTGGCAACTAACCATGTCTCCCTTTGTGTAAAAAAAGGTTGGAGTTAAATTAGTAACTACTGAATACACTTTAAAAAAACAAACCTAAAAATAATTGGTTCCTGAATTAAAACTGCACCTTCTTTGCCTGTTTCCTTTTTTTTTAAAAGGGGAAATACTAGGGTTATTGGGCCCTAATGGATCTGGGAAAAGTACACTGATTAATATGCTGGTGGGAGAAGTGGAACCAACTTCAGGCCAGGTATTTGACTGCAACCTCTCCTCTTCTATAGTTTTATGTGTTTACAGTAATTACGGTAATTACAGTAATTCTTCTCATCCTTTGTGATCTGACCTCCATAGAAACCTCACCCTGCGGCTGCTCATTCACTGCTCATTCCATGTACATAACAAAATATGAGGCACAAACAATGACAAATTTACTGTGAGAAAAGTCTCTGCCTATGAGGTTTAGGGGATTTCTTATTCATAAATGTTTCAGGCAGATTTAGAAATATGAACTGGACAAAAGGCCATGTTTACAAAAATGTATGACTGTTGTGGAAAGGAATACGCAAGAAAGGTTCTGGTTAAAAAAACACACACACACAAAACAGGCTCCTATAGAAAAAGTAAGTTAAGATCTCCTTCCTAAGCTAATATCTGCTGTGATTATTTTACTGTAGAGGTTCATATATTCACTGTGAAGAACTTTGTTCCTTGTGAACATTCCATAAAAATACTGAGTAAAGACCAATGTGTCCACAGATGCTGATGGGAGATTATTCTTTAGGTGACAATGGTGAAGATACTTCTATGAGATTTGTGGGATATTGTCCACAGACAAACCCACTTTGGCCAGATATTACATTGCAGGAGCATTTTGAAATATATGGTGCCATCAAAGGAATGCGTGAAAGTGACATGAAACAAGTCATAAAATGGTAAATATTCACTCCATTTGCTTGAAGGTTAATAGATTTTTTCCCTTCTATAGGCTTTGTCTTGGTTTACTATGACGTGATCTTTGAACAGGATCAGTATTGTGTATTATTATTTAATGCCAAAAAAGGAGATGTTTGCATATATAGGGGATGAGAAGGTGGGGGGGATGAGAGTGCACAGGGGAAGGGGGACGAGAGTGCACAGGATTGTACTGTAGATGCGGTAGTACTTTAGAAAACTGCAATACAACAATGTTTTGCATTTGGTATTTTGCAGCGTTTCCAGTGCACTTGATTTCAAGGAGCATCTACAGAAAAAAACAAAGAAACTTGCAGCAGGAATCAAACGGAAGGTATTTCATTGTCAAAAGGCTGAATTTACCATTCAAGTATTATGTGTTTATTTATTTGAAGTATCATTGTATCTAATTTTAGCATGGCCAAATCCAGAAATTGGAGCCATGTATAGACAAGACAGTTATTTTTATAAACCTGAGAAAAACCTCACATTTGCAGAAAAATCTGAAATCTAAAAGCAAACGTGAAGGGTGGGGTGGGGTGTTAAACTTTCCAAAATAATAGAAGCAGTTCCTGTAGCTTTAAGAAACAAATGCCCTTTGACTGTGACGGTTGTGAGGCAGCTACACCAATATTGCCAGATGAAGATTTTGTTTATGTCAGTAAAATTTAGGGAAAGGGAGTAGGGCCCTTTCCAGGACTGTTTTTGAAGGAGCCTTCTAAAACCGGGTGGGCAACAGCCATGGACAGTTTGCTCTACATGACTTCCATGACTCACCCCACCCTGGATGTTCACTATTATTCAACAGTATTCACTACATGAAATCAATTAGGGCGTAGTGATTAAGTTTTCGATTACAATCTGGGGCTCCTAGGTTCCAGTCCCAATTCTGCCATGGTGCTGACTGACCTTGGGACAGTCATACATTCTCAGTTTACCTCACAGTTTTGGTGTAAGGATACAATAAAAGCAAGAGGAATGATGTATGCAGCTTTGGCTTTTTTTGGAGCATGGCAGAATATAAATTAAATTAATAAATGTAGCTGAAGATGAGGAGCAGATAAAATGTAGAATGGTGATGGATGGAAAGGAGAGAAGGAGACAGGGAAGAATGAGAATATTGTAGTTGCTAGGAGGAAAGAATTAGTATGGGATAGGGAGTGGGAGGTGTCCCCTGTAACTGGGTCTGGCCTAGTAGCAGGCACCACATAGCTGGGTGATGGTTTTCCTGGGTAGATAGAAGGAGAGAAAGCTGAAGATGGGGCAAGTCAAGGTGGGTTGGCGGGATGGCAAGGAGAAAAAAAAAGCAGGGAAGCCTCCTAAAGGCTTTCATATGGCATGGCAAGGCTCTGGAATATCCCAGCTGCCTCAAAAGCTCCCATTGGCTAAAATGGCATTACGCTACCTTTTTTGATGGCATAACTCCAGGGCCCTGAGTTGCCGTTCCTGGCACAAAAAGCCAGGTGGAAGCTGACTAAGGGCAGCTACACCCCACCCACCCCACCAGCATAGTTGCCAAATGCATTGGAATACACGTCGGTGTGAGTTGTGCTGGCTCCACAAGCCCATTCCCCCCCTCCCCACTTTGGAATGGGCTGTATGGGGGCTTTCAGGGGAAGAAAAGAGAAAATAGTGGGGGAGTAGGAAATGGGATGTCTTATTCACATCTTTTCAGGTTTCCCAGCTGTTTACTTCATAATTTTCAGTCCAAAAAACCTCAAAGCAATTAGCACCTTTGTCAAAACTATGCTAAAGTCATCAACAAGAGGGGAATCTCTGTGGCAACTGTGCTGGATCACCCACTTGTCCCCCTGCTTGTCAGAGGCAACCAGTGATGAAGGCAGACAAGTACGCCACAGCAAACGCGGATAGTTTTTTTACACAAAGCTATCAAATTCACCTTTCTTTTCTCTCCCTCTCCCTCTCTTGTCAGTTATGCTTTGCTTTAAGTATGCTTGGGAATCCTTATGTTACTCTGTTAGATGAACCATCTGCAAGTATGGACCCTAAAGCAAAGCAGCACATGTGGTAAGTACCCCCAAATGCCTAGGAAACTAGAGTGGAAGATGACATTAATATGCACATTTTTAATCTATGAGCATTGCAGCTTTTCTGGATTTGTTACATTTTTAATGTTTTTGAACTGTGCTTAGCTATCCAAGCCTGCTTTTCAATAAGCAGCATGCTCCACTCATATTTGACATTTCAAAAAAGATTTGTTTGCTTTTCTTCAGAAGGGGAAAAAAACCATGATCTTATTTGTTTTGTTTGTGTAACCTCCTGTATGCCTTTCACACTGAGGTATTGGAGAGCAGAATTTTTCTCCACTGCTTACAAACTGCAAAGACCAAAATGTAAAACTTGGGGGTAAGGATAGCTGGAACATGGGTCATCTGCTAAAATGTGAAAGATTCAACACAGACATAAAAGAAATATTTTTTCATACAACACATACCGGTAGTTAAATTGTGGAATTCCCTGCCCTAGGATGTGGTGATGGCCACCAACGTTAAAGGTTTTAAGAGGGGAGTGAACATATTCATGGAGAATAGGGTATCCATGGCTGCTAGATGCATATCTATTCCGTCCAATCATGATGCATACCTTTTCCAGTATCAGAGGACCTTGCCTATTATATGAGGTACTGTGGAACATAGGCCCTTTCCACATTTATACCAGGATAACACTGTACCGCATTTATACCGAGATAATAATTATACCAGGATAACTCTGGTAAAAAACCCAGGTTGGTGGGGAATTTTGCACAGATCCTGATCCTAATGCGGATCAGCTCTGTGCCCCCCCCCCCCCGGGTTTTACAACTCATCTTTGTTTTAACTCATCTTGCAGCTGCGGCTGAGTGAACGGCACTGCTACAAGGTTCCTTATGCAACTGGGGGGGGGGGAGTTTCCCCCTCCCGGCTCCCACCTGCAGAGCCATGCAGGCACTGGGAGATAAGTTTCAAAGGGAGGCAAGTTTCAGGAAAGTTACCCAAAAAAAGTTCCTCCGTGCGAAGGCACACACCCGGCCGATGCGCTGGCTTTCCATGGTACAGCCAACCATGCGAAGGTTCCGGGGCTATACCAGGTTTGTTAATCCCGGCTGTAACCCGCTCAGAGTTTGCTGTGTTGAAAGGGCCATAGGTGGGAGAATGCTGCAGCTTGTTTGTGGGTTTCCTAGGTCGTTTCCCCACTTACCTCGACCACCCTTTGCTGCACGCTACTCCCAGCGCGCGTCATTTGTGGCGTGCTCCTGGGCTTCCCCACGACCCCGCGCTCTGCGCGGGGGCATCAAAAGGTGCCGTTTTGAGGTGCGCCAGGAATGACGCCGGGCCTGCTGAGGGAGCACGACAGTGGCAGCGTCGGGGCGGCTGCGTTGTCGCCGTCCCTGTAGAGGGGAGTGCAATTCCATTCCCTTCAGGGCAGTCCCCGTCCCGGAGATCACCGGCATGGAGTGTGTCGGCCTGGAGTGGTTGGCCATGGAGAGGTTGGCGGTCCTTCTGGTGTACCGGTCGCCTAGCGCACCGGGGGACGGCCTTCTGCGGCTGCTAGAGGTGGTGGCCGACTGGGCGTTGAGGTTTCCCAGGCTTATTCGTCCTGGGTGACTTCTAATGTCCATGTCGACACCGCCTCTATGTGGATGAGCAAGGCGGACCTAGTGTCATCCATGGCGCACTCTAGGGCCTCCTCCTTAATAAATTCTTGGCCCTGCACCCATGAGGCCGGGCACACGCTTTGATTTGGTCTTTGGGTCGGGGTTAATCTGGTCGTGATCCTCTATTGGATAGAGTGCCATGGTCCGGTTCACCATCATGCTCCTGAAGCTGCTAAGCTTCTGACATGCTGCTACCGCCTCCGGGTTCAGGGCGCGACGTATCGGCCGATTTTATGCGCCCGCCTTCACAGAGACTTCACATGGATCCAATTGGTTTCCCCTGAATGCTCTGGCGGGACCCTGAACCCGCCGCACACTTTCCGATGAGCAAGTGGGAGGATTGGAATTCCCGCCTCTCTGATGCCATCGAGACTGTTGCTCCTCGGCGTTCCTCTGCGCTCATCACGGCAGGCCTCCATGGTATACAGAGGAGCTGGCGCCAGATGAAACGGGTGCTCAGACATCTAGAGCCGAAAGTGTGGGAGGAAAGCTCGTGGATAAAAAGCTGCGCGAACATCCTATAGGACGCTTATGAAAGCTCTATGAGATGCATGCGACGATAGCGAGGCGTAAGAGGGCTTTCTTCTCTTCCTCTCTCAAGAGATCTGCTAGCTCTCGCCCTGCTCAATTGTTCTCTGATAATCTTTCGATCTTTTGACCTCTTTATCAGAGGGTTCTACAAATCGTGGAATTGGCTATTAGCTGTGAGGCATTTATGAGCTTTTTTGCAGACAAAGTCGCGTCGCTCCGCCCAGGACCTTCCTGCCACCTTAACTTACAATTAGTGAACTGGAGGCTCTCCTTGCCGCCTTCTGGCCCTTTGTTTGGCCCGGTTTTCCCTCGCGTTCGGGTTGCCAAGCTGCTGCTGATAGGATCTTTGGCTGCTGTTAGGACCTACTACCTGTCCTCTTGATCCGCGGCTCCTTCCTGGCTAATTAAAACTTTGCCGGGAGGAGTTACGACCCCACCTGTTGAAAAAAATCATCAATGACTCTCTTGAGCAAGGAGTCTTCCAGATGTGGGTTGAATGGGGAGGCAGTGGTCCGCCCCACTCTTGAAAAGACCATCGTTAGATCCTGATCTGGCCACCATTACCGCCCTTTCGCCTCGAATCTTTTCGCTTCTGGGGAAGGTAATTGAGAGAGTGGTGTTGGAGCAGCTTCAGGGTTTCCCGCTGGATGAAACATCAGCTTTCGACCCCTTCCAGTCCGGCTTCCGTGCTGGGCATGGGACGGGAGATCGGTTCTCGTCGCTGTCGCCAGATACGCTCCGTATGCAACTTGACCGAGCGTGGATCGGCGCTCGCTGGTGCGTTGTTAGATCTCACCGCGAAGCGCTTGATGTGGTCGACCACGCACCTTTTGGCACCCACCGCCTCGGCCGCCTCGGGTCCGGGGGGTACTGTCCTTCAATGGATTGTCTCGTTCCTCCGGGGGCGGAGTGAGCAAGTGTGGTGTGGGGACAGAGCTTTCCAGAGGTGCCCGGCTTCATTGTGGTGTGCCTCCTTGTGGGGGCATTGTTGTCCCCACTGTTATCTAACATCCATATGCGACCCCTTCGCTCAGTTGGTACGGAGCTTTGGGCTGGTCTGCCATCAGTATGCTGGGATGACATTACTCAGCTCATTCTGTCGCATGGAGGCGTGGAGCTGTCACCGCCTCCTGCAGCTCTACAGCATTGTTTTGAGGCGGTCGCGGGTGGGTTACAACAGAGCAGGTTAAAACTTAATCCATCGAAGACGGAGATCCTCTGGCTTGGCCGGGGAGAGATTGGGGAATTTCCAGCCGCCGGTGTGGGAGGGGGGGGTCACATTGGCGCCACCTCCTCCATTCGCAGCCCGGGGGTCCACCTGATTCGGCTCTTTCAATGGAGTACCCAGGTGGGCCCATACTAACCTCGGGTTATTGGGCGCTTTTTTTCCATCTTCTCTACAGGCCCGGACGGCTGGCTCCCTTCCTCTCCAACGCTGACCTAGCCACTGTGATCCATGCAACGGTCACTTCCAGGCTAGACTATTGTAACTCGCTTCCACATTGCTGGCCTTCCCTTAAGCGCCTGATTCGGAAGCTAAAACTGGTCCAAAAATGCAGCTGCATCGCCTGCTCACAGGCAGTGCCATCTGGGATCATATCCAGCCTGTAAGCTGCACCAGCTGCATTGGCTCCCAGTGGAGTCTCCGAATCATCTTCAAGGTGTTGGTGTTGACCTTTAAGGCCTTACGCTGCCTGGGACCTCGTGCATCTTCGGGACCAGATACTCCATATGTCCCGAAGTCGACTTTCTGGGCGCTTCAGCAGAGGCCAATTTACTGGAGATCCCTTGGCCCCTTTCAATGATGCGGCTGGGCTCTCCACTCGGGCCAGGCTCCTTTGACGGCTCTCAGGCTCCCTGCCTGGTGGGAACACTCTGACCACCAGGCTGTCCGGACTTCCATGCGGGACCTTGGAGAGTTCTGTAGGGCCCTGCAAGACCGAATTGTTCCACCGGGCCTTCGGAGAGACCAGCCGCTGAGGGTGCCCTGCTTTCATCCTCCCCCTGCTGTATAGGGTCCCTAACATCATCGGGACCCATCACTCTTCTTGGGAGGGTTGCATATGGGTTCGTGGGATACTGTTTTAGAATGAAAATTTTAAACTTTTATATATTTATGTTTATATATGCTTTTATATTGTTCACCGCCCTGAGCCCTTTGGGGATAGGGCGGTATACGAAATCAAATAATAAAATAAATAAATAAATACTTGGGGAGAGTAGCGCGCAGCAGCAGGTAAGTGGGGAAACGACCCTAGAGGCACCCGGTTGGCTACTATGTGAACAGACTGAAGGACTTAATGGGCCTTGGTCTGATCCAACATAGATTTTCTTATGTAGAGAATATGTTGTTTTACATAAATTATGGGCAGTTAGAGCAACAATCTTCCCAGAGCGTAATCTTTTGTTTACCAAGGTTCTGGTGCACTCTGACTCACCCGCAGTTTCCTGGATTCTGAACATTAAAACACTGTATGCAGGTGTTATTAGTGTTCATGACTGGGGTACATGCGAAGAATTTCATTTTATATTAGGAGCCAATTTCAAAAATCTCAGGGAAATGTTGTTTGCCCAATTATAGAATAATTATAGAATAATGATTGTGAGCTTCTAAAATCCATCTCCTGTACCAGGTCATGCAAACACAGTCATTGGTGCTGTTTTTCGGAGTCATCATCCCCCATATGAGTGGCTGCACAGAGCATTACTTAAGGAACAACCATTGACAGACTGGCTCTCTCATTTTTTTATTACGTTGTTCTAGGAAAGCAATACGAGCATCCTTTAAAACGAGAGAGAAAGCCGCTATTCTGACTACTCATTATATGGAAGAAGCAGATGCTATTTGTGATCGGGTGGCAATCTTGGTATCTGGAAAGTTAAGGTATCTTCTGAACAATTGTGGCATCTCAGGTTTGAGAATTACAGATGTATGTTTTAAAAAGATCATAACAATTCTGACCTTAAATCCACTTTTGCCTCTGTCTCTTCTACTCCCATATATAACATTTATAGATGTATTGGTACAGTTCAACACCTCAAGAGTAAATTTGGCAAAGGATACTACTTAGAAATTAAATTGAAAGAAGTACCAGATACAAAACTGAAGGAGCGTCTTCAAAGGGAGATTTTGCACATCTTTCCAAATGCAAATCATCAGGAAAGGTAAGAAAAACAGTAATTATACTAACATGCCAGTGGCAGCACTAACTGTACATAACAAGTAAAAAAAAAGGAAAAATAATTGTAATTTAAACTTTTTAAAGAGTTCTGAATTTCGTGTTACTAATCATTTAAACTATCACATTAATTTTGCTAAAATATATTTCATATTATAGTTCTGCAATAGATGCAGTACTACAAGTGATATTGTTCTCTAAGGTGACATTCCTGTTAGACTGAAATGTAGATATTGGCTGTGACCTGCCTTGTAAAAGAGGGGGAATTCACTCCTAGTAAATCAGAAATCAAGGAACAACATTATGCATGTGGCATAGTCCTGTGTGTGTGGGATTGTGAAGTGTAACTTTTGCTTATTTCCAGCAGATGTTGAAAGGTCAGATGTGTTTGTGATATAGGGGGAAATGCAGAGATTTTTCTATGTTTTTTCTATGACATGACACATGAAACATTCTTAACAGTTTATTTATTTATTTTTATTTACTTATTATTGGATTTTTATACGGCCCTCCCCCGAGGGGCTCAGGTTATGCCCTGGTTACAATATTGTAACAGATACTCAAATAAACTTTTTATAGTTAAGGAAGTAAAACCAGCCATTTTCCTTTTTAGATACTTATCTGTACCCCAGTTCCATGTATGTGCCTTTAGAAATGCAAACAAGTAAACTTTGGCTATTTTGGGGGATGAAATCTGATCCTGATATGAAATTCAGACCCTTTTCTGTGTTACTTGATCTAGCAATTTCATTCAAGTTACTTCATTTGTTGCTTTTCCCCTGAAATGAGGAAGAAGGTACTTGTAGTAGTTTAATGTTTCTTCCCCAAATGTTTAATGTTTCTTCCCCAAAATTACAAGCGAACAAACACTTTTACTTTTTAAAGCAGTCTTCTAAACATAGTATTTGAAAGATTTGCATTTATTTGAATAGCAATTAGTATATCGTTTGAATCCCATTTTTTATACCTACGTACTCAGTCAGAAATACGTTGATAGGATGGGTAAAACTTCTAGCATAATCCCAAATGTCCAAATAGTTTCTGAGGTACATAATTCAAACTTAGAAGGCTTGGTGTAAAGAGACCTGAGATTTCAAGGCACAGGGATATTTAGCTTATAGGGTGTTCTGCAATGTTTTCTTGGAGTCCTGGCATTTGAAATACTGCCATTGCAGAAGTCTAGGAGGCACCAGACAGGAGGAAGGGACACCCTCCTGTTAGTGTTGCCACTGGCATGTCAGGTAAACAGGACAAGAAGGGGACAGGTTACCAGGGATTACTGGTGAGTTGGGCGGAGCCATTCAGATTCCCTTATGCTTGCAGTGATGACATTTGGGATTTGAAAAGGTCCAAAGTTTGGAATTCATCTCGGATCAAACTTTTTTAGCTTGTATTTCTGAGACCAATTTGAGGTTGCTTATGCTAACATCTAACTCTGATAACATTACTTAAGCCACCTGTGATTATTGATTCTGATCAGTTTTTGCAGCATATGATGTCTATTTTTTGTTTTTCAGTTTTGCATCCATTTTGGCTTATAAAGTACCCAAGGAAGATGTCCATTCACTTGCACTATCGTTTTCTAAACTGGAGGAAGGTGAAGTAGTAATTTCCGAAGTCACCTTATATAGCAGACTCACCACCATGTGTTTTTCAATTACCCAAATAATTTGATAATTTGACTCCATCTTGTAATCTCCCAGTCTATTCATCATTCAACTTCATGGCATTACAATTCTGTTCAGGAACAGCACATTTCTTGATTCAAACTTGTAGTTTATTCAGATGTCATCATCTCCTTAGCCACTCAGGTTAACTGAGACTTTAATCAGTGTAATTTTGCAGTTTTCCTAACATGATTTCCTTGGGCACAGCCAAGTTGACTTCACAGCATGTAAATAAGTGCAGGATTGCATCCTGAAAAATTAATGTACAATTTCTTCATGGCCTTAATCTGATTTTGGTTATACCCTTTCTCATGAAAAGATGACAGAAAGATGTGAATGCCACATCTTGTTTATTTAATTTAATATACTGCCCACCCCCAAAGTGCTCTTCCTGTTCCCCCACCTCCTAAGTTAAAGAGTCTTACTTACACACCAGATTCATCAAAACCATTATTATCTACGCCAGTAACCATAGCCCTTTGATAAATAAAGCATTTTGATTGCACTGTACGACTGTTAGCAACACTTTAGTTTTTCTACAGTTGCACCTACCTTTTTGCTTCCTGCGGCTTCACAGAGCCTACAAAATGGTGTGTGCAACTTCAGAAAAGTGAAAGTGTTGTTAACAGCCGTCTGGAGCAATAAATATACTTTCTTTTAAATCATAGTGTTATGTTTACCTGTGCAGACAATAAGGTTTTGAGGAAGCCAGCACATAAGTAAGACTCTTTAAGAGAATCTGCACTCCTTTTCAATGCACTCGTGCACTGCTGCTACTTTGTCTCAGCGCCCACTGTCATGACCCTCGCCACAGTTAGCTTGGGTCCTGCCATCTTGCTTAGAGGTTCTGAGGTTGTGACACCCACAACCGTACTGTAATCTTTCATGAGAAAGGGTCTAGCTGTTGCATCCTTAACTATTACACTTATCTGGAGCTTCCAAGATATACAGGAGATGCAGAGAGTGCTGAAAACACAAACTGACTTATGCAATCACAAGTCTATGTAACTTGTGCTATGGCTGTAAAGATGGAAGTTAGAGCTCACTGGAAGCTTCCAGGAACCCATCATAGGACACATCATGGTGCCTATGGAATGTCCAATCAATCATGTTGCTTAGAATTTAGCTTGGATCAAGGAATAATGTGACATTGTGAAATATATGGTCACACGTTATACCTAATGACAATGAGGAATAAATCTCTTTTTTTCTGCCCTTTTTAATAGCAAAACATGCCTTTAATATTGAAGAGTACAGCTTCTCTCAAGCAACACTTGAACAGGTAATGTAAAACAGGATTGCTCGTTCCTATTTTTATTTTGTTTCCTCCCTGAACATATTGCTCATTAGCTAAAGAGCTGCTTTGGAAATCCCAGCATGCTTGAGTGTACAGTGTGAGATATTTTCCTTTGAATAGCAGATACTTATGTCATATATCTCAGTCTGGTAAATCTCAGCTACCTTAATAAATGGCTTCTAGATTAATAGCTTCTGATTGGGGATTTTGCTATGGACAAACACGGCTACCTACTTTTTAAATTATAAAAATAGTTTACTATTCCCTTGGCTGCAGCTTAAGAAAGAGGAACCTACCATGCAATTCTATGGATTCCAGTCTTTTTATGCATCTCAAACTTATCTGTAACCTTGATTACATAAAATAAACTACTATTTACATTCATAAATTGGTCTAATTTTAAGAGTACATTATTGACCATTTTGCTACTGTATTACAGTATTTACAAATATTGCTTCTGGTACAGATTTTTCCCCCTTTTCTGCATTTTTAAGTCCACAAAAGATCTAAGGTCAATTCCTCATGGTCAATTTATCGCGTGATACTCACATGAAATATCAAGGTTTCATCAAGATCTCCCCACTGTTTAATCGCCGAACACGGATTCATCCTGGTTCTGGCGCTCCCTCTCCCCCTTATCATGTGTTTTTTAAGAACCTGCATGGAAGTGCACCTTTTTAAAAAACACACACCAAATCCAGATTGGTGGGGAGGTTTGCGATTTGAATATAGATTTGTTTTCCCACTGTAGGGAGTGACGCGGAGCCTTCCAACCAATCAGAGCGTGGCAGGATATGCGCAATGTGTGTGCAGCCTTTTTTTTGGCTTTGCGCCGGCGGAGGCTACTTTGACACATGGCTGCGTGGAACATGATTTCTGTGCCAACTGTAAACTAAAATTAGACTTTCATGCCAATGCAGCTGCATGGGTAAAAAGATCCAAAAAACTCGAAGCCGCGCATAAACATAGCTTAGCGTAAGGGGGAAATTCTATCTACGCATGTGCATAGTGACATAGCTGCGCAAAAAAAAGTTTTAAAAAATTCCCAACACAACAGTCAATCTGAACAGACCTGCTGAGCTGATTTCATGTTCATGAGGAGTGTAACATTGTTTGAATCCGTGATAAACATTGTGGTCTTCACTAGAAACATGCTAGAGTGGGGAGGGAGAAACCGTGATGAAAAAGTTCTGTTTCTTTTGAAACTTGGTTGTATCTGGCTTTAATTTCTCAGTGGGGATTCCACCTATAACTCAACATCATCAGACACTGCTGTGAAGGTTTGGAACTTTGTATTAATTTAAGCAACCACCCAAGCAGAACTGAGCAGAATCCATGTGACTTATAACCATAATGTATTAATACAGTTGTTCTTCGTTTTAGGTGTTTGTTGAACTCGCCAGAGAACAAGAAGAAGAAGACAGCAGCTTTGGAACATTAAATAGCACACTTTGGTGGGAAAGATCCCAGGGTGATAAAGTAGTTTTCTGATGTGTTCAGTAAGATAAAATTCAGTAGCTTCCATCCAGAGGGGTTTTTTTCCAAGTGTTCTTGTGGAGTATATACTGAGCACTTTGAGTTGAGAGCGTTATCCAAAGCACTTGCAAGTTTAAAGAATACTGGGTTCTCGCATCTTGAAGAAAAATACAAAATAGAGCCTCTTCACCTTTGCCTTATGTCAATGTTATAAATGTTTTAAAGTGTCTCTTTTTAATGATATGTGGCCTGTTCTTTTTCCATAAAGTTAGTAAGCCCAACATATTTCTTCTTTCTGTTTGGGTTTATAGCAATGGCAGAAACAAGGGTAATGTAAAATGTAATCATTTGGGGCAATTTTCCTTTTTGGGACGTTGTCATGTTAAATTTCAACAGTCACACAGCATGTAATATCTGCAATATCAATGAGCTACTACAAATTTCATTAAAATTAGCCTATAAGCTGTCTTTCTGTAGCTTGATGCATATCATTTTCAGAAGACACAGAGCCTTTGGTGACATCCATTGATGATCTGCAGAATAATGGTTATTGATAATAACCTAACTCAGGCTTTGCAGTGTTTGCAAATTTACTGGTTCCTTATAAATTTTGTCTCAATTTTTATCTAACTAAAATCATTTAGCAGCTAATGGTTAAGTGGCTTGCAGCTCAGGTACACCTTAACTTTTAAAAAGCCACCAAATAGAATACTTTGAATTCATTCTGTGTTTGTTTCTTCTGGAAATTGTCTCTAATAACAAGCACTCTGATTGAGATCCAAGTGTGAATTTCCTCTTCAAGTTGAAGTCTCCAGTTAATCTTTGTTTTCTGTGTGTGTGTTTGAAGCCATGCACTATCTCAGTTAGCATCAGGGTTGAAGCTCTTGTCCACTGACTGATTACAGTACTTTTTCAAAGTACTTGTGCTGCAGAATCAGTAACTAGCATATTTAATATTCTCGGCATGCCCACCCCTCCTTTTGGGCTATCAGGTCTGAACAGTAGTCACATGATCTATAACACATCAAGCAAAGTGAGTAAATTTGGAAGAGATGAAGTCACATTGTACTTGCCACTCTGATTTAAAGTTTGTTGTTCGATGAAGTCCAGTTATATTCCAATGTACATTTAATGTAGTATAAAGTACCAGTTACATACTTGTTCGTTCTGAATGGCAAGTCAAAATTGTGTTGCTGTTGCAAGTCGCACAGAAGCCTAAACTGCATGAATAGGTACATTTAAATAGAGTTTGCACTAAAAATAGGTTTCACATTTACTAATCAAACTGTGAAAACCAAATGGCTAAGTCTCTTTGTATACTTCCTATTGGCATATAGCTTGTTAAATCATTGTTCCTTTTAACTGAGTTTCACCATAACAATGTCTATCACATTTGGTGGGCTTTCCCGTGTTCCGTTTTCAGGGTCTCTCCTTGACAATGAAACTGTAGCTATATGCATCAGAATGTTGTAGTTCTCTTTGTTGTGATGTAATAATGATGATAATGAATTTATTCCAGTATCACTGATACAAGAAATTATAAGGAATAAAGAATAAAGATTTATGTTTGGTAAAGTAACACTTTAATGTAATTTATTTAGGAGTATGATATAAAACTGTAAGGAAACTAAAAAGGAGGAAGTAGAAAGCACAACCTTATATCAGTACTTAAAAACTTAAAACAGCATCAGCTCCACTAACTAAGATCTAGTTTCTGAAGGATTAATTACAGGATTATGATAAATTTGAATTTATTTCAATAAGAACTATTTTGAAATACCAGTTTTCTCCACCAGTGGGGTAATCCTGGAATGGATAGTTCTGTCCATCAGTAGGCGATAGTAAGGCCCACAAATTTATTTAAACCTCAGAATGGGAGGGAGCTTTTCCAATTTCTGAGGCCATGCCCCCAAAGAGAACATGATCTGCCAGCAGTTTAACTTAGGTCTGGTGGTCTTACACTGCAGTCTGTTCCCTTTTCTTTCTTTTGTTGACTCAACCAGGTCAGATTATGTAAAGATCTATATAGAATCTATCCATTCCCTTCCACCTTCATGAATAGAGAATGAGCTAAAGGGAGGTCCCAAATTGTATGGACTGGGCAGAGAATCATTGTGACCACAAAACTTCTCTCGCCAAAACAGCCAATGGCCTGACTGCTAGAGATATGCACCTAAAAAATAGTTGGTATTTTTTTGAATACCAGGGAGGATGCCATTGGATATAACTACTGACATCCCAGGATATTTCAGTCCCAAATACCAGTTTGTTATTTGGGTTCAGGTTTATTGTTTGAAATGGTTAAATTATTCAGGCTCGTTAATCAGGTGACAGCAGCAACCCCTTGATGAACCATATTTAGGTGTCTTAAATTCTGCAGAACAGATTTCTGGGCCTCCCTTTTAAAAATCCCCTTCTACACTTGTCCACCGAAAATCCAAGTTAGCCTTGGTTTTTTAAAGCCCAGCCCTGTTCACTGAACTCCAGACTGTGACCTAAGAATTAAAGACTTTTGCGCCTAGTCACTACCTTATGTTTTACTATCTTCCCGAAGATGGGTCCCTATTGGTAAGGACTGCTGCTTCTGAGCAAGTCAAAGAGTGAGGGACAGTGAGTGGCAGTTGATTCAAATTGGCTCGGTGATTAAACAGAATCCCCACCCCTTAACAGCCTGAGGCAAACACACAGCCAACAACAAAGGAACTCCCACACAGGCAAAAGCTTCCCCAAGCCCTCAAAAAAACCCACACAAAAGCCCTCAAAAACACACTAGATAAGGATTGAGCTTTAAGGATAACCCACGCAAAAAAACAGAGCTCACCTTTTTCTCACTGTCTTTTCCCATGGTCTCAGAGAGAACAGTCTGCTACTGCTTTTGAGCAAGTCAAAGAGAGATTGAGCATGCTGTTTAATGACTTCTTTGGCCTATTTTTTAAACTTCTTTGAATTTCTTAAATTTATAAGGTTTATCAAAGACTTTGGGGGGCGGGACACTTAATTTTGATATTCGTTCGCTGCATAAAACAATATAAAAGAACTGGTTGTTGTGGGTTTTCGGGCTCTGTGTGGCCATGGTCTGGTAGATCTCGTTCCTAACGTTTTGCCTGCATCTGTGGCTGGCATCTTCAGAAGTGTATCACAGAGGGAGGTCTGTTACACACTGTGTCCACTGTGTCACTGGACACAGTGTGTAACAGACTTCCCTCTGTGATACAGATGCCAGTCACAGATGCAGGCAAAACATTAGGAACAAGATCTACCAGACCAAGGCCACACAGCATGGAAAACCCACAACAGCCAGTTGAATCCAACCGTGAAAGCCTTCAACAATACAATATAAAAGAAATATAATATAATTTTGGAGTCTTCTTTTTGTTTTTACAACTTATATTGAGGGAGGGATTTATTTTCTTCGTTATAATTTTTCTCTGCACCTATCTTATAAACTTTTTAGTTCTTTGAGTTTTATAACCACTTTTTATATTTTGATAACAAATTTCTACTATTGATTTTAGTCTAGTTTATTTTCTATTGTTTTATTCTTGCATGTAAACTACCTTGAAAATCACTGACCAAGGCCGTTTCCGCACGGCCAAAAAACAGCACCCCAGGGACAGAAAAAACACTGTCCCTGGGTGCTGTTTGCACAGGAGCTGCTGCTGCATCGCAGCAACGCCGTCCTTTCCCTCCCCAAGCAGCGCGAAGACACCACTTTCAAACCTCGCTCGGGAAGTGAGGTTTTTGAAATACGCCGGCTTCCACCCATTGCCGAGCGAATGGCAGCAGGTGGAAGCCGGCGTATTCCCTGCGCCGCTCCCAAACGGCTTCTTACCTTCTCCTGACTTCTGTCGCTCTGAGGAGGCCAGGGGACATGCCCTCATGGCCAGAGCGACGGCTGCAGCAGATGAGAGGGCAGGCAGAGGTCAGTAGTGAGAGGGGGGAAATAGGCTAAATTTCACCCCTTCCTTTAATGGAATATTTCCATGGGATCCATCTTAATGGTGCAAGGAAACGTATATATATTTAAATTAAAAACAAGTATTGCTGATTTACCGTATGACTTTTTATTTTCCATATCCAGAAATGAAAATTCAACTGAAATCAGAACTGTGTCTTTTGATGCAATGGTTTTCAAAGTAAATACAAAGTAAAAGCCTGAGTCATTATGGCAGTTTTACAGATGTTAATACAGGATTTTCAGACAAATATTCAAAGATCTTAAAAACGAGACCTTTCTAGTATGTTGACCTCCTTTTCTATGGAGGTCACACACACTTTATTCAAAAAGTATTTTTCCCTTGACCTTAGCTTTAATGTACATGACTACTATGGATATTAGTCACACAGTCATACAGAGAGATGTATAAACTTCAGGTTCTTTTCTTCATGAGGGCTCCATTCTATAGGCATGTGACCCTACCATTTGAGTAAATACAAAAATATATGGAAAGAATTTAGTGGTCAGGCTTTGCAATATTGATATAAACAATATATAAGCAGGTTCTAACTACCGGTGCATGACTATTTGTTTCAAATGGTTGTACATAACAAATGAGGCAGAGACACTTCGTGCTGTTCCCACCTCCTTTACATCCTCAAGGGATCAGCCAAGTAAGTCTTTGGATTAGGCCCCCAGTGGCTTAGAAATCATCCTGCTGCAGTTGTTTCCATTCAAAATTTGAATCCAAAGCTGCATCAAAATAGTCTCGTTCTTGTTCCTTGCAAAGTTCTAGGAAAACCTAAGAAAAGGCACAAGACACAAAAGACACAAGAAAAACAGCCTCTTTAGCTGAACAAAAGAGTGACTGAAAGGAAGTGCGTGAATTTTAACAAGGTTATTAGTGGCTGGAGAAGCTAAAAGTCATTCTGATTTGTTGAATGTATAAAACAAAAATAAGTTTCAATCATGTTCAATAAGGACTCAAGAGTCTGTTTTTCATGATGTCTTATAGGTTTATCAGATACCAGTCCTCTCACATTCATTTACTTCAAATTAGGCAACTAACTATAGTCCACATGAATACATGAAGCTGCCTTATGTGAAACCAGATTATTGGTCCATCAAAGTCAGACTGGCAGCAACTTTCCCGAGTCTCAGGCAGAGGTACCTCACATCACTTACTGCCAGATCTTTTGCCTGGAGATGCTGGGATTAAACCAGGGACCTTCTGCATGCCAAGAGGCTCTACCATTGAGCCACAGCCCCTCACTTAATAGCTCACACTATCAACTTTGGCAGCTCTGATTGGGTTTGATCAGTGATCCGTCTTTCCTTCGTTCTCCTCTACCTGCCACTGACAGAAGAGGAAGCAAAAGGCAGTTTCAACCTCTTCCCTTCCTCATTGTAGTCCCCCAGTCTTTGTAAATATTAGTCTGTGTAGGTCTTGTGACCTACCATGGTGTAATGGTTAAGGTTTTGGACTAGGTTATGGGAAACCCAGGTTCGAATCCCCACTGGTATCTGACATGGAAACTTGCTGGCATGGAAACTTGGGCCAGTCTTGCACTCTCAGCCTAGAGCAGGGGTCTGCAACCTGTGGCTCTCCAGATGTTCATGGACTACAATTCCCATCAGCCCCTGCCAGTCCATGAACATCTGGAGAGTCGCAGGTTGCAGACCCCTGGCCTAAGACCCTGGAAAGTATTTGAATGGGGGACCTCCAAGGAATACCAGGGACATGATGCGGAGGCAGGCAATGGCAAACCACTTTTAAATACCTCTTGCCTTGAAAACCCTACAGAGTCAACATAAGTCAGCAGGCAAAGGGGGAAAAAAGGTCTTGTGACCCCAGCTATCAACTTTCTGTGAGTTTCAAAGGACAGTTGAGGGGTAGAAAAACAAGAGAATGGTCCACAGACTTTGTGCCTATGGATCACTGGATCTAACTCATGATAGAAAAATCTACCAATCACCTGCTTGGAAATATGGATACAATTCATAGTACTAAATAAAGAGATCCAGTGCTAGTTACTATGCGCAGTTCTGTTATGCACTTAGTTCATAATCAAGAAGTTAGAGTGTGACGAATCAACCCTTTCCATCAAGTATATGATGCAGCTGTTTCCTACTATAAATGTTGTCTCGTTATTTTATTTTAAAATCATATTACCTGTTCCAAAGTGTTCAGAGAAAAGCTGTACTCCTCCAGGCTGAAGGTTCTTTTAGCTGTGTGGATATAAAGTTAACCAAATTATATTTTGCTGCCATTTGGACAATGTTAGTTGGTGAGTAGGAATGCACCTTCCATCCTGTACACTTACACTCTGCATGTATGTTATACTCATCTATAAACAACACTAGAAGAGGGTGTACACAGATAAAATGTATGCATGAACCCAAATCACACAGCTAGTTTTTGCCATAAAGTTTGGGCCTACTTGTAAAATTTGTGTGCATACACTGGTTACAGCCAGATTAAATTTTCTGTCAGAAAAACTGAACTTTCCTGTCCTACCCCCACCCCCACCCCCACCCCCCCACCCCCCGCCCCCACAGCCTGCCGATCTCTGTGAAATGCTGCTCCTGTACAATTGAGGACCACAAAGAATGACTTCAGAAAAGTCTGTGTTAGAAAGGGGGAAATGGCAAAAACTTCTGTTTGTGGAAAAATTCATCTGGAACTAACCCACACTCTTCACAGCTTATGTCCATGTATGGACATCCAGAGTAGTGAGGACAAGGAAAGCTCACTGAGTAGGTATGATGGGGATACATGGTGCCTCTGACCCATCCATCAACAGAAAATAATGGTCAAGATAATCAGAGCCAAGTTTCATACATCTACCTTTTTCTAGCATGGAGAAGGCTTTTGACAGAGGCAGTGCATCCTCCATTGGTATTTTGTAGACCAACAAAGTGGATATCCTAAGAGGAGGAAAAACAATATTTAGCAATTAATACTCTTGCAGAAAACAACTAATGGGCTACTGATAACCTTTGATCCTTCTGACTGAAGTTGGGTTTTATTTGTTTGTTTTACACATCCAAGCAAGATAAGCATCAAACTGCAAGGGATTGAATAAACTATTATTAACTGGGCATCTAAAACAAATATATGTATGAAGGTCTCAAGGTACACTTGCAGTATAAATCACTTGCAGTATAAATCACTTCCAGCTGTAAACATTTTCCTAAGTAATTGTGATAAGATTGGAGAAAGGAAATTGGTATTATTTTCTTCTCTTGTTCACCTTTTCTGTTTAAAAGCCAGAAAATGCTGGATTTGTCCACTGTAATGATTGGGAGGATGATATGGAGGGAGAGAAACTGAAGTTTATTCCCTTGTCAAGGAACTGATGGTCTCATTTCTTCTTCTACAGAGGTGATGGACACATTAAGATGGAATTTTCCTTCTGCTTGATGGATCCTGATGTCTTTCTGGCTGCATTTGATGACTTCCCCACTGCAGCCGCAGACAATTCTACTGAGACCCTGACTGCTATCTGGAATAGGGAAATTACCTAGGCTGTTGACAACCCTCAGTGCTCTTTTCCCTAACAGAGCCAAGCAGTCTCTTTAGTTTACAGGGGAACTGATGGCACAGAAGCCAGGACAACAGCTAAAGCATCGCTAACAGAAATCTCAGAGCGACACTGATTGACCATGGGATAGAGCCCATATTAGAGCCTATTCTGTGGCAGTGATGACAGCAA
Source organism: Sphaerodactylus townsendi (assembly GCF_021028975.2). NCBI lineage: Eukaryota > Metazoa > Chordata > Lepidosauria > Squamata > Sphaerodactylidae > Sphaerodactylus > Sphaerodactylus townsendi. The sequence continues at coordinate 135,216,786 of NC_059427.1, read as the reverse complement.
ATAAGAATGTTTCACAGTCACCACTGCATCTGTACATAAATCTCCAGTGGAGCTGTTCTGTGCTGCTTGGAAGCTCTTCCATCATAGTCTCAGGGAACTGGACTCTGACCATACGATGTCCCACTGTGATCAATTTGCTCATTACTTTGCAGATTAAATTTCCCAGATTAGTTACACCTACTGTGAACTGTTGCAATGCGCTCTCTAGAACAGTGATAGCTAACCTTTTTGAGACCGAGTGCCCAAATTGCAACCCAAAACCCACTTATTTATCGCAAAGTGCCAACATGGCAATTTAACCTGAATACTAAGGTTTTAGTTTCGAAAAAATGATTGGCTCCAAGACATGCATTACTCGGGAGTAAGCTTTGTGGTAGTCGGTAGCTTTGCTTTGAAACAACCGTGCAAGTCTTCGAACAGGTGAATCGTGACCCTAGGAGGGTTTACGCAGAAGCAAACCCCATTGCCAGTAACCGAGCTTACTCCGAGGGAAAGGATCGCGCTTTAGTTCTTTGCATGAAAATCAGTGGGGCTTAACAGCGCTTAACAGGGTTACCTACACTGCTTCCCCAAAACGAGGTCTTAGGTTTAACGCTAATAATGAGTCCAGCGGCCCAGGCCAGCCTAGATGTGGGGGGGGGGAATTCCCCCCCCATATGACGAACTCTGTTTGTGCGTGCCCACAGAGAGGGCTCTGAGTGCCATCTCTGGCACCCGTGCCATAGGTTCGCCACCACTGCTCTAGAGCCTTGAAGAGTGTTCAGAGGCTACAGCTAGGTCAAAACACTGCAGCTAGACTGTTGGTCAGGGCCAGTTACTTCAGTCCCAATATAACTGCAACTACATAAGCTTCTGATCCACTCTGAAGCCCAACTCACTGTATTGGTTTTGACTTTTAACACCCTACATTTCTAAGCACTGGGGTATGTGAAGGACCATCTACTCTTATATGTTCTTCTCTGAGAACTAAAATCACAAGGAGAGAGCCTATTGACTGTCCCATCGACCAAACAAGCTTATGTAATAGGTACACAAGAGAAGGCTTTTTCAGAGGCAGCTCCGTAATAATGTTACGAACTCACGAGGGAGGCCGCCTCAGCCTCAACATTTAGTAGGCAACTGAAGACTCTTTTGTTCACAAAAATGGCATTTAATCAATTTTGCTCTTCTGCACTACTGGCAGTTGTAAATTATTGATTTTAATGTATGAGTTTTAGGTATTTCTATGCATTTCATACTGTTTCTACTGAAAGCCACCTTCAATTACTATAAGGTAGAAAGGCAGCTCATAAATATTTCAAATGAGAAGAAGAGGAAAAGAAAATAGATGGCAAACTGAACAAGAATATAAAGCACAAATTGGGAGCATATAAGAAATTGCAGGGGAGAATAGTATACCTTATTAGGAAATTTATCCCCCTGATCCCATATTGCAACCCCACCTAACTCTAGAATTCAATGTGTATTTTCCTGCTCAGGTAGCACTGAACCTGGGTGATAAAATGGGAGAGAGGAATATGAATATCTCTCCCTCCCAGTGCTCACTGGGAGAGATGGGGTGGAGATGGAGGTTGAAAGAATGGATGTCTCATGGGATACATCCCCAAACCTCATTTCACATCAACTTATTCCGGGATATCATATGCTATTACGAGTTCTGCACCTTCAATTAAGACAGCAGAAATACTGTTTCTCTAGTCTTTGTTAACCTTTTCACTAAATCTCTTTCATGTTGAAAAAGAATCTGAGCTCTGAAAGGCATATGCACAGTTCTGGAGTGGAAGTATCCCCAACCACAAGGAGGCCAAGTGTCTCTTACCCTGTTTTCCTCCCCGCCCCCTAACTCAAATACTGCTGTCAATATTTTGTAGGTCCTGGAAAGCTATGAGCATGTCTACAAAAAAAAAAATTTTGTAACAAAATAATATTTTTGTTGTCTGTAAAGTGTCTAATTTCATTTATGTAAACTTAGACTATCAAATTTATTATCTGAAGGAGTTATCCTATTTAAAATAATTAAAGAAAATCTTGTTGCAAGTTGTAGACAGATTTGGTTATTACCTTTCCTGGCGAGCTGCACGTGGGAAGATCTGTAGAATCTCAGCATTCACAAGCTCACCTTGCTCTATGCTCTTTACTTTTATTTGCAGCAAATAATTTTTCCCAAATTTGCTTTTCAGATACTGAATAGAGCCAAGGCACCTGCAGAAAGGAAGAATCAATTTGCAACACATGGACACAAACTGCAGTGAATCATTATTTCTCTTATCTTGGAAACTACCGCAGGCTCTGACTACTTATGTAATCTGATGGGCCACATGATAATAATTTTATTTTTCTTGATGTTTGCTATTTGATAAATACTCACACAGTAGGACTACCAGTTAAATAACTTTTAGGTACACTTGGCTTACCTATTTAACAAAGATCAGAAATAAGCTCCATGAGAAGACAGAGGAATGAATGAGAGCGGATTGTTTGGAAATAGTTAGGCTTCTCAAAAACATTTCATCAGAAAATGAGAGTGTCATGGTTGACTAACAAGTTTAACATGAAAGGCAGAAGCTGTTAATGAGCTCTCAATAAGGAGAAGCCCTGATCAGATTACTGGAGGTGCAGGGCAGTGGTGGGATTCAAATAATTTAACAACCGGTTGTTTACAATAATTTAACAACCGGTTCTGCCGACGCTGTGCAAACCTGCTGAATCCCACCACTGATGCAGGGTCTAATCCAGTGCTGTGGGCACAGAGACTGAAAGAGGGTCAAAACTAAACTGTAGTGCAAATGAAGGAAGAAATCTTTTCTATTCCTTGTAGTAGGAATGGTGTAAGAAAAGCTTCCAAGAATGTGAGGGCATGCTATCTATTATAATTATATGCATAGTTTGATCCTCCGGCTATTAACAGCACCCCAGGGGTGCTAAAAACGCCGTCACTGGGGTGCAGCAGCAGTGCCGTGCTGGGAACGCTGAAGTGGCACGAAGACACCACTGTTGAACCTCGCTCCAGAAGCGAGGTTTTTCAATAGTGGCATCTTCCACCCACTGCCGTGCGGACAGCAGCAGGTGGAAGGCACCATTCCAGCCCCTCCCGCCTTCCCCGAATGCCTTACTTTCTTCTCCTGACTTCCGGCGCATTGGAGAGGCAAGGGGACACTCCCCCCCTGGCCTGAGACTCCAGAGCCATCACTCAGGCCAGGGAGGGGGGTGTCCCCTGGACTCTGTGACGCACCGGCAGCCAGGAGAAGAAGGGAAGGTGTTTGGGGATGGTGCAGCCTGTGTGAAGGCTGCGCCATCGCCTGCGCCCCTGCTAGGACCGTTTCTGCTGATGCTGCCCCACTCAGCACCTGCGCAGAAAGGGCCTCCATGTTGTAAGATTCAGGGTTTGGGGCACTGCCTGCCTTGACACTGAGAAAAGAAGTCTGAGCGAAGAGGAAGTATGATAAACCGGCACCTGGGCATTTTTAGTAGTTATATCATTTTGGTATTTTGCTAATTAAGGCAATAGAAGGTGATTGAGGAACAGATGGAATGGTCTCAACAGTCTTCTAAGCACTTTAGTTATTGAAGACAGAAATGGGTTGACATAGAGTGATGGTTCCCTCCTCCAAATTAAGATGCTGAGAGAAACCTACCTGAGCAGTCCAGACACCATGATAGCTACTCGGTCACACATTGCCTCAGCTTCTTCCATATTGTGAGTTGTCAAAATGGCTCCTTGGTCTTTGCCCTTTAGCAAAGCATAAATGACTTTCCTGCAGACAACATATTGTTTACTATGGGAAAGAAATGTTTGGCAGACAAAATGTCTTGCTCCTACCAGTTTCTTTTGAACCTGCTTTATTCAATCAGCCAATAATTATTTCTATACAAAATCTGCTATGAATAGAAGTATGTAGCAATAAAAACAGAATAGGATTACTAATAATAATAGTAATGAAATTAAATCAAGAGAGTAAATCATATAGAAGGGAGGTAATGCCAGCTGTGAAGTAGAATTGTTAATCTCAGTCAGCTGTTTATGTAATGGAAGACAAAATTTGGCAACTTGGATGGTTATCTTTATTCAGGACGCAGTACTAACTGCAGATGTAAGACTTGAGCACTTTTTGCCCCAGCAGTGCCAATACAGAAAAACCATACCAAAAACAACTAAGGCAGAAGCTGCACCAGACAAAGAAGTTCTTGTGGGAAGAGAAAGATGCCAAAGAAGCCACAAAAGGGAGAAGAACATGAAAAAGGCCCATAAGGCAAATGGAATTTGGGTAAGAGTGCTTAGGCCTGCATCTGGGGTTTTCAAATCCAGCATGGGCCATTTTAAGGCATTTGGGGATGGTGTCTGAGGAGGACTAATATGGAGAAGGGAGGGAGCTCTGCAGAGATATAATATTGATGGCTGCCCTCCAAAGCTGCCATTTACTCTAGGGGAATTGACCTGTGTAGTAGAGTGGCCAGCTCTAAGTAGGGAAATTCCTGAAGATTTAGGAATGGAGCCTTGAAAGGGTAGAGATTTGGACGGGGGGAGTTCATGTGGGATGGGATGCCATAGAGTTCATCCTTTAAAGTAGCCATTTTCTCCAAGGAAACTGATCTCTACCATCAAGAGATCAGTCATAATTCCAGGAGCTCTAAAGACTCTATCCAGAGCTTGGCAAGTTTGAGATCAATTCTAGAAGATCTTCTGCTCCCCGCCCCCAAACACCCCCTGAGGTTGGTAACTATACATGCATCTCTTTCTCAAGAAAGCGAGCTAAAGACTCATCTCAGTCTGTAGAATATATATCTGTACCATCGTGGTCTGAGGTCTTGCTTCTGGTGTCATTGACTTCTGAGATCAGGCAGGAGGTAGCACAATAGAAAGGTCTTCTCAACTGTGGCATCAAAACTATGGAAATCTTTCCCAGGGATTTTCTGTGATTTTTACATATGTATTTTAGCTTTGATTTTAATTGGTTTTAGGAAGTGTTTGTATAATGCTTTGCTTTAATTCTCAGCCAGTCTTTTCTATCATCCTGCATTCTCTTGTCATGCCACTGCAGCTATCTTTCATCTAACTAGTTCTGACAGTACAGACACTATTTCCCTTGTTCATCTTTGGTAGTGTCTGAACAACAGAAGCAAAATCACCCCATAATATGTGGGAGATTTTTTAGGCTAATTAGTATGAATTCCTGAATATCTAAATTAACAAAAGTGTCTGAACAACACTGAATAATTGCAATTATTTATTTAGGTGCTGAATTATAAGCACAGACATGGATTTAGTCTTAATGATGTGCAGTGCACTGTCAACTTTCAAAGCCCGTTCTAAACACTTACCACACTTGACGTTTTCCTGTGGGATCCAGTCCTGCTGTTGGTTCATCTAGTAGCATCACAGTTGGATTACCCAGCACACTCATAGCAAAGCATAACTAATATGGAGGAAAACAGATTTTATCTTTGAGGTGGAGATAGCATACTCCTGGACAGACTATTTGTCTTAATTGACAATCACCCAGATGAAGTGGCCCCGGAAATGTATTTACCAAAGTATGGGTGGGAACAAGCTATCATATGCCAACCTTAAGGCAGACAAACTAGCCTGCAAGGTATGTTTATAATGCATTTCATTTATAACATAACTTTCTTCCAAGGCATTCAGAATGGAGGACAGACGGCTATCATATTTTCTCAAGAAACCTGAGATGTAGATTGCGGGGGGGGGGGGGGGGTTTCGCTAAACCCCTAATGGGTTTTGAACATTCGAACCTAATGGCACTCCTACAGCAAAGGTATAAAACTTCAGAGATTTGTTTCTTGCCACAGTGTATTATTCTTTACTAAACACCAACAAACCAATTAAACCTGGAAGAAATTACCAGTGCAAACCTGAGCAGACTGGAACTCTTCCAAGTCATTTGAGTTCAATGGACGGGGCGGGGGTGGGGGGGAACTCTGTTTAGAATCTCAAGGTACACATTTACTGGATGTTTAATGTCAGCAAGACATGTTAAATACTTTAAAATAATTTCCACTTCCATTTAGACATTTTAGCAGACAGAACAAAATATGCAAAAAGAAGCAACTGCATTTGCAGTACAATGAATATATGCGAGAGTGTATGCTGTCTTCATTATACCTGTGATATTTTGAAAATCCTTTAATTCGATCTCTTTTTATTCAGCCCCATCAAGCCAATGAAATTTGGAGATTCATCTCAAAGTTAGCACCAGGAGTGGTGATTTGATAAAACTGAATCACTTTAAAAACAAAAAACAAACCCCATATTGATTTGGGGGGTGTTATTAATCTACTGATTAAAAAACAAGACAGAGACAAATAGCCTTGATGCCAAAAAAGCCAAACACGATTCAGTTTTATTCAGAGTTACTGAAAATTGCTGGGTTTTCAAAACACAAACCCAAAATTCACTGAATAAAAAAGATTGTGCTCCCAACCCTAGCTAGCACTATGAATACAGCTAGTGTGGTGTTCAAGACAGAGTCCTAGATTTGAATCCACACTCTGGCATGTAAGCTTGTTCAACCACTTTGGGCCAGTTACACATTCTCATCCTAATCTATCTCACAGACTTGTTGTGAGGATAAAGTAGGGGTCTTGTGTATAAGGTTAGACTTACCTATATGGTTAGCACACAGAAAACTTCGGAAGCTCCAGCAAAAGGTTTCTGTATTGCTTTACACATACTTGGAACTTCACAACTACAGAACCAAAGCTAGAACTAGGTGAGGCCCCTTCCATACAGGCCTCACTTAAAGGCACATTTGTGTGCATGTGTGCGCGTACACACATCTATATATATTACAAAGAGAATGATGAAAACTGTTTTGACATCTTTCACCAGGGAGAAAGATGGATTAGGAATGAAATAAATAAATAATAAATACAAAGCACACACAGTAGTAAATAAGCATAGTTAATCTTAAATATGTGGCCCATGAGTTCAACATGAATGGAACTTACTTTCCTACATAATCCAGCAGGCAGTGTCTTGCTTGCCTTTTTCATGTGTTCTTGGAGTCCAAGAGCTTGCACAATTCTGAAAGAAAGAACCAGGGATGGTTTATTCTGAAACTCATCCCTTTCACATGAGCATGAGAAAATACAATATTTAAAAAAACCTTCAGAGATAAACCCCGTTAATATGTTTCCATAAAAATAAAAAGAAGTCTTGTGGCACTAATAGATTTATTGTAGCATAAGCTTCCATGGCTTAGAGCTCCATTTATCAACCGCAAGTGTATTCATGGTTGGCTATGGTTACTCATGGTTACATAAAATAATTGTCAGTAATGATGTCAAAATGGGCTTGGTGCAAAAGGACAGGCTACAGCATTTCTCTATAAAACTCAAATGTACTCAATGTGAGCATAAAGATTCACTACTGTGGAATTAACATCTCCCCTGGTGTTGCTAACACCTTATTGCAGGAGAAATGCCTAGTTCAGTTCATGCTATAGTCAACACTAATAAATCCTAATTCTCCAATTTCATGCTAGCATCTCCCTTGCAACTTCTTTTGCTGAAGAACTGTGGCTTTGAAGTCAGCAACAAAGTGCCTTGGAGGACTCCCACTATTTTCTAAACATTGCTATTTTAAGCTAGATTACTATCCAACTGAAAATGCACTATGACTAATGCTCAAATATTTAAGACCTGCTATTGATTGCACGTCCCCCCCACCCCCTTCAGTGTCAAAATTCATACTAACTGGCTCTCCTAATCTTAACCTAGCAAAAGAAAAGGGGAGAGTAGATTTTATTCTCAGTATCCCATAACAATATAAGCAGGACCTTTCACTCTTCATACCTATTAATGGCAATTGCAGCAGAATCTTTCCTTATCCCTTTCACAGCTGCATAAATCTCAAGATGTTCTCTCACGCTCAAGTTGGACCAAAGGGCATTCTCCTGAGAACAGTAGCCAAGAAAACCTGTAGTGTTTTCTTCTGGTGCAAGTGATGTAACTGTACTGGTCTTTTTTATCAGCACCTGTTCAAAATACCTAGGGTTATGATCATCTTTAAACTTGTTCCCCATAAATGCAACTTATAACATTACAGAAGACTGTTTTTGAGGGGTGGGGGGAGGTGATGAACAGAATGTGGGGAAATTAATTGGGAGAATCTATAACGGTACCATATAGTCCTGGTAAATGGGAAGGCCACACACCAGAATGTGAGAATGTGTGATATATTTATACAAAGACTGAAGAATAAACATCACAAATATTACTTTCATTTGAACTGCGAAGAGACCAATGGTACCTGTCCAGCAGTCAGTTCTGTATCTCCTGTAATCATACTAATTGTTGTACTTTTACCAGCTCCATTGGGCCCCAGTAGCCCCCACACTTCTCCTAGAAAAAAACATGCATACATTTTTGACGTAAGAACTCAGTATACTAGACTGAAACATGTGAGCATCAATACAAAGGAAAATAACATCGTTGTCTCACTGTTCACCAAAGTTCCAGTGAAAGACACACTCGCACGCATCGGCCGGATTTTCCAAATGACATCACAGCTTTGTTTCAACACTGCCTAACAACCAGCTACTTGCAATGTGATAATGATTACTATGAGCAGACAGATGGGGTAGCCATGGGAAGCCTGGTGATAGCCAATTACATGGAACATTTTGAGAAAGCCCTCAAAACAGCACCCAGGAAACCCGCAACTTGGTTCCGATTTGTGGATGACACTTTTACAATCTGGAGTCGTAGCAAAGAAGAACTGCTGAATTTTCTGGACCACTTTAACAGCAACCCAAACATCCAATTTACCATGGAAACTGAAAAAGAAGGAAAACTGCCTTTTTTAGATGTCTTGGTCTTTCGCAGACTCAATCATCAACTGGGCCACATAGTATACAGAAAACCAATACATACAGCCTGGTATCTACATAAAAACTCCAACGACCACCCACAACAAAAAAGGGATATAATCAAAACTTTGACAGATTGTGCAAAACGAATTTGTGAACCTCACCTCCTCCCAGATGAAATCAACCATCTAGACTGGGCTCTGCAGGCTAATGGCTACTCCACAACAAAAAATCAATAAAAAAAGAGCTTTAAGACCAAGAGAAACCCAGAGTGACAGAGGAGAAAACAGCTCACCACAGGAAAAATATTTCTATCACACATCAAGGGAATCACACAGATCAAATAGGGAAACTGATGAAAAAACATAACCTACAAACCATCTTCAAACCTACCAGGAAAATACAGCAGATGCTACGCTCAGCAAAGGACAAGAGAGACCCCCTCACTTCTGCAGGAGTCTATCACATACCCTGCAGCTGTGGAAAGGTCTACATAGGAACCACAAAACTCAAACTCATATTAAGGAACACAAAAAACACGTCAGCTTAACCATCCTGAAAAATCTGCAGTTGCAGAACATGTCTTAAACAAAACTGGACATAACATTTTATTTGAAAACACTGAAATTCTGGACAATTCAGAAGGTTACTATGTCAGACTGCATAGGGAGGCCATTGAAATTCACAAACACCAAAACAACCTCAACAGGAGAGAAGAGACTCTGAGAATTAACAAAGCTTCGCTACCAGTACTTAAAAACACCAAAAGCAAACCCGAAGGGCATGCTAAGTTCATGAACAATGGACTCCACCCAAACACAGGATTTGCATTCACCAATACTGCTGCTGCTTCAGGGAATGCAAATGCGACTACAAATGTAAATGGATTGATAATCCCACCTGCAATACAATGCACTCAATCACACCTTTGCACAGCAAGTTCCACCCAATCACTTACTGATTAGTTCCCCACCCTGGGATATGGACAATATATACCCAGAGGTGGGATGCAGCCGAGTCGCAATGGTTCAATGTTAAATTTTCTTCAGTTCGGCGAACCGGTTGTTAAAGATTAACTTCAACTCCTTTGATAAATCTTCCTCAGTTCTGCAAACTGCTGGTTAATGATTAATTTTAACTTCAACTGACCCAGCATGTCTGTTAATGATTAATCCCCCTCCCCTCCATGGGAGTTAGTGGTGTGAGGCTCTCTTTTAAAAAGTATCCAATGAAATCCCTTGGAGGAGGGGCATACAAAGCCTCAGTAGGAGAGGAGTGGGTCAGCGGCAGGAACCACAGGAGATAATTGAGCTTGTTCCTCCTGGCTATTAAAGTAAGTAACTGATTTTTGTTAAATGTTCAACCCTGGTGCCATGAGGATGGGGAGGGCAGAGTTTGCCCAGTGCCTGGTTTCTGCTGGCAAAACTTTCTTCCCTGGTGCCATGGGGATGGGGAGGGCAGAGTTTGCCCAGTGCCTGGTTTCTGCTGGCAAAACTTTCTATCCTGGTGGCATGGGATGTGGAGTGGAGAGTTTGCCCAGTTTTTGGTTCCTGTTGGCAAAATGTTCTATCCTGGTGGCATGGGGATAGGGAGTGGAGAGTTTTCCCAGTTTTTGGTTCCTGTTGGCAAAACTTTCTATACTGGTGCCATGGGGATGGGGAGTGGAGAGATTGCCCAGTGCTTGGTTCCTGTTGGCAAAACTTTCTACCCTGGTTCCATGGGGATGGGGAGGGGAGATTTTGCTCAGTGCTTGGCTCCGTTTTGCAAAACTGTCTACCCAGGTGGCATCGGGGCAGAATGGGGAGATTTTGCCCAGTGCCCCAGCTGCAGTACCACCCACCCTGCTCTGGAAATCCCTTCACCCAGAACGGCCAGACCACGCCCCCGCCATGTTGTGCCCCACCCTGCTCTTTTGGCACTATGCGACTGTTTGAATCCCACCACCATCGGAACCTGTTGTTAAAGTTTTTGAATCCCACCACTGTATATACCCAACTAAACATTCCCTTCTCACTAGACACAGTGTATAATAGACTTCTCTCTGTGATACACCTCTGAAGATGCCAGCCACAGATGCAGGCGAAATGTTAGGAACAAGATCTACCAGACTACAGCCACACAGCCCGAAAAAACCCACCACAACCAGTTGAATCTGGCTGTGAAAGCCTTTGACAGGAAGCTTATCTGTTACTGTTGCTTATCTATGTATTCATAAGTATGGACTATGTAGATGGACTTGTCAAGGTCCTGCCCTTTTCTTGAAAACTATCAAGCACCTTAAAACCTGATTGGAATGTTCATTGGGGATTTCTGCATGGCAGAAATAAAATGTCCTCTAGACATTTTAAAATGATCTGAAGGCCAGATGCTGCTTCCAGCTACTGTGCAGATTCCTGTTCCTGAGGAGTCTCTGGTTTACCTCAATGTAAAGAATGAGCCAGAGACAGTACGAATATTACAAGGAAAATTACTCTGCCTGGCTCAGAAATACAGCATTAAAAATATAACCTTTAACAGAAATGATTAAAAGTACTATACCAAATAACCCAAATAGCAACAGTAGAAAATAATACAACACATTTACCTCAGGACCCAGCTTCTGAATCCAGAATACGACGTTTCTGAAAAGAATCTCTGTACAGGCACAAAAACCATTTGTGCACAGTGACTACTAATTAGTTAACAAACATTTTCATAATATGTCAAATATTTCTGGGGATAAATACAAAGTAAAAGTAATTTTCTTCTGATTCTGATAATACAACCAAAACTTGTTTCAGCTAACCTTTTTTAACACAAAAAGAGACATTTCTGGTAGCTACTTTCTTTTTCTCGTTCTTCTTGCAACAGAAGCAAGACTTTCTGCTTCTGTATTCCTTGCGCAGGTTGTGGGCAATGATAACTGGTTTCTAAGTAAGGAGAAGAAGAGAGATGCTTGTTTAATTTATACATATGTAACCTTCTCCGGTGATCCTCTTCTGGTTCAAGGCATTCCCCTTCTGGCAGGAATGTTGCTTTATAGCTGACTCATTCATGGCACTGCACTGTGCTAACATCACAATCACAAACTTTTGCAGGCAGGCAACAGAGGGGTACAGAGTAGGCTCTGGGTTTACATCTCTGCAGATCTTGTCAAGGGAATCATATTAAATGTCAGGACACCATCAAACTCCCTGGTTATCAATGCAAAGTAGTATTGCTGAAATAGATAGGATTTTATGGCTGTGGTGGCAGTCAGGCCTTTTAGAAAAACTGATGGAGATGATGTGATATGATGGTGTAGAATGTCCGTAAATATTTTAACTGCTGAAGGACACTTACCAGTAATAGAAAGTTTGCGTCAGTCTGTTCATGTGCGAAAGAGGAAGAGAGCACAAGAGTTAGGGCAAAGAATAAGAAGGCAGATTTGTGAAAGAAAACTAGACAATGACAATGAACTGGGGGAAAAAACACAAATATGAGATAGGTAGGTAGAGAAGCTGAGACAGGAGATACAGCTGGGAGTGAGGGTGGCAAAAGAAACAGAGCTACATTTTGATTATTTTTTTAAAAGTCACACCAAAACATTCCAATAAAAGGCAACTCGTCATCTCAACTGTCACCTTAGTTTGTTGTGCAAACTGCATATGAAGACATTTAAATTCAGATTTATTAGATTATGAAGAAGTCCTGTGTTGGCATTGTTCACAGACTAAAGGGACCGTGCATAAATATATTGTAAGTTTGTCTCACAGTAAAAAAAGTATTGGCATGATATTTATGAAATCATCAATGATATTTAGAAAAGTAATGTGTCCCTTTAATCCAGTGCTGATTTTATTTAGTCAGATACAGGAAAATTTAAAAAGGGAATATGGATATCTTAGGCTGATTACACCCAAGGCATCTGCTGTATGATGGGTGCAAACATCTGTCACAGCAAGATTTCTTGTACGGACATATTTTCTCAAGCCCCACTTTCATTTTCTAGTCTCCCTTTTGCAAGCAAGACTACTTGTAGCACAAATTTAATTTTGCTTTGCTGCCAGAGCAGGGAGATTTTCCAGCAAGTACAGCTTTCCCATGGACCTCTTCTCTCTGCCCATGGCCAGTGTGCCCAGCTCCACCCCTCCCACTCCTTGTACTGCCATCTATACCTCCCCCCTTGCCCCATTGTTGTTGGCTCCTTCCTGCTTCTCGATAGATAGATAGATAGATAGATAGATAGATAGATAGATAGATAGATAGATAGATAGATAGATAGATAGATAGATAGATAGATAGATAGGTAGATAGATAGATAGATAGGTAGGTAGGTAGGCAGGCAGGCAGGCAGGTGGCAGGTGCAGGCAGGCAGGTAGGCAGGTAGGTAGTGGTAGGTAGGCAGGCAGGTGGTGCAGGTAGGTGCAGGTAGGTAGGTAGGTAGGGTAACAGATAGATAGATAGGATAGATAGATAGATAGATAGATAGATAGGTAGGTAGATAGATAGATAGATAGATAGATAGATAGATAGATAGATAGATAGATAGATAGATAGATAGATAGATAGATAGATAGATAGATAGATAGATAGATAGATAGATAGATAGATAGATATTAATTACGGCCTTTAGGCCAGCCAATAGTTTAAGATCAGAGTACATGTGAGTACATAGCATTCCATTTATACAAAAATATACAATATAAGCTCCATTGTAAAATCTATTGATAAATAACATCAACTTCAGGCATAATTACAGTCCTTGTCACACAGTACAGCTCTTTGTCTTAATAACGAACTACACGTTGTGTACCAGTGTACAAAATTTAGCTACCTTCTGTGAAATGGAGGAAACACGATCTTCTAATAGCATTCTTACAGAATTTGTATCTGAATTATCTATGAATGGATATACAGGACAAGTTAACAATGGTTGGATTAACAGCTCCCTTTCACCTTCATGTAACTTGCAGTGCAGTAAGATATGTGTCACTGAGTCCACTTCCCCTGCGCCGCACACACAGGTTCTCCTGTGCCTTGGAATATTTTGGAATTGTCCCATCAGATTGGCTGACAGGAAGGCATCGAAGCGAGCCCTAGAAAAAGCCCATCAGCTTCTTGCTGACGTTATATTAGATAGATAAGGTGCAGCTGAAATACCTATCCATGATTTTAGTGATTTATATAAAACAGGTAGCCGGGGGAAATCTGTTTACATCTCAATGTCAGTAAGGCGTTGGTGAACCATAACCATTGCTCTGCTGTTTCCAATCTCCAAAAGTTGCATTGGATCAAGACCACACAGTCTAAGTTTTGATATAATCTTTTCTATAGTATTGGGACTACTGAGTGTTATGGGATCTGTGCCTTTAAATATGAGGGGCGGAGTTAAGAGAACCAGGAAACAGAGGCCTGTTGAGACTAGCTGAGGGGGGGACTGGGCTGTCTCTTCCCATGTAAACAGAGAAATGCAAGGGAATCACACTGCAGCCTCACCATGCAGCTAAAATGCCAGAGGTAAGGGTTCCATGAATAAGGGGCACATAGTGGTTGCAGGATAACTCCTATCAAAGCACTGGAAGCAGAAGATAATATCTTCAATGGGAACCTGGCTCAGAAAATGCTGGTTCAGTGTGTTGATATTACAATACACAAACAATTAAGAGAGGACCATGATAGACTGTTCGCAGGAATATATTTGCAGAAATATGAAACCAGAAAAAAATGTACAATTAGAAGCATTGTTGTGTGTATAGTTAATTTTTTTGTGTATTTTTCACTGTGTATTTTAGTAATTATTTTTTAAAAAAAACTTGTGCACTTAATTCTTGCAATCATTCTATTCCACAAGAATCATATACAGAATCTGTCATTTAGTTAATTCTGAAGAGTAAATCACTGAAATAAACGCAAGTACAAGCTATAACATATATTTTACCTCTTCGTGATCTGCTGAAGCCAGTTCATTTTGAACTCTCGATCTTTCATTTTGAACATCTCTGTCATCATCTTCACTAGGTTCTTCAGGATTCTTATGAATGTCCTTTTTCTGTGGAGAAATCCTAGAGATCAAAAACATCACAAAGAAATTACAAAGGAATATGTGCTATTTATTATTTGCAAAAAAAAGAATGAGGCAAATTATCTGGATTAACAGGCAAATTAAAAATTCAGGATGTCCTGCAATCATGTATCTACTTGTGAGAGACAACAGTCCAAAAAAGCAATATATTTAAGCAGAAGGTTTTGCATATCCCTATTTTGAATATTATATAAGAAACTCTTTTCTTTCTCCCTCTGTCTTCCCCCTTTCTCTCCTTTTCCCCAATTTCTCTCCATTTTCTCCCTTTTCTCCCTTCCTCCTTTCTCTCCCCACAGTGTTTCTGCCTTTCCCCCCTCTCCCTCTCCCCCTCCCTTCTAATTAACACAGCTAGACTTGCTTGGTCCCCCCCCCCCGCCGCCCGGATTTCCCAGCCCCACTGCAGCAGTGTCCAGGGAGGTGCAATTTCAATGCTGTCCCTGGACACCATTTTCTGTAGCTATACTCCTACACACACAACAATGCTTCTAATTTTACATTTTTTTCTGGCTTCATATTCCTGCAGATATGTTCCTGCGATCAGTCTACATCATGGTCCTCTCTTAATTGTTTGTGTATTGTAATCATAGGATTGCACTGTAACATTTTCTTTCAAAGCTATGCCTAAGCAATCATGAAATCAAAGATTCATCAAATGTTTTTAATTGAGTTTTTTTAAAAAACTATGAAACCTCTCATTTGCAGTGTCGCTAACCCTATCACTTCAAGATTAGTGAAATGAAATGAGATACCAACTGTGATAGTTAAAACATAAATAAGAAAAGTAGCCCTTTTAAAGTAGAGGGTTCTGTTACCATCAAATTGATGCAATCAGCAAGTTAATAAATAGAAGAAAAAGAAGAAAAGTTTTTGAAGTTTGTCTAAGCTTATATGTGTACAAACCTAAAGACAGGATCTCTTCTCATAATTGGGTTGCCATATTTCATCTCCAGGAAGCGCAATAAAAAGATGAGAACTATGCTTTGAAATAAAGGCTGAATAAAAACAGAAACAGTCAATTACCTTGCTAACTATACAGATTTACAATTAAGTTAATTCAATATAAAGTAATTATTTACTTGATTAAATTTAAACCTTTATTTTTGTGATTAAATGTTGGATGATTCAGTATATCTCCTCTTCTTGAGATGTTTCAGCTTACAGTTCCTGAACTCTGATATATGAGAATTGCCTCCGGGAGATTAGGCAAGGAAAAAGTTCATTTTCCTTTGTTCATTTAGCTTATACATAACAAAAAAACGTAGGTAGGCAGATGAATAAATGTCTGCGGACTAAATAGCAATGTCTTATGAACATTAGAACCATGCATAATTTGAGCAACGGGCATTCAGATATACCAGAGCTGAAGTTAAACCTGATATTAGCCATTTTCGGTTGGCTTGGAGATATCTGAAAGGACTTCAAAAATTCTGAGAATAATGTAAATTTATCTCCTGGCATTTGGGGATTGTTCTGAATTTAGGGAGGAACAGGGGTGAGGAGGGGGAGAAAGGAAAATGGCACACCAACAGCTGTTAGTTGGAATCTCTGTTCATTTACATTTTAAAGAGACTAGAAGCCCTGCTTAACAGCTAATGCCAACTAACTGCTCATAGTCAAAATGAGGATAAGATAGGTTTACTATCATTGGAAATAATGGGGCCTTTACTTCCTATAAATGCCAGAGAGGCCAAGTCTACACATGTAAAATTATGGCCCCATCATTAGTTATACTTGAGGTTCCTAGTCTCTCTAAAATCTAAAAGAATGAAAGACCTCATCTAACAGATGTTTGACAGGTCAATATTTCTGTTTCCCTCTCGCCCTGCGGCCTTATGACAGGGGAAAGAGATTTGATTAAAAAGTTCTCAAATTATTTACTTTTGATCTGTTAGCAAAACTAACAGGGCAAGTCCTGATATTATGTGACTCCCACAACATAGCAAACATAAATGAAGGTCATCTGACTGAACCAGTTCCTTTCTATAGACAATACAATTCTTAAGGACTGTCTTCTGCACCATATTAAGATAGAAGGCAATATTTACCCCTCAAGTAAGTGCTCGCCTTCTCTCATCATATGTTGGGTTGCACAGGAAAATCCAGCACATCTCAAGGAGGGTAATTGCCCCCCCCCCCCACTATCAAAAGCGCTAGGAAATTCTGATCTGGGTTGGTGAGGCTGCTGCAGGCTTACAAGCTGAGGCAGCCACCCCCACCCCGCCGTGATAACCACTTCTCCAGTGCCGTTTTAGGCTCACTAGGCCACTGTGGGCTCTCCAGCTGAAGTAGTCATCCCCCAGTTGAGGTAGTGGTCCCACCCCTAATGCAGTCTCACCAAATGAGGCAGGGACGACCTCCTCTCCCAGTGCAATTCTAGGCTGGTGAGCCCACTGCAGTTTTGCCAGCCAAGAAACACTCCCCCTCAACTGAGATAGTCACCCTACCCCTAATTTAGGCTGATGAGCTGAGGCAGCTATTCCCACCCCACCCCATGCTGATCTGGGCTGGCAAGCTTGCTGGAGGCTCACCAGTTGAGGCAGCCCACCTCCTGGGGCCGAGCCCAATCAAGTCACATTTATGTCATACTTGGCCCTTGTAACGAATGAGTTTGATACTCTTGCTTTAGAGTATTCAACTAGACAGGACTGCAGCCATGGAGTCATCCCATAGCCACCAATGCAGTTTTAGAGAAGAATTGTAAAATTGCTATAAGGCAGCATGGTCGAAAACAAGATCTCCTGTTGTCACTGTGCTGCTTCACAGCAATTTAAAAATGGCTCTATTCTCCTCTACAATGGTGCCAGTTGCTACAGGTTGGTCAGGCCACCCAATCATTCCAGAGGTAAACCGAGATTTGAACCTGTGATTCCCAATACCCACAAGGAAAGGCTGAAAGTTTCTAGGTGACCAATGGCATTTGCTAGCATAGAGTCTGCTGGGTGAGGAATAGTTTAATCCTTATTCCCTAGCTTCAAAATATTTGTTTTTAAGTAGGTAATGGGAAATTATTATGAAACTCACAAACCTCAAAATTGCCAGAACTTATAATGCCCATGAGGGTTTCCAGCTCCAGGATGTGAAATCCCTTGAGATTTTGTGGGTGGAGGCTGAGGAGGGTTGATTTTGGGGAGGGGTGGGACTTTAATGGATTATAATCGGTGATTGGATTCTAATTATTGGTTCCCCCCGTCACCCCCCACTTACCTAGCTCCTGCACCCCCCTAATTCAGTGTTGGTGGGAGGTGACAGAAGGCAGCAGCTGCCGGGCTTCTTTCAGAAAGAGGCTTTCAGAGCCCCAGAGCAGCCTCTGAAAACCCCCTCGGTTCCCCTCTCCTGGGAGACTATCGCAGCCAGGCTGGTCGGGGCTCTGAAAGCCTTGCAAGGTGCCCGGCTGCTCGGGGCTCTGAAAACCCCCTCGGCTACCCCTCCCCTTGGCTGCTGGGATTCATTCATCTGGTTCGCCAAACTACAGAAAAAATTAGCTACCTGTTCAGCCAAACTGGTGAGAACCAGCTGAATCCCACCACTGAATATAATGCATACAGTCTACCTTCCAGTTTCTTTAGGTGAGCTGATCTCTGTCTCCTGGATATCAGCTGTAGTCCCAGGAGGTCTCCAACCACTGCCTGGTGGCTGGTAGCCCTACATCAGTGATGGCGAACCTATGGCACGGGTGCCAGAGGTGGCACTCAGAGCCCTCCCTGTGGGCACGCGCAAACAGAGTCACCTCCCCCCCACACACATCTAGGCTGGCCTGGGCCACCGAGCTCGATTATTAGCATTAAACCTAAGATCTAGTTTTGGGGAAGCAGTGTAGGTAACCCTGTTAAGTGCTGTTAAACCCCACTGATTTTCATGCGAAGAACTAAAGCACAATCCTTTACCTGGGAGTAAGCTTGGTTGCTGGCAATGGGGCTTGCTTCTGAGTAAACCCTCCTAGGGTCATGATTCATCTGTTGGAAGAGTTGCACTGTTGCTTCAAAGCAAAGCCACTGACTACCACCAAGCTTACTCCTGAGTAATGCATGCCTCGGAGCCAACCGTTTTTCTAAACTGAAAGCTCAGTATTCAGGCTTTTCACCGTGTTGGCACTTTGTGATACATAAATGGGTTTGGGGTTGCAATTTGGGCACTTGGTCTCGAAAAGGTTCGCCATCCCTGCCCTACATCATGTTATTTAAACTACTTTGGGACTCATTCCTGAAATAACAGCAATGTCTTCAGTTCTTACCGCAAATGAAGATTTCAAGAGTTCTGTTTGTAGGACATCTGAAACTGCCATCCTGGTCAGCAACTAGAAGAGAACCACAGATGATATTTAGCATAAAAATTATTCTGAAACATCAATTTTCTCACATTCTGTTCTAAATTCAGATTAAAACCAAGAACATTCTAATTAGTGCTGAGAAAATCCAACCACTCCACAAGACAACCCAGAAAAAAACATGTGGTGGGCTTTTAAAGACACCTAACACCTGGAACAAGCGACTGCGAGGGATCACGCCCACTGTGTGATGCGATTTCCTCCAACCAATCAGGATGCGGTAGAGCTTGCCAGTTGCGCACGCAAATTTCACTGTTTCGTTTCCGTTTCACTCTCCTCCCACCCCTCCTCGCAGTTGCTCATGCAGTGCATTGTTTCCAACGCCGCCCCGATATCTTGAGATAGCGAGTTCTCAACACTGAGATAGTGAAATGACACTGACTCGTTAGCTCTTTAGCTCGTGATGACGGGGGCCAAGCGTCACACAGAACACGCCCTTGGATGGCGCAACAGCCAATCGGAACTCTCATTTGTACTGCATTCCAGGGCAATTCAAAACCAAGGGGTTTCTGAATCAACAAGAACATCCACAACAACCTGGTGATGTGTGAATGATCTCGAGCGATGAAATAGCAACAAAAAGGTCAGGATGTCGATGCGGATTGCCTTAATTCAAGAACAAACCGTGTGTGCGAAAAAGCCCAATGAGAACTATTTTAAAAAAAATGTGTACTGTGGGAGGGAGCCCCTTCTACAGAAAAGTCAAAACAGACATTACAAAATTCTCCATCGGCATGTAAAAAGTAATCTGTGTGCCTGTGCGGTCATTGTTTTAATCCCGCACCAGCCTCCCTACAGGTGGGTAAAGAAATGTTATGCAGATAAAAGAATCACATCAAGGATCCTGCAAACCATTGTTAACTTTGAATCATTGAAATGCAGATTACTGAATCTCATTTCACATTAGAGACTGTTGAATCACTTCAAACTATTATGTTAAGAGATGTACAGCGAGTTCACATGCGGGTTTTGAAGAAGTACCTACAATATCAGGGTGCAAAATGAGCATTAAATCTGGGTGCTTGTATGTATGAAATGTATGTGGATACTATCATGCAAATGATCTGCATTTGATGTATGAAATGTCTGTTAACACTACTACACAGTTGATCCGTGATACAATTGAACATATATTATTATGCTATAAATTTTGAATTGTAAATAAGGACACTTACTCTAATTACATAAGAATAGGTGTTTTATTTTTATACATATGGTCTACAGATTTCTATGTAACCCAGTTACAGTTTATTCTTTGTAAGTATCTTCTGATTATTTTGATCATGGTCATCCAGATAGATGGGATTTAGCCCTACACAGTTTTGCTAATGGCAACTGAGCTTCTTCCACTCCAAAGTTGCCCAATTTTCAGCTGCACACCTGGTGCATTATTTTTCATGCGTCCATGTCTTTCTCCTCCATTTGTGCACAGACTTTTAACAGCCCTTTTTTAAAAGAAAAAAAAACCCTGTTAAAAAATCGCTCAGTATTTCCTGGTTGAAGTCAGGATCTTTGTAAACTGTCCAGTCTCTAAATTTTTAGTTTTCTTGTTTTTGTTCTTGTTTCTTACTTTTTGCAATCTTGTTTAGTTGTAGCTCATTTTGTTTGTTTATTCATATATTCTGCTTCCATCCTGCCCCTCTATCCTGGTAACTCACGGTTGGAGTGGCTTACAACAGAATATAAACTGTTAGAAATACATACATAATTTAAAACAGTTAAAAACAGGTGGACTTCCACTTACCCCTATAAAGCTGGAAGTGAAGGTTAATGCTGGTAATGTAGGAATAAAAAAAACTATCACATGAGGCATAAAAAGCTCTGTAATATGATATATGAAGGCACTGGCAATGACCACCTAAAAGATAAGAGGATAGTATTATAAAAGATATTTTGTAAACATTCTACCCATATTTTATTGCTGTTCCTTACGATAGAAACAAAATGTGGTATTTCCTCTACTTCTACATAGAAATTCCTCTTCAGAACTCATCTTTTCTGTGAAGATAACTGGTAGGACTTGGTTATCCCAAGTTTATTCAAAGCCAGTTTCTAACAGTATTTGTTCATACTTATTCTCTAAACACTCTTTCTGCAAACCTTTCCACCTTTCTGTCCATCCCCCTGTTATCTCTCCCACAGTTAAAAGTTTCAAGTCCCTTTGGGCAGAGAGATTGATTGATTGATTGATTGATTGATTGATTGATTGATTGATTGATTGATTGATTGATTGTATGCTCTAGAATGTCATGAACTTTGATTGGGCTAATAAATCAAAGCAGCAGACCACACACACAGTTCTAGGATACAGAAAGAGTTGAGGGGATAGACTGGGAATAGCATAGGAATTGGGGGAATTCTTAGGAATAATACTGTAACAGATCCTGAAGTGGCTTTGGATCCATGAAGCAGAGTCCAACAACTTGTACTGGACTCCAAGAAAGCAGGGTAGAAACCAGATGGCTCAGAAGTACTGGGCACTTTGGGAGAGGGGCTATTTTATTGGGACAAATGGGGTCTCTGGTGATGCAAAGAGAGCTTAAGCTTCCTAGACAAAGGAGGGTTCTTGTCTTCCTGGGGGAAGGCAAGAGAGAGGTGATCAACTTGAAGTGATGATGAGAATTTCTGGAGACAGGTTTTCCAGGGTTGTTTAAGGCAGGTGGTTGGTGAGATGCAGAGGTGTATCACAGAGAAGCCTTTTCTGTGATACACCTCTTGAAGATGCCAGGCCACAGATGCAGGCATAAAACCCTAGGGAACAAGGATCCACCAGACTTCAATGGGCCACACAGCCCGGAAAAAAAAACTCCACTCAGGAACCAGCGCTGAATCGGGCTGGCCGTGAAAGCCTTCGACAATACATTGAGCATGATGCTTAAGTTGATGGGTGAAAGACTTGAAATTAATATTTGGTACTTGACATTGATAGGCTAAACCAGGCAGTGTCAGAGCTGACTTAATCACAACTGTAAAACAATGGGGAATGCAAACAAGGTCGTCTTTGGAGAGAATTTAGTCAGAGGAAGAAGTTTAAGATTTGGGTAGTACTGGCAGGAACATGGAGCAATCACATTAGCAAGTTCTTTGTCTTCAGTAAGGCTAATAATAGATCAGGACTGGAGGTCAGAACAGTTTCTACAGCAGAAGGTATTGTTTCACCTTAATCCATTCAGGAAGAATGGGAGGCAGATATTTTGCAAGGAAGATATGGGCAAGGGGGATTTCAGGCTAGTTGGCTGTCCTTACAGGTGAAACTGCCAAACACAAGGGATGGGCTTTTCAACTTGGCCAAGCATCTCATCTCCGCAAAAAAAAGATCCACAATAGTTGGATGGCATACAGGGTAGCAACAGTGTTCCTACCAACATTTCACCTTCATCCATCCCATATTAGCCCGGTAACAGCTCTCTCAAGTACCTTACCCAGAAACGACAAATTTGAGACTGGATGGTAGTTAGATGGATCTAAAGGATCCAAGGATGGTTTTTTCACTGTACTCTGCAGTGGCCTAGAAAACCCAGGATGACTGCCAAGAAGTTTTTTTTCTTTATTCTTCTCCTTCCTTTATTATTATTTTTTAATTCAGGACTTTTCTTCAAATCTTCAACATCTTCCACTTCTGGCCTCACTATGCAACTTTTTGATCCATGTACCAAGACCAGGCTCAGATTTATCGAGGTTCATTTGTGAATATGACTGTCAGAAGTTTGCAATTAATAAAATGATAAACAACAATTTAGTACTTATTTGGTGCTTTTAATAACTGCTTGTTCACACATAATTCATCAATGACGCTTCTGGCAATCCCATGTTAATGAGAATTATGGTCTACATTAATGGTGGAGGCTGTGGCTGAGAGGTATTAGTTTGCTACACAATACTCATAGCTTAAAAGTCTAATCCAGGGGTCTTCAAACTATGGCCCCCCAGATGTTCAGGAACTACAATTCCCATCAGCCCTGCCACTTAGCCATGCTGGCAGGGGCTGATGGGAATTGTAGTCCACGAACATCCGGAGGGCCATAGTTTGAAGACTCCTGGTCTAATCATTGACATTCCAGCTCAGAACTCTGCTCAGAACTCCATTAGTCTAGTTTTTCCAGATAGTCCACTTTCATTTCGTCAGCATGGCCAATTGGCCATGCTGACAGAGGCTGATGGGAATTGTAGTTCCTGAACATCTGGAGAGCCGCAGGTTCCCTACCCCTGTGTAACTAGCCTAAACCAGCTATGAACTAGGTTTGCTCTGTTACACAGTATGTTAAAAAAAATCTTTCTTCAACAAGTGAATTTTGCAGCCAGTTATAGATCATACAGTCAATTAATCAAACCATAAACTTTATAACTTCAGGATTTTTGTATACGTGTATTGGTGTTACTAAGGCAACTGCAATTTAATAAGATTAAAATAGAAAGTGGCAGAAATTTAGCACAGTGCTGCTGATTAATGCAAATATAGTCTGTGAGGTTGTCTGAGGAAAACCAATGCCATCTCTCTTGCACTGTGCTCACTGACTAATCATTTAACGACAAAAACTCATGCTGCATTCATTATAACCACTTGCATCAGGGCTGGATATGCTTCTAGCTCAATTGGGAGCCTTCATAAAGTTTAATTTGAATTCTCCTGAAATAAAAATTATATCCGCCCTGCAGTAGGTTTATTCAAATTCTCTTCAGATCAGAATGTAGTGATTGTGTTCTCACTATTTATTTAATTTTATTTATTTTTATTCAATTTGTACCCTGCACTCCCCTGGCATATAAGGTAGAGAAGCAATAACTGTATCTGGCTACAAATGTGAATGCAAATGCAAATACAGTTGTGAATGTGATTGCAAATGCAATTGTATATGAACTCCAACCGGATACGTGTGCTTCACCCACACCTGCAGTGGACAAAATATACACCCCACTACACAATCAGCCCACACTGCACCCTGGAGAGAAACACATCTCACCGTGACATGCCTCTGGAGATGCCAGCCATAGATACAGGCGAAACTTTAGGAGCAAAAACTACCAAACCACAGCTACACAGTCTGGAAAACTCACAACAGCCAGTTGATTCTGGCCATGAAAGCCTTTGACAATATAATAACTCTACTCCCAGTTTGTACCAAATTTAAAGGAATGATTATCTCTTTCATATGAATAGTTGAGTATTCTTTCTGCTGCAGAAATTTTTGGGAAAAGGAAGAACTAGCAAGGTATTATTGGATGTTTTAGTGAAATTTATTCCCCATCCCTAATTCCAGACTGCTTTTCCCATAGTGACTGCTAGGTCCCACTGCACATTCACAGAGGTCTCCAGTGAGTAGCAGCGTCAATTATATCATTCTCATATTCCTGACGTTCTGTGCACTTTTAATCTTCTTCACTTTGCCATACATATGTGGAGATCAGTGACTCATATAGTGATAATGTCTTCACTCATGTTATAATGCCATCTAAGAACAGATCTACTATGTGGGATTCTGCTAAGTCCTGGTTATGTGTCACAGCCAATCTCATCCACCCAGATCTCTCTTAAATTCCTTGGGTTAGAATTGGCAAAATTCTAAATAGAAAATATTTCAATTGGACTAGTCACTATCACTTTCCTATTGGGACTGTAAATTGAGAGATTTTGAAACACTACATTAATTGTGCCATAGTGGAAGCTACCATAATATAGGCCTAATGCTCAGACTGCTTTCAGCTGGATGTCTGAACCAATCTTATCAGTTTT
Source organism: Sphaerodactylus townsendi (assembly GCF_021028975.2). Classification (NCBI taxonomy): domain Eukaryota; kingdom Metazoa; phylum Chordata; class Lepidosauria; order Squamata; family Sphaerodactylidae; genus Sphaerodactylus; species Sphaerodactylus townsendi. The sequence goes on along the minus strand of NC_059427.1, from coordinate 135,191,860 downwards.
CATACTTCAATATATTTCTTCTTGTACGAATGGAGACATATGCCTGTCTATTTTTCGTTAATGTATAATAATTACAGATACTGAGGTAAGACAAACAAAGATTTTAAACAAATCCCAAAGAAATCAGTGGTCTGATCACATACCTACCAAGATTAAGGTGAAAGACCAAAAACTGCTCTTATATTGTCCTTTGCGAAATATGAACGCAACTACATACAGCAACAAGACAACTGAGATTCCATAGTTAAAAAGAAATACCACCTGTTAGAAAGAATATCACATTTAAACATATTGCAAGATAAAAGTGGCAAATATATGTAGTGCTTACCATTAACAACTGTACTTAAATTAGTGTTATTTAAGTACTGTAACCAATGAATGCCTGGCTTAAATAACATTAATACTGAAATAGTAAATATAGGAACCACCAGACAATTCATTCACATTACTTAATTGGACCGTTGAATATGGTAGGTAAAATGGATTCAGGATGAAGTTCAAGGAAGTGACATAGTCTTGAGATTGCTCCCTCATATGTGCTGCATGCAGAGGTGGGATCCAGCAGGTTCTCACAGGTTCCCAAGAGTAGGTTACCACTATTTCAGGTGCCGAGAGGGGTTGACTAATATGCGATTTTGCCACGTGATTTTTGCCTTAGTTGCCTCCCTCCCTCAGCAGTAGCGCCAGAGAACTTGAAGCAATCTAGCAGGAGGCGGTGCATCGGTGTGCGCGGGCAGCTCACGGCATTTGTTTCCTACCAAGGCACCGGGCGCAACGGCGTCCTTGCCACAGTCTCCACCTAAGGAATGCTCTGCCCCCGTCGCGTGTTCCGCCTTGAAGCCCTCTACTGGTGCGTGCTATGCCACAGTTTGAATCCCACCCACCATGGGAACCTGTTACTAAAATTTTTGGATCCCACCACTGGCTGCATGCAGTAGCATAACTCTGCAGAGCTCAGTCTCCTGGCAATTTTAAGTTGAGAAAAAACCCTTCCCATTTACTGTGCCGCTATTTTCCCAGCAAGGAAGAAAAGTAAAAAACATGTATCAATTGTAGTGGTGTAGTGGTGTCAGACTAGGATCTAGGAAACCCAGGTTAGAAACCCAGGTTCAAACCTCCCGGGCCTCTGTCAGCGGAAAAACTTGTTGAGTGATCTTTGGGCCAGTCACACCCTCGGCCTTGAGCCCAGCAAATATTTGGATTGGAAACATCCAAGGAATACCAGGGGTGTGACAGAGTGGAAGGCAATGGCAAACCATCTCTACTGCCTTCAAACCTTCCGGGGTTGCCATAAATCAGCTGTGACTGACTGCAAAAAATAAAATAAAAAGTCTGAAGTGTGCACTTATGTTGAAGGCAAGTTCAAGCAGTGGGGACAACTCTGTTCTGACAAGACTCCCACATTGTGGGGATTATTTTCCAACTTAGGTTTAGCCACCATTTCATTTTATTTTGAGGTCTGGTTTGTTATTCTGAAGTCTGAGTCCTAATTTTAATTTCAGGATCTCATTGTTCGATTCTCTTCATATATTTTACATATTATATTTTACAATCTGGGGGCATATGTGGAATGGCAGGGAAGAGAGAGTTTGGAAATTCCCCTCCCAAAAAACCCAACCCTCTCTAGATTGTTCTAAGCTTTCAGTGGGTAAGAGGGATGATTTCTTCACACAGTACACTTCCACCTTAAACTGATTTGCACATTCCATCCCTTCTGGATCAGGCTTTGTCTGGCTGCTTTGCCGGGGGAAGTTATTTCACAAAGTCATATTTTTTGCATATCTGGGGAGTTTCTTAAATTTGTAGAGAACCCTGTCTTAACCGTAGGTGGCCCTCTTGCACATTTTGTCATCTGCAAGTTATCTTGTTTTTAAAATCTGTTGAAGTTATTGGCCCTTAAGCACAGTGGTGGGATCCAAAAAATTTAGTAACAGGTTCCCATGGTGGTGGGATTCAAACTGTAGTGCCAAACTGTAGCGTAGCGCCAATGGGGCTGGGCGGGGCACGACAGGGGTGTGGCCGGGCATTCCGGGAGTGGGGCATTCCTGGATGGGGCTGTGGCAAGGACCTGTCAGCCGGGTCCTTGCTGGAAACAAATGCACGAGCAGGCTGCCACGCACACCGGGTGCACCTCCTGCAAGACTGCGTCAAGTTCTGTGTACTACTGCTGAGAGGAGGGGCGTAACTAAGGCAAAAATCACATGGCAAAATCACCAATTAGTAACCCCCTCTCGGCACACACAAATAATTAGTAACCTACTCTCGGGAACCTGTGAGAACCTGCTGGATCCCACCTCTGCTTAAGCAGAGTACACAGGCATATATGCTTGCTTTGGCCCTTTCAGTCATCACCATGGGTTCCATCTGGGAACTAGGGAAGGTCCCATTCATGTGACAACATCCAGGGAATTCGAACTGGCTACAGTCCATGGAACAAATTGGATTTTTTTCCCATTCACCAGGTGAATCCTCAGGGCACAGCCTGAAATTCTTTGGATCTAGGTAGAATCTGCTGTAAATATTTGTGGGAGACACTCTACATTTCACAGCTCATTCCACGCAGCTAGAATCCCAAGTTTTATACAGGATTTCTTATGTTTTCTAGAACTTGGTAGTAACCATAATAGTAAACAGTTTGGTTATACAGTTAGCTGTGGAGTACATATTAATGAAACATTGGTCAACATGCACCAATTAAATCATCATATGACTTGAAGCAGCTAATAGGGCTGTGCATCCAGATAAAGCCAAACAAAAAAATAATCCCCCAAATAGTCATTTTGACTTCTTTGGGTTTATTTTTGGCTGAAAATGGCAGTAATTTAAGGGAGCCAAAGAGCAGATCCCTCAAAAATACATTTTTTCAGCATTTTCGGCCATTTCAGCCCAACCACCATAAAGATGGGGGGACTCCTATCCCCCCTTCCTGCTTACCAACTGAACACTGCCACTGGGGTCCAGATGAGTTTGGAGACAGCAGGCTGCAAAGAGCTAAATGCTGGGCTTGGCTGGACCCAGAATTCAGTTTGGCTCCACTGCCTCCAAAGTCAACATGGACTTCAGAGGTGCAGAGCCGAAAGCTGGACTTATCTTAGTGTAATTCTGGGCAGTGGAGGCTAAGTGATTAATGCAGAGCTCAGAGTCCAGTATTCAGCTCTGCATCTTGAAACTTTTTGGGATCAGGTTGAAAAGACCTGAAAAATATGTTTGTTTTTTAAAAAGCCAGGAAAATCAGTAAGGGGGTTTGGTTGTTTGGCTTTTCCCAAAATTTTAAACCTAAATCTGAAAAACACTGGGGGGGAAATGATGCTGGCCCATAGTAGCTCAGCTGATGATTTTAATTGAAAAGTAAGTTTACTGTCAAGCTAATTTTTTCAATTGATATAAATAAGCAAACTTACAGAGCAAAACATTAAGATGAATTTGTGATTTATGGAGTCAGTGATTATAAGCTGAACCAACAGTCCTCCAAACACTAAAAAAAGTAAAATCCAGTGCAGAGGAAAGTCCACTAGAGCTTGTCCACACCAATATGCTGAAGGAACAAGTCCCGAGACTCGTAGCTGGGAGTGAATTTTTAACTAAAAAAATACAAAATATTTGTTATAATTTTCAGTAAACAACTTTGTTTAAAAATGAGTTACACGAGTTCAACAAAATGTTAATAATTAGTTCCATCAAATACACAATAACTTCAAAATTTTATTTTTCTTACTGTCATGCCCATCAGAGTCTGTTTATCTGTCTATCTGATATTCATGCCTATCTATTCATTCATCTATCTCATCTATCTAGAGAGGAGAGAGAGAGAGAGATCTAGAAAATATCAACAGATAGATACAGACAGACAGATGACAGATAGATATGCATAGATAGATAGATAGATAGATAGATAGATAGATAGATAGATAGATAGATAAGATATATCGATACTATATATATATATATATATATATATATATATATATATATATATATATATATATATATATATATATATATATATATATATATATATATATATATATATATATATATATACATACACACACACACACACACACTGTATATATAAATCCTGTATATATATGTATATATATATATACACACATACACACAGGATTTTTTTGCTTTCATTTTCACTTTTCTTAGTATCAGGGAAGCATTTGACATCCCCAGAAGCTGGTCAGCATTTTAAAAAATGCATATAAATCTACATTTTGTCACTTTAAAAAGACAAACAGGGAAGGAGAACAAATACTGAAAAACTCTCACATTTTATATTCCAATTCCAAGGTCAGTCAGATTTTTGGATATTTAAATCTGGTGACTAGAACTGTGACCAAAAAAGTCAGTTCTTTCCTGAAACCTGACAAGGGCCCCAGCATAACTAATGTTTGTTTATTTTCTTGCTTCACATAGTAGAAGCACCCCAACACTCAAGATGGATTACACCATTTAAAAATAATGCTATAGAATAATATACAAATAGTATGAAGTACATGGAAACAATGCAGCAAAACATATAACAAATAATGGAATAAAAACTGCACTACAAAATTAGAGAATGCAGTAGAAAAACTATGTTGGATCCATAATAAAGTAGTATAACAAATTAAAGAATAATGCGAGAAAAAACTATATAGTATGTGCAATAAGCGGTGGAATGCAAGTTACCTAGAAATTCACAGAGAATAGCTCTATCTGATATACCCCCAAAATATGTGCTTTTCATTGCCTTCTTCCAAGTCCCTTTGGTAAGCAAGGCTTACTGCCACAGCATGCATTTATAAACTTAAGACCCTAAGTATCTAGGCTGGGGATGTGGGAATTGGGCCCATTTACCTGTCCGTGAGACAAGAAAAAGGGAGGGAGGGAGAGAGGGGTGGCATGCAAGGGAGGGAGCCCAGCATCTGGGCATGACCCACCTACCCTAGCAGAGGGGGAGGGGAGGGAGTGCGAGGGTGGCATGCAAGGGAAGGGGAGGGGGCCCAGCATCTGGACAAGGCCCACCCATCCTAGTGGAGGGAGGGGAAGGTTGGCATGCAAGGGTTCACATTGGGGGGGGGGGGTAGAGTTCACATTTGTGCAGTGTGGAATCCTCCAAAGAGACCTATGCTAGCCAGCCAAAATAATCAATCTCTCTCTCTGTGGCCCTTCACACAGAAATCTCCTAAAATGTTTGTAAAATATTTGCAAAATGTTTTCAATCTCCCCTATTCACGCTCACTTCCTTGAACCAGATTCATTTCCCCATTCATTTTCCCACCGTAGCAGGGGGAGGGGGAGGTGTGGCATGCAAGGGAGGGGAGGGAGTGAGGGGTGGCATGCAAGGGAGGGGAGAGAAGGGGACCCGGCATCTGGACATGGCCCACCCACCCTAGCAGGGGGAGGGGGAGGGAGGGGTAGCATGCAAGGGAGGGAGTGGGGGTGGCAAGCAAGGGAGGGGAGGGAAGGGGACCCAGCATCTGGACATGGCCCACCCACCCTAGCGGGGGAGGGGCAGGGGGAGGGGAGGGAGGGGTGGCATGCAAGGGTGGAGGGGGAGGGGTGGCATGCAAGGGAGGGGAGTGAGTGAGGGGTGGCATGCAAGGGTGGGGAGGGAGGGGTGGCATACAAGGGAGGGGAGAGAAGGGGACCTGGCATCTGGACATGGTCCACTCACCCTAGCAGGGGGAGGGGAGGGAGAGGTGGCATGCAAGGGAGGGAAGGGAGGGGGTGGCATACAAGGGAAGGGAGAGAAGGGGACCTGGCATCTGGACATGGCCCACTCACCCTAGCGGGGGGTGGCATGCAAGGGAGGGTAGGGAGTGAGGGGTGGCATGCAAGGAAGGGGAGGGAAGGGGACCCGGCATCTGGATATGGCCCACCCACCATAGCGGGAGGAGGAGGGAGGGATAGCATTCAAGGGAGGGGAGGGGGAGGGGTGGCATGCAAGGGAGGGGAGGGAAAGAGGGGTGGCATGCAAGGGAGGGGAGGGAAGGGGAAAATGTGAACCCTATGAAAAATTTGAATTCTACCCCCCCCCCAAAAAAAAGTGGTTTTAAAAACCCAAAAAATGAAAAGGGAGCACCCATAGCTTTAAACACAGTGGCACAGCTACAATGGGAACATTTGGGGACAAATGCCCTGGCAGGCCCCCATTGAATCACGTGGGGTAGATGGGTGGAAAATCCACACACACACTTCTGGCATGGCTGGGCCTGGATGCAATGTGTGCACACTGCCCAGGCGGGCCTTGGCTTGTTGGCTGGCCTGGTGGTCTGTGGGCACGCTCCAGCTGCTGCCTGAGGGCAGGGCCCAGCCTCCAGGTCCCATCCTGTGCCATGGCAGCACACACTGCACCGCCCCCTCTGGCTCAGTCGGCCCCTTGGGCAGCAGCCAGAGCACGCCCACAGCCCACCAGGCCAGCCGATGGGCTGAGGCCTGCCTGGACGGCGTGTGCACGTTGGAAGTGCCTCCGCTGGTTGCAGGTGAAGCAACTTGATTTGTCATTAGGTGTGTGAAGAAATGTTTGGATTTATATCCCACCTTTCTCTCCTGTAAGGAGACTTTAAGGTGGTTTACAAGCTCCTTTCCCTTCCTCTCCCGACAATGCAAGGGAAGGGGAGTGAGGGGTGGCATGCAAGGAAAGGGAGGGAAGGGAGGGGGCTCGGTATCTGGACCTGGATACCGAATGCATGACTCAACTAGGCGTGGCTGCTTGTTTCTGTTCAGTAGCAGCAGGGGAGTAACAAGGCAGCCCTGGGCAAACTGTAGCCCTGGGTAAAATCTGAGTTGGATGCCCCCCCCATGAGCCACCATGACCAAATTTTTTTTGCACCAGGACATTGGTGCCTGCAGGGGGGTGCCTTTTTAGACATATCAGCACCATAATTTCAGCATATCATCAGGAGACTGTCCTTATGCTGCTCCCCAGGTTTGGTGAGGTTTGGTTCAAGGAGTCCAAAGTTATGGACCAGTGGGGTGTCTTTATGGGGTACCCCCTTTGAGGGTCCATAACTTTAGACCCCCTAAACCAAACTGCACCAAAATTTGGGGGTACCATAAGGACAGTTTCCAGATGATACCCTGAAATTTTGGTGCCGATACATCCAAAAATGCACCCCCTACAGGAACATCCTAGAAATTTGCCCAAGAATCTTTGTTCTTCATTGAGTGGGGGTTGCAGGCTGTGGGGGGCACATTTGTGAAGGCACAGTCTCAAAACTTTCAGGGTCTCATCAGGAGACTCCCCTAATGATACCCCCCAAGTTTGGTGCAGTTTGGTTCAGGGGGGCCAAAGTTATGGACCCTCATCTCCTATTAGCCCCCATCTCCTATTAGCTCCCATTGGAAACAATGGGGGATAGCGGCACCCCCTTTGGGAGTCCATAACTTTGGACTCCCTGAACCAAACCTCACCAAACGTGGGGGGTAGCATAAGTACAGTCTCCTGATGAGACCCTGAAGTTCCCCTGGTGCTGCTAGCCTAAAAACCGCGCCCCCTGCAGGCCAAAAATGGAAAACCACTAAAATACCCAAAAACGAACCCAGCATTTTGATGCCCCCCACAAGGTGATGCCCTGGGCAGCTGCCCACCTTGCCCAATGGGCATTACGCCAGTGAGTAGCAGTCACCCTACGAAAGCCAGTGTGATGTAGCCATTAGAACTTCAAAGTAGGGCTGGAAACCCAGGTTCAAATCCCTTTGTTGTGGAAGTTCACTGGGTAATTATGGACCAGTCATATACTTTCAGTCTAATATAACTTACAGGGTTGTTGTGCAGATAAAAAGGAGTAGTAGAGAAAAGAAAGTTATAAATTAAACACATAAACAATACATATAACTGCAGTCAGGAAGCAGATAAAATGCAGGCTGAGAAGGACAGAATGGCATAGGGAAAGGGAAGAGGAGTCCAGGACAGGGTAAAGAGGAAATAGTGTGGGGAGGGGGATACAGGGCAAAGTGAGGAGCTACCCCAGAAGTCCATTTGAGTGTTCCCTACCATGCAAATGGGTGTGGCCCTGCAGCCAGCACCACACAACTGGGTCACAGTTTTCCTATGTAGAGGCTGCTGGAGAGGAGGAAAGGGAAAGCTTAAAACAGATAGGCAGATTCAGGAAGGTTGGCTATTGAGTGGGAAGGAGATAGAATTACTAACTCCAGGTTAGGAAATTCCTAGAGATTTGATAGGTGGAGCTTGGGGGTGGTGTAGTTTGAGGGGGGACTCCAGAGGGGTACAGTACCATAGATATTTTAGACCTAATGCCACAGACATTACAGCCATTACAGCCCTTCAAAGCAGCCATTTCCTCCAGGGAACTAGGGTTGCCAACCTCCCGGTGGGAGCTGGAGATCACCCAGAATTACAACTGCTGTCCAGATGACAGAGTTAAGTTCCCCTGAAGAAAATGGAAACTACCTCAGTAAGGTACAATAGAGTCCTCCTTTGTACTCTGAGGGACCCCACATACCAAAGAATGGTGTCTCAATGTCCTCTCCCCTAAGGCTGTCCCTAACCCTGGAAGAAGGAGATCAGCCACTGTAAAGATGTCACCTCTATGGTCGTTTCCCCACTCACTGCTGGCTGCGTGCTATTCGTGTCAAATAACGCAGGGGCCTGCCGCATTTCCCACTACCTCAGCGGCAACCATGCAGCGACCCCGATTCTGCCACTCTCCTTCCTCCTCAGCGCGCGGCATTTTGGCTACTGGATGGTCAAGCATCTTTTTGAAAAGGAGTGGGGAAGCCCGGGGAGTGACTCTGGGTTTGATTTTTCCACCGCTGCTGGTGACGTACAGTTATTCATTCAATTAGGACGTGCGCAGCCTGGGTTTTTTTAAAATCTTAAACGCTTAAAATCCACGTCTGCACGTCGTTTTGAGCGCACATGGGCATCTTGTATCTGCTCAAATAGACATGGATTCCTCAGCAAAGCGTGGAGACATTGATTCGTCCTTTTGACAATAAAAAAAATTCCTGCCCAAGCACAACGCAGCAGCCAATCAGGACAGCCCCTGAGCGGATCATGGGGAATCCTGCATAGCTGCTGCGCGGCTGCTGCATTCATTGGACCAAGGGGGCAGAGGCTGCAGTGGGGACCATCAACCCGCACTCCAAAGGTCCCGCAGCAAAGGAAACCGCAGCTTATGACCTCCTTTTTGTAAGTGGGGAAACGACCTATGCCAGCATTGGCAAGGCAGTGAACCAGGAGCTCGTGGTTGACAATGTCAAATGCTGTGTGAGATCCACACAGCAATCTTTTTTCCTAAAATGTTTTTAAATTGTTTCCTGCGTGCCTGTGTAGAGAAACAGGAAACTTTTTATTTCTCTTGCCCGAATTTGAAGCTTCACTCCCTGCTTCGACTCTGCTACTTTTGTTTCTCTGATGTCTGCCATTTTCTGCTGCTTCAAAGATTCTCTGGCTGTCCGCCATTTGCTGAAGTTTCCTCATCTGGCATCATGGCTGCCTACCATCCCCATCATTGCTGTGGACTAATAAAATCATTTTTGCCTGTCGATTATGCAAATGTGCCTTTTATCCTTTTTAAAAAATGTTTGTGTTGTGGATTCGATGCTACATAGATTTGATGTCAGAATCAGCAAGGCTTCAGAGATTTAGAGACTTCGTAGCTTCAAAGACACATGTGTTAAAAAAACCCGCTGTCCCCTGAAATGCTTTATTTTTACCGGCTATGCATACAAAACCCATGAAAACAAAATGTTTCAAAATGTCTGCAAAATGTTTGGTAAACATTTTAAATGCTTTGTGCAAAAAGGCCAGTTTCAGAAGGAACCACCCAATGAGATTGTTGTGAGGAAGACAAAAGATAGGTTGCTGAGTGATATCAAGAAGAGAAGGAAGAAGAGAAAGATGATATGGGCTTCTCAGGTGGATATGGGGAATATGGAATAACTCCAGTTCTCATGGCTTCTCTGCTCTACTGCTGGACCTAACCCAGCAGTCTTGGGGCCTTTCCCCACTTACCGTAATCCCCCCCTATGCGTGCGCCCCAGCGTTCCCACAACCCCGCGCTCTGCATGGGGTTATCACAAGGTGCCATTTAAAAGAGCACCAGGGATGCCGTGCGCTGAGGGGGCGCGACAGCAGCAGCATCAGGGCGGCTGCGCTGTCGCCACCCCTGTCGTGGGGAGTGCCGGGGGACCCCGTGCTACTTTCGGAGAGTAACGCGAGGCTTAAGGTAAGTGGGGAAAGGCCCTTAGTCACACACCTGGACTTGACCTGGTGGTTGGCATCATGCACCAACACCACACACCTCGGACATACTTTTTCCAGGCAGAGGTTGCCAGGGAGTGGTAAAGAGGAGTTGAAGACTGAGGGAAGGTAGAAGCCGGTTGACTGGTGGATTGGAAGGAGAGAATGAGGCAGTAAAGAGAGAGAAGGTATGGGGGCTTTCACAGAAGGGAAGGGGAAATCAGAGGGCTATGTATAAAGAGCAAGGATTTTTTTGGAAAACTTTCAGCTAACGAGCAGCTGATGCTAAAATAGTCACAGTAAACGTGTATTATATATAAGCTTTCATGTGATTTTGACAACCGTATCTTAGTAGATGTCACAATAATAATAACTGCAATTTCATGCATAGTGCTCAGAAATATTGGTAATGTATTTTACCTTGTAGTCATGAACGCTGTTCATTGCAAAGTGTGGCGCAAAAGCAGGAAATAAAAACATAACTCCCAGTAAGTTCATAAAGAAAAGCCACACATAAACATGTTGAGGCTAGAAAAGTAATAAGAAAAATAGTTTAGCAAGAAACCTACCCGCTTTATAATAAGTACTGGTACATTTAGTAGATTTTGAATTTGAAAACAACATTTTAAAATTGCACTTAAACAAGCAGAGGCAAACAAGCAGCAAACAAGCAGAACTTTGACAAAGTAAGTGAGTGGGCCATGAGCAGGCAATCTCAGGCAACTTGGCACATGCCTGAAAAGTTGCTGAGCCTGAGTAGCAGGTGCTTTGTGTCACTTACCCTCCTGTTCATCTAGTATTTTTTTAAAGGCAGAGTTCATTTTATTGCATTATATGAAGAGTTTATTTTATTGCACACTGATGAGGTTCAGCTAGCCTGGGCCACCCAGTTCAGAAAAACCTATACATTATACCTTAGTAATAAATCCTTACGTTTCAAAATGATTAAAGATAGCAAAGTTAAAATAAAAGTTACTACACATCTCTCATTTGATTTTGAACCTGGTAACACTTTTGTATGTGTGTGAAGTGCCATCAAATTGCTTCTGACTTATGGAGACTCTGTGAATTAATGTCCTTCAGACTGGTGTATCATTAACAGCCTTGCTCGGGTCTTGCAGACTGAAGGACGTGGCTTCCTTAACTTAGTCAATTAATCTCATTTTGGGTCCTCTTTTTTTTCCTGCCACCTTCAACTTTGCCTTTTCAATGATTCTTGTCTTCTCGAATGTGACCAAAGAATGACTGTGTCAGTTCAGTCATTTGAGCTGTTGAGTAATTATTTGATCTAGAACCCGCTAATTTGTCTTGTTAGTAATATGTGTGAAACACTTCAACACCACATTTCGAAGGGCAGCCCTATTCAATGGGTCAGGAGCCCAACTGGGATGCCACAGACATGCCAGCCTACAACTCCCAAAAGAGCTTCCCAGTGATGTGGGGAGGCTTGAAATGGAAAAAGGGCTCTCTACTGCTGGGAAGCCCCCACTGGGTTTATGGAGTTACACCACCTTTTTGGTGGCATAAGTCCTAGGGCCAGGATGCCACGCTTCTGGTCCTCAATCCTGGGAAAGAGCGGACTAATGTCAGCTTTGCCCATGGGAACATTCTGCCCCCCATACTCTGTGGTGATGGGGCTGTGGGATGGGTGGCCACCAGCGCATCTGCCCCTCTGCCACGGTAAGTGCTCCAGGGAGGGCAAACATGCCAGTGTGAGGCTGTGACCCCTTTGAATGTGGCTGGGAATCAACTTTCTTCCTGTCAGCTTTCTTCACTAACTTTTACACCCATATGGCATGAATTACTTGAACTTAGTCACCAGCAACACATCCACACACTTAAGAATCAGGTAGAATAAAGTTACCTTCAGCTGGAGTGCATCCATCTAGCACTTATCTTTTAACTAGTATTTCTTTCTTACTTGAATAATTATTATCAGAGGAGCTTCAAACTTAGGGTGTTTCCCGTCTTCAGATAGCAAGGGAAAAAGGGTTTAGTGAGGTATTGCTTAACTGTCTCTTATGCTAGCTTTCTGATCAAAACTGTACCCCATGAAAGTTGGTTGGCATGTTGGCAGAAAACATGGATAGTGGTAATGCCTAACAGAAGACACAGGTTGATTGTGCATGGTACAAATATAATCTGTGGAAGAAGGGAAATATCCCAGTTTGGGGAAGAACTTTGCATGGGCCCCATCCCCAAAGCAGGATTGACCCGCGATATTTCCCTCAACCCAGGGTTTTCAAAAACACTAAAATCGCAATCTTTTTGAAAAATCCTGGGTTGAACTCGCTACTGAGGAAACAGCACAGGTGCCAAACCACTTTAATTTTTCCACCCTGCCACCCATTCTCCCACCTTAAACATGTCAGTTTCATTTCTGCTAAGCTGCTGACAGGTGTGATAGCACACCATTTCAGAAATGTCTCCCAAGAATGTTTTCTTCCCTTGGCAGTGACTGTGAGCACCATTTCACCCAAATGTGTACAGCAACAGATTCCCAATAAACTGGGACCGTTGTGAGCAACTGCCCCATTTCCTTTTCTTTTCTTTTTTGCGTGCTCAGAGCACAAAGCAAACGCCCACCTTTGGATGTGGATGAACACATCGCTTTGCTCCCTTTTTGGAGAGATTTTATTATTTTGTATATCACAATGTAAAGGGGGGGGGGTTGCATGCTTGATGTTTGCATGTGTTGTGGTTTTCAAGCCTTAAACTTTTTTCCCACACTGTAGAAATTGCCAGGGGGGTCCTGCTTGGGGTCCCGGGGCTGCTGCAGATTCTCCACCAATCAGAAGTGGTCTCTTAGCAGAGGGCAGGAGCATGGCTGGATTAATGCTCAAATCAGGAAAGGTTGAGCAACCAATTAACTTTACATGCTTAGGCTAACACACCTGTCAAAAAGCAAGGTTTTTCTCCAAATCAGTATAATGTTTTCAGTTCAAATGCATAAATCATATACAAGGGTGGAAGGGGGACTGTGGTGAGGGGACAGCCAATCAGATCACAGGAAAAATGGGACATTTGTGCCTACACTTTGCATTGTAAAAAAAGCGGGTTCATGCCACGGGGCAAAAAGAAAATGGATTGTTTCCTTCACAGAAAACGGGCACCCATGTGAAGGACAAAACAGAATAAAATAGACCTGGATTTAAAAAAACAACGGATGCAAACCATTATTATTATGCTATATGGAATTGACCACATATCCCATCTCCACAGTAGGGCAGGAAGTGAAAGAGAAGAACTTCTGACAGAAAGCCAGAGTGCCATAACATGGATCTTTGTTACAGCTGCACTAAACACTATGAGTGTTCCTGGAAGAATGAACAACGTAAGCTTGTGTACTGCTTCCTCAAAAAATTCCTGTATGTTTTCTCAGAAAAAATTGATACGGATTCCTTTGAAGAAACACATAAAACAATTCTGGCATCTTCAAAATCATGCATTACTCTACATTGTATATCTAAAATCCAGTTTTAATCCTACAAATGTCCCCCTACACAAAACACAAAGACACAAACAGCACAGTTGAAATACTTACATTAAAAAGTACATGATTCCAAATCTGGATATGTGAAGTAGAATTAAGCATTTGCAAAAATGCATTGCTCACGATGTTGACGAGCACCGGAAAGCAGTTCACAACTTCCAGGTGACACATGAGTGTGTATCTGTATTTCTGAGGGAAAGCCGTACATTGAGTAAAGAAAGCATTTTCTTTTTACATTTGTATCATGCATGCCCTGCTTCTGGAGCATAAGTGGGTTTTTGCCCTAACTTGGAAGTTCATGGCTGGATTAATGCTCAAATCAGGAAAGGTTGAGCAACCAATTAACTTTACATGCTTAGGCTAACACACCTGCCAAAAAGCAAGGTTTTTCTCCAAATCAGTATAATGTTTTCAGTTTAAATGCATAAATCATATACAATCATATAGATTCTCAAATAACAGATTGTATAAACATAAAGCAGCTAACCAGCTTGATACATGACTTAAAAATAGCAGAATTGTTTATTTAAAAAAAACATGAGTACCGTATATACTCATGTATAAGTCAATCCGCATATAAGTTGAGGCACCTAATTTTACCACAAAAAACTGGGAAAACTTATTGACTCGTGTATAAGTCGAGGGTGGGAAATGCAGCAGCTACTGGTAAATTTCAAAAATAAAAATAGATACCAATAAAATTACATTCATTGAGGCATCAGTAGGTTAAATGTTTTTGAATATTTATTTCAAAGAAAAACAGTAAACTAGCTCTGTAAGTGGAAAAGAGGGTCAACAAGAACAATATGGTTTTAACAATAACTTTAAAAGTACAAAAACCTTAGCTCAATCAGCAACCAAGCTAAAACACAAGAGTTCAAATCCTTCAAAACTGGATTCCTCCTCCGCATCTGTATGTCCAAATGTAACCCAACTTAGATTTTAAGAGGGATATTATCAGAGATGGAAAATCTACTATTAGCTTCCATTGTAAACAATGGGGGATGCCCCCCCTTTGGGGGTCAATAACTTTGGGTCCCCTGACCCAAACTTCACCATACCTGGCTGGTATCATAAAGAGACTCTCCTGATGATACCAGCCAGGTTTGGTGAAGTTTGGTTCAGAGGGTCCCCATCTACTATTAGCTCCCATTGAAAACAATGGGGAATGGGGGACCTCCTTTGGGGGTCCATAACTTTGGACCCCCTGAACCAAACTTTACCAAACTTGGCTGGTATCATCAGAAGTGTTGTCTGAGGGTACCCTGCAATTTTGGTGCCACTAGCATGAAAACTGCACCCCCTGCTGGCAGGCAAAGTAAAAACACACAAAAATTTAATGAATATAAGTCGAGGGGAGCTTTTTCAGCATTAAAAATGTGCTGAAAAATTCGACTTATACACAAGTATATATGGTATGTCTCTAAAAGTTTTTAAAGTGCAGCACTCTTGCTTACACTTTTATGAACAAATTTATTTGGGCTAACCAAAATCATACAATATGGCCCAATTACTTGCAACACAATTTATAACACTTTCAATACGTTCTTTATTGACAACTTTGTCTCCTACTCTTCCAGGACTACAAATGACTGCGTTCTCCCATGCTCCACGTCTTGTCCTCAAAGGAAGACAAGTTATTTGAAAAACTATATGATTGTATAGGATTTACACATCTGAACTGAAAACATTACACTGATTTGGAGAAAAACCTTGTTTTTGTGACAAGTGTGTTAGTCTAAGGGTGTAAAGTGGATTGGTTGCTCAACGTTCAGTGTACCCTCCCCAAATTTTATTTTGTATAGTCAAGTCAAGAAAGGAGCTGTGGTTCCACCCCCTTCTCAAATTGTAGTCAGCTTTCTGATTCTGGGAAAAGAGTAAAAGTAATCAACTGAGTGTGCACCTCTAGTAGCTACCAACCTTGGTTAATTATGAATGCAATCCACATAGGTATCACACATGTTTCAATATAGCTTGATTTTAACTTCAGAGTAATAATTTCATAGTACACTTGATCACTGCAAACCAGGAATAGTCTCATTGCAAGTCTATCATTTTCAAACTTCTGTGGCAGCACTACTGATGAGTAGACTTCTTGTTTACTTACACAAGAAGTAAAACAACATTAAATTTACCTCCTTTTCCTGGGTCACTTTTATAGCTCCATTATGTATTAGTTGGTCACTGACATTACCAGTGGCTGTTTCTGCAAAAACATTCTGACTCTTCACAGCATGGATAAAGTTGTCAATACTTGCACCTAATAAGAAAACAAACTGGTCACTTGACTAGAGGTTGAGGGTGACGCATCCACAGGCCAACCAAACAGGGAAATAACTGAACAAAGCATAACACCGAACTAAAATAATCAATGCATGTGCATTTTACATTTGTGTGGGATGGGGGAGAAAATAAGAAGCAGGAGGATGACAAAAGTCTGCTGGGGGAGGGGGATGAAGGAGAGCAGGGGTGAGAGGGACAAGAAACTAGAGTTAGAAAGCCAGAGTGAGAGTGCGAGAGGGAGATGGAGAGGAGAGAAGAGAAGAGGAGGAGGCCACTTCTTGTATGTGTGTTAGTATCTTTGAATACAGCTCCTCGAAAATAAAAGGGGAGGAAGCTATATATTGCTGGATTCAGCAGGACCAGCTGGGTACAACCATGTATGGGTTGAAAAGGCACCCAGGATCAGAGCCTGCAGAGCAAACATCTTAGGAAAACCATAAGCAAAAAGCTGAAGGGATGAAGAATCTCAAAATGTCTGGTGCTAGCAGAGGACGAAACTGACGAGACACCTTTAACAGTTAGGGGGGAGCCTCTTTCTCCTCTGACAAAAAAGTAAGAGCCACCTTTTTTAAAGATGTCCCGAGATGTCTTATTTGTGCTGTGCATAATTGACCCTAATCTTTACGTCTTCTTTTCAACCACTCCTACTAGGAGCAGTTTTTGATCTTGTCACTATTTTGAATGGTTTTCTATTTGAATGTATTACTCCTGTGGAATGAGATTTTGCTTGTTATGGTTAACGATGGAAAGTGTTCCATTTCAACTTATAACCTGTGAGAAATGAGACCTTGTTAATTATGGTTCACTACGGAGAATGTGCATTTTTCTTTCTAATGTCTCATTCAGGAGTGGCTTTTTTACATTAATAGTGTGAAATAACAATTTTGAGTTTTTGGAACTTACAATAATATATATATATATTGCTTATGAAGGTTGTTTGACTCTTTAGCTTGGCAGTTGTTAACTTTGCATTTGCTATGCGTGCTTTGTAAGCAATTTGTCTAAAATGGTTTAATGTAATTTCCTTTGTATAATCATGCAAATCTCATACATTCATTTTATTTATATACATTACCAGAGTACATCTGCATTTCTGTCCCTGTTTTGCTGTGGGTGCCTTTTGATTTTTTGATAAACAGATAACTATTGGTACTCCCTCCCCCCTGTTTTTTTCCTTAGCTTTATATCTTAGTGGCCCTGACTGTGCAGAAAGGTGAGGATTAAAGTTTGTGATAAAATCTTAACAGCATTCTATTTTGCACTCTTACCTGTATCATTAAGGATCAGAAGCCCAGAGAATCCAGTATCAAATGTAGTTCCTGGCTCAAAATAAAGGCGAGGATGTATTTCCATATTATGTAGGTCCTTCCACAAAGTAAATGCCAAAAATTGTACAAGAACAGGAATGAGTATAATGCCAGAAAGTAGAAACCTGAAATGAAGAAATGATACAGATTAAACAGAGGAGAGAAGAGGCACCATGTGTAGGTGCTTTTCTACAATAATAAACTGAGACATAATAATAGTACTAATCCTCCATCAGTTCACAACTGCATATATTTTGGGGGACTAAATACATGTTACAAACTCTTCTCACCATATCCCAGAGTTATTTTTTCTAAAGAAGCAAAGTGGCTCCATGAGATTGCAAAGCAAGCTGTTTTTCTCATTTCAAGGTTCCCAATATATCCTTATCTTGAAACATGCACTAGAGCCATCATGGTGCAGTGATTAAGAACATCAGACTTTTATACCCTGTTTCCAGTGGTGGGATCCAAAAATTTTAGTAACAGTTTCCCATGGTGGTGGGATTCAAACAGTGGCGTAGCACCAATGGGGCTGAACGGGGCACGACGGGGGCGTGGCCAGGCATTCTGGGGGCGGGGCATTAATACTTTGTTACTGTAAAAAACTCTTAATGTAAAAAAAAAGTTCCTAATTTCCAGCTGGTATCTTTCTGTCCATAATTTAAACTCATTATAGCAAGTCCTATCGTCTACTGCCAACAGAAACAACTACTTCTCCTCTAATTGACTGCCAGTCAAATACTTAATACTTTCAAATACTTAATTTTGTTTCTAGAAATCAAAAGAAGGATACTTTCCTTAAACAAGGAACTTTACCATATTACTAAAACATGTTTTTAAAACAGCCCAACAGGGAGAATTATCCTGTTTTCTACCTTCGACAACCAGACACATAGGAAGCAACAGGACTTTATGATTTTTGGACCTAATGGAATTTCTAACGGAAAAGCAGACCCAATTAGTAACCCCCTCTCGGCACACACAAATAATTAGTAACCCACTCTCGGGAACTGGTGAGAACCTGCTGGATCCCATCTCTGCCTGTTTCCCTGAATATAAGACATCCCCTGAAAATAAGACGAAGTAGAGGTTTTGCTGAAGTGCGAAATATAAGGCATCCCCCCAAAGTAAGACGTAGCAAAGTTTTTGTTTGGAAGCATGCCCAATGAACAGAACACAGAAAAATAAGACATCCCCTGAAAATAAGACATAGCGCATCTTTGGGAGCAAAAATTAATATAAGACGCTGTCTTATTTTCGGGGAAACACGGTATGTAGAACCAGGTTCAATTTCCCACTAGTCAGTATGAAGCATTAGGTGCGATTTTGAGCCAGTCATTGTTCTCAGAACTTTCTCAGCCCACAAAGTGGAAGACAATGGCAAATCACCTCCAAATGTCCCTTGCCTTGAAAATCCTAACAGGCCACCAGCTGTGAGTTGGTGGCACTTTCCCCTCACCACATGCACTTGGAAGACTGCAGAAATTTTGAGCAGAAAAAAAAGTATGGTGAAGGGTAGCCATGTTGCTAGATCTGAATCAGGTAATACCTTAGAGACAAGATTTGCAGGATGTAAGCTTTCAAGAGTCAAATCTCCCTTCAGACAGAAAATGAAAGGGATAAAGTTCACCATCCTTTCCCACTGCATGTACGCTTTAGGTTCCCCGCTTCCAACCCATCTTTGCTATTTTCAAAATCAACTGAGTCCTCATACATGTTCTAATATAAATGATTCAGCTGGAAGTTCTGTCTTAAGTTTTGAAAAGCTAAGTCAAGAAGGAATTTATTTTTTGTTTGCCATCAAGATGGATGCCAATCTTAATTCAAGGGCTTTGGTATCAAGAGGGTCTGCCTGACACATGATGGGAGACCCAGAACTGGAAGGAATTTTCACGAATGATCTCACGTGACAGTACCTCTCCTGCTGGAATGCTCCTAAGAACAGACTGATCAAAGGAGTTGAGGATGATCCTGGAGATGAAGCCATACAAGGAAAGTCTCAGGGACTTGGGAATGTTCAGGATAGAAAAGAGGGGGACGTGTTCGCTCCCTTTATTTGAAAGACTGTTACTTAGAGGAGCAGGGAGCTGTTCCTGTTGGCAGTAGAGGATTTGCAATAATGGGTATAAATTATGAGTGAGAAGGTATTGGCTTGAGATTTGGAAAAACTTTTTTGCAGGAAGAGATGTTCAGCAGTGGAATGGTCTGGCTAAGGAACTGGTGAGCTCCCCCTCACTTATTCTCACTTCACTTTTTTCAAGCAGCAGCTGGACAAACGCTTGTTAGGGAAGCTATTTAGGCTGATTCTGCATTGAACAGGGGGTTAGACTTGATGACCTGTATGCAACTCTATGAATTAGTGTCCTCCAAAAATGTCCTGTTTTACCAGTCTTGCAAACTGAACGGTGTGGCTTCCTTTATTTAGTCAATCCGTCTCGTGTTGAGTCTTTATCTTTTCCTGGTGCCTTCAACTTTTCCCCAGTTTGGTCATTTTAGCTTCTAGGGACAGTTCAGGTTTGATTTGATCTAGAACCCACTACTTTGTCTTTTTGAGGATCCACAATATCTGTAAAACCCTCCTCCAAAATCATGTTTCAACTATCTTCCTCTCAGCTTCCTTTACTGTCCAACTTTCCTATCCATACATAAAAATGAGAAATACTATTGCATGAATTTACATGATCTTGGATACATCCTTTAAAATCTTTTCTAGTTCCTTCATGGCTTCCCTTCCCAGTCTCAATCTCCTGATTTCTTGAGTGCAGTCTCCATTTAGGTTGATGATGGAGTCACGGTATAGAAAATCCTGAACAAATTCAGTTTTTATTTATAACTGTTGTAGAATTCCCCACTAGTCATTACTTTTGTCATCTTGATGCTCAGCTGTAATCCTACTTTAGCACATTCGGCTTTAATCTTCATCAGGAGTCATTTCAGGTTTTCACTATTTTCTGTCAGTAATGTGGTATCATCTGCATATCTCAAATTATTAATGATCCTTCTGCCAATTTTCTCTCAACCTTCATGGAAATCTAATCCAACTTTCCTGATATGCTTTGCATACAGACTGAACACATAGGGATATAAAATACATCTTTGTCTGACACCTTTGCTCACTAGAAACTGTTTTGTTTCTCCAGATTCTGTCCTAACAATAGCCTGTTTTCCAGAATACAGGTTTCACATCAAAACAATCAGATGCTGCAGCACACTCATTTCTTTTCAAACCAGCCATAGCTTTCATGATCCACACAATCAAAAGTTTTGCTGTAATCTAGGAAACACAAGGTGATTTTCTTCTGAATTTCTCTTGTATGCTCCAGTAACCAACATAAATTAGCAATATGATCTTTAATGCCTTTCCCCCCTAAATCCAGTTTACATATCCAGAAAGATTCTTTCTGGATATGGTAAACATCTATGCTGTAAGATTGTGAGCATCACTTTATTTGTGTGAGAAATTAATGTGACAGTCTGCTAGTTGCTGATCTTTGATGTCTTCGTTTTCAGAATTGGAATGTAGATTGAACATTTCCAGTTTGCGGGCTATTGTTTTGTTTTTCATATTTGTTGGCATATTCTTGTAAAGATTTTGATGGATGCCATTTCTGTGGCTTGGAATGGCTCTGTTAATACCCTGTCTCTTCCTGGTGATTTGTTTGTCCCACATGCTTTGAGTGCAACTTTCACTTCAATTTTAAAAACTGTGGGTTCTGCTTCAAAAGGTTCTCCTTGGAAGCAATCTTTCATCCTTCTGTCCTGGGGTATAATTCTTCAGTGTATTGTTACTACCTTTTCTTTATTTTGTCCTGTCCAGTTAATGTGTTTCCATGTTGATTTTTCCACGTGTCTAAAAGGGTAGTCCCCTATACAAGCACCAGATCATAACTGACCCATGAGGTGACACCAAATCACAATGTTTATTAGGCAGATTTGTTTATGGGGTGGTTTGCCATTGCCTCCCCCAGTCATCTACACTTTACTCCCAGCAAGCTGGGTATTAATTTTTTAAACCTTGCAAGGATAGAAGGCCTTTCATTGTCTATTTTATGTGACACTATGCTCTCTTTTATGTAAAGGGCAACTCCACCCCCAATGCGCCCTGTCCTATCCTTCCTATAGAGCCTGTAGCCTGGTATAACAGCATCCCACTGGTTCTCCTCATTCCACCATGTCTTTGTAATGCCCACTATATCAAAGTCCTCCCTCAAAACTCTACTCCAGCTCCCCCATTTTAGGTCGAAGGCTTCTACTATTAGCATAGAGACACCTGTATACCCTGCCTCTGTCCTTAACCTGGGATTTATGTGCTTTACCCTCAAGTCTTTTGTAGACACTATCCCTTGTCACAGGCACATTGCTGACTGTCCAGACGGTGTATGTACCCCTAGCCATCCATCCGGACGGTGTCCGGACACACTTCCAGACATCTGGAGGGTGTCCGGACATCGACTGGACAAACGGCTGGTGTCCGGACACCCAGCCATTTGTCCAGTCGATGTCCAGACACCAAGCCGGCCAGCCGGTGTCCAGACACCCTGCCGTCTGTCCATCCGTCTGTACAGTGTCCAGACACCCAGCCATCCGTCCAGATGGTGTCCAGACACCCAGAAGGCCGTCTGGACAGTGTCCGGACACCTAGCCATCCATCCAGAGGTGTCCGGGCAGATGGTGCTCTCCATCCAGATGGTGTCCGGGCAGGCAGCCGTCCGGACGGACGGTGTCTGGACACCCAGCCGTCTGTCCAGATGGTGTCTTGACACCAAGCCAGCCGGCCAGCCGGTGTTCAGAAACTCAGGTGTCCGTCCGTACAGTGTCCGGACACCAGTCCATCCAGATGGTGTCCGGACACCCAGCAGGCCGTCCAGACAGCATCTGGACACCCCGTCGGTTGCCAGACAGTGTCCGGAAACCCTGCTGGCCGGCCGGTTTCTGGACACCCTTCCGGCCATCCATTGTCCATCCAAATGGTGTCCTGACACATCCATCCAGACGGTGTCCGGACACCCAGCTGTCCTGACACCCTGCCATCCGTCCGGATGGTGTCCAGACACCTGGCAATCCGTCCAGACGGTGTCCGGAAACCGGTCCGGCCGGCTGTACTGTGTCCAGACATCCAGCAGGCCGTCCGGATGGTGTTTGGACACCCAGAAGGCTGTCCAGACGGTGTCCAGACATCTAGCCATCCACAGCAGCCCTGCACCAGCATGGGTGTCCCACCCCACTGATGCAAGGAACAAATGCAGTGCTGGGATTCAGCAGGTTCACACCACTTCAGCAGAATTGGTTGTTAAAATGGTGCTTGAAAACAACCAGTTGTTAAATTATTTGAAACCCACCACCGGAACCGGTTGTTAAATTATTTGAATTCCACCACTGGACCAATGTGCCAGCAGAGGGCCAGGTACACAGGAAGGTGGTTGCCCCTCAGCCACAAAAGCCAGAGGTCCTGACTACAGTGGAGCTGTGCTGGCATCTGGAATGGATGCTGGGGGGGGCAGGGGGGCGGGAAGGCCGGAGCTTTCCTGGAGTGGAGCTGGTCAGTTGGCTTGCACTTGGAGTTGTGGCCAGTTATGCCACAGGCCTGGCCCTGGACTTATTTTTCTCTTTAGCAAGCCTTTATTGGCATAGACAACAGTACAACAATAATAAAAAACGGATTAAAAAGCATATACAATACAGGAAATAAATGTTAGGTCGAAGGAAATCTACTGGCGTTTAGTAATTTCCAGGAGAAAGTCTGCCACTATCATACAGAGAGAAGGATCAGGATTGTCCAACAAGTAGTATAATCTAATTAAATCGGGGAGATGGGGTAAATGTAAAGGAGTAAGATTCACATACTTGGAACTGATTTCCTTGAATCTGAGACAGTGTAGTAATTGGTGGGCCAGAGATTCAACTGAGCCATCGTTACATGGGCACAATCTTTTAGCCTTTTCTTGCTTATTAAATCTGCCATGTAACAAGGCAGAAGGCATAACATTAAACCTGGCAAGCATTAGGGCTCTCCTTTGAGCAGGGTTTATTAAGCAATACAGGTAGTGTGCCAAGTGACCCCGTTCAAATGGGAGAGAAAAATACAGGGGGAGCACATTTTCTTGGCTGTGATGATTAGGGTAGAGAACTCTCTATCCAATAGTTGACCTTTTAATTTTCTATAAGCTTCTGAATAGGACAAAAGGCAAAGTGAATCCACTGACAGTCCAATAGAGGCCATTTTTTCTTCAATTATGGAAAACCAGGGGTTGGAATGAGTGTCAGAGAGCAGACGGTGGACCAGGGAATTACAGTCCGAGAGGAAATGAATTCGCAGCCAGAATCTGAAAGCCCTCAGCCAAGCAGCTGATTCCAAGGAGTTTTGACCTAACTCCAGACAAAGGGCTGCATAGGGCATGCAATTTGGGAGTCCAGTTATGAAAAAAATTGGATTGAAGGAGTGGTTAATAGCTTGAATCCAAATTGGGACTCCGTAAAGCAATCTCAAGGCGACTTTGGCATTGAAAAATTTGAGGGCAGGAGGGATAAAGGAGTGGCCACTGCTGTAAAAGAAATGTAGTAATGCTGACATACTGTTAGATGTAGCTAGGAAAGCGGCCTTCCTCTGGGTTGCCCATGAAAGGTTAAAGGTGAGAATGAGAGGCCAAGGTATTTATAGCACTTAACCTGTTCAATTTGGGTGCTTTTCATTGCCCATGTGGGCTTTTTAAAGCGCCTAAAGAAGACCAATATCTTGGTTTTTTCATAATTAATTGTCAGTCTGTTGGATTCACAGTAATCCACACAGCGCTTCATTAAGCGTCTGAGGCCAACTCTGGATCGAGAGAGAAGGACAGCATCATCTCCATAGAGCAGAATTGATACATGGGATGTACCCAGTTTTGGGGCACTGCTGAGAGAGCAGAGGGGAGGTCACTTAAGAAAAGATTGAAAAGAGTGGGGGCCAGGACGCAGCCCTGTTTGACCCCTTTGGAAATTAGAATACTGTCTGTCAAAAGGCCTTCATGGGAACACTTGATCCGGCAACTGGTATTTGTGTGTAGTTGCCTAATTAAGAACAAGAGTCTGGCATCAATGTTGAGGGCAGCCAGTTTTGCCCAGAGAAGTTATCTCGGCACAGAGTCAAAGGCAGCCTTTAAATCAATAAAGGCAGCGTAGAGTTTGTTATCGGCATTGATTGAGTATTTACTGGCTAGGTGTAATAGCACCAAGGAGGAGATTTCCCCTTGCGAAAGCCTATTTGTTCAGCCCCCACTGCACCAGAGTGGGATAGCCACAGCTGAAGTTTCTTCAGTAGCAATTTAGCATAAATCTTCCCTATCACTGAGAGGAGGCTGATGGGGCAGAAGTTGGCGGGTTCTGAATGACTTCCTTTTTTATGGATGGGAAGCACAGTCGCAGAAAGCCAAGTCTTGGGTAGGATACCTGAGCTGTTTACTTGGGTAGAAAGAGTGGCCTTAGTTTTTCTAATACATCAAGGACAGTCTTTGTCTAAGAATAGACAGATTTCATAAAAAACTTACACGGTCCTCCAAAATTTGCTCTCACGCTTGAGCTGTAAGAAATGCATTCTTGCTATGGCACATACTTGTTGTCTCCAGAGCTCTGTGCCACGTACTGTAGATATTCCTGAATCAGAGAGCAATAGCAGGTTTTGTTCTGTTTCATCAGCACCATATCTTCCTTCTTCCTCCTGCTCTCTATGAAGAACTCCATAATCTAAGACAATTTTCAAAGTGTAAAATCAAAATGTGACAGCAACTTTATGCACACTGCTTTGCCGTTGCCTTTCTCTTCCATTATTGCTTTCTGCCCTCCTCAGTGCCCCTTGGCCACCATCAGCATTGCACTGCTCGTTCCCAAGTCAAACTAAACATTACATCAGCCATAAAATCACAGCAGGAATTTGGAGACATTTGCCAGTTGCAGATTTTCCATGGGAGCTCTATTTTGAAGCACCCTTCCTCCTCTCATACTGAGGTTCTGACCTGAATTGGATGCCTGTGGTCATTCTAAACAGAGTTTCCATGTGGCATTCTACTACAAGTCTCCACAGTGAATTCATTTACAAAGTAACATGCAGCTTCACCTCCACTCAGATATGAAAAACTATATAAGGAGGTTGTCTCAAACTGTTTTTTTTTCTGCATAGGGAAAATGTAGCCCGGTGCAAAATCTGAGTTTTCTCCCCCCAACCTGTATGGGTGGCTGCCCCCCAAACAACTTTTTTTCCACCAGGTCATCTCAAAGTGACCATCACCAGGGGGAAGGAAGAGGGGTGTGGGGCGATTTTCTGCCCCCCCCCCCACGTGACTAAATGACCGCAGCCCAGGGACATTTGACCCCATATGTTCCCCTGGGCAGTATGCCCCTGCTCAGCCTCATAGTTTCCCAGACACAGTTGTAACCACTTCCAAAAAGTACGTTACCTTCTTCAAGTGTTTCATTATCCTCCAGTTTCAAGAAGACATCTTCCAATGTTGTCATAGTAACCCCATAATTAACAATCCCCAGGTCGGTTTCATGGTCCATGTCACAGAACAGAGCTACAGAAAGGGAAAAAGAATGCCTAACTATGGTTTGCATTTTTTTTGTTTAAAATTAGGATTTCTAGTTCTTTGTGAGATCTTGTAAGATTCCTTGTAATTGTAACTTAAAAAGAATAACGTTTTGAGAAATAACTCATATAAATAAGTGCATGCATAGAAAAAAGCAGCTCAGTAATTTTTAAATTCTGTATTCTTGCTTATTTAAATGAATAATTACCCGGAAATTTATCCACGTTTTCCAAGGGCAGTGTATAACTCAGCTCACTTTCACGTTGTCCTGATAATTTGGCAGCAGGAATGTATTGCTTGACAAGAGATGTCATTTTCTCAGCATCACAAAACTCATTTACTTGTATCCTGTTCATATTAAAAATTCCATTGAACCAAACATTAATGGCCAGATCTTGCACTGACTGACTGATAAAGTTTTCCAAATCAGCTATTCAAGATCTAATTCAGACCCACAGGACCTCAGATTTGTGTAACTGTCCTTTACCTTCTGGAAGAGCGATAGGGCTAATTAAAGTGCTTTTACCACACGCTACCATATTTGAAGCAGCTTGGTCTTTTGGGGGGGAAAGGCAGGAAATCTGACAAGCCTGGTCAGATAGTGGTTATCCAGCCTCTGTGAGTTAGGAAGATGAGAGGTCCATCTCAGGGGCCATGACAATGAAACACCATAGCTTCCTCAACCATATGCCTGGTGGAACAGCTGTGTCTTGCATTAAATCCCATAGGCCCCAGTCTCTGCAGACAGAGTATTCCACCAGGAAGGGGCCAGGACACAAAATGTCCTGACCCTAGTTGATGCTAGCCAGATCTCTCTTGGACCAGAAACCACCAGCAGATCTTCACCCACTAATTATAAATTACCTTTGAGGGACATAGCAGGAGAGGTCCCAGAGGTACACAGGTCCCAGACAGTTTAGGGCTTTAAAGATAAGCACCAGAATCTTGAACCTGAGCTGGTACTCTACCTGGAGCCAATACAGCTTGCAAAGCAATGGTTGGATGTATACTAATCACGGAGTCCCCGTAAGGACCTGTGCTGCTGCATTTTGCACTAGCTGGAGTGTCCAGAACAGGCCTAAGGGTAGCACTGTGGAAAGACAGTTGCAGTAGTCTAACCTAGAGGTGACCATTGCATGGATCACTGTGTCTAGGTCAGTCTGGGACAGATATTTTGAATAAGATCTATCACTCTGCCAGGTCTTTTTTTGCCAAATTGGATGGAGTAAGTAGACCAGAGGCCATCTTCAGGTCCTATATTGGACCACTTCAGATGGCTCTATCATCCCTATTGGCTTTCACAAGCCAGGATGGACATGGATCTAAGAGGCACACAGTAGGATTCACAGCTCTCAGGGTTCTGTCCATTTCGTCCTGGGAGAGTCATCTGAAGTGGTCCAATATAGGACCTGAAGACAGCCTCTGGTCTACTTACTCCATCCAATTTGGCAAGAAAGACCTGGTGGAGTGACAGATCTTATTCAAAATATCAGGAGAAAATGAATTGCCATCATTTCACAAAGAAAAGTACACAATATTGCCCCAAACCAAAGTACCTTAAGTGATAGCCAATACCCCATTTTTTCTTCAGGAATAATGATGAACCAATGCATTTCAGCCTGCCATGTGAGATGAAAGCTTTTCGGTCTGAGGGGCAGAATACAAAAATCCTTCTGTAAGATATCTCATTCAGTAATACTGGTAACAAATTTCTTTGCCAAGGATGAAATAGAATACTTGAATATACATGAATTACAGCTAGCTGCTAACATAAACATTCAAACATTCAAACCCTGGAGGAAGAAGGGATAGGGAAAAGGCTCATCATCTGGTCATGGTCCACCCACCCTGTGGAGGAGAGGAAGGGAAGGAAAGGTGGGAGAAGCCCAGTTGAAGTGCTAGGAAATATGCTCAAAATCAAAATGCCTGCTCTACCCCTTACAGTCTATCTAATTCTTCTTCACTGTGTACCTATACTTACAAACTCACCAGCAAGAATATCAGCTTCATCCATGAACTGTGTAGTGAACAGAATTAAGCGACCTGCTTTGCGCTCATTCAGTAGGGCCCACACAAGTTGTCTAGAGTAAGGATCCAGTCCTGTAGTTGGCTCATCTAGTAACAAGACCTGTGTGATGAAGTGTTATTATATTTTTCAATTTAATCTTATTCAAAAATGTGTAATCAAATGTGATGCTGACTTTTTCTATGAGGATATAAACTCAAAACAAATTTGTGACTTTCAAAGGGAATGTCAGGCCCTTTCCGCACGGGCGGTAAAGAGCGCCCCAGGAACGCTAAAAAAGAGTCCCTGGGAGGGGGTTCGCATGGCCACCGCTGCTGCATCACAGGAGCACCGGCCTCGCAACCCCCGAGCAGTGCGAAGACACTGCTTCTGAACCACGCTCCCTGAGCGAGGTTTTTCGGAAGCAGCGTCTTCCAACCGCTGCCATGCAAACGGCAGCAGCTGGAAGGCGCCATTTCCTCCGCACCGTCCCTGAACACTTACCTTGTCTCCTGGCTTCCGGCTCATCACAGAGGCCAGGGGGCATGTCTGCAACTCCAGAGCCGTTGCTCCAGCCTGCGGGGGCGGGTCCCTGGCCTCTGCGATGAGCTGGAAGCCAGGAGACGAGGTAAGTATTCAGCGACGGCGCAGCCTGTGCGAAGGCTGCGCTGCTGCCTGCCGCCCTCCCAGGACGGTCCATGCGAACGGTCTCAGGGGGGTGCATCGGCATTGTTTATGCTGACGCACCCCCGCACCATTGCGGTGTGGAAAGGGCCTTAGATCTGTGTTCCTCTTCATGATTAGCCCTTTTTTAAAAAAAAACACAAATGTCAAAACTTCATTTTTCACAGAAGGCTTAAGAAAGTGTTTGGAAACCAGAATAGAAGCAGATTTACCAAGTAAAATAAAAGATCAGTGAACAAAATGTTCCACCTCTGAAAATTGTCCCAATACACCTCTTGTATTCCCTAAAAATACCATAGATGAGAATTAAATCGTAAGGAGTTCTCAAACTCATCACAGAGCAATAAGATCTATGCAACTACAGATCATTCATTAGTAAAAAAAACCAACAACCATGATAGCCCTACATTTCTTCTCTGTGGGAGATTATACATTCCCACAGAAAGTTTGCATTCTTCTGGAAAACAGGACGTTGGGGAAATTGCCATCTACTCCTTTAAATGAAAAATGGACTATGTATGTGAACTATTCAGTAGGTGTTTGTATCTGATTTACCTGTGGATCTCCTAACAAAGTAATTCCAAGAGATAATTTTCGTTTCTGGCCTCCACTTAAACAGTAAGCTCTGGAGTCTTGAATGGCATTCATATCTAACAGGGTCAGTAATTTTTGCACCTGAAAAATATACAAAAGTCAAACATATGTTGTGTAGTTTCCAGAATAATGGTTGGTTGAAAACTTCAGATCCTCTGAAGATGCCAGTCACAGATGCAGGAGAAAATGTTACTGGAACACGACCAAACAATCCGGAAAACCAACAACATCCTGGTGATTCTTGCCGTGAAGGCCTTCGACAATACATTGCAAGTTATGTTTATCCATAGTACTAATTATAGTTGAGAGATTAGCAGGGTGCTATTGTAGTTTATTTACATGGTCATTGACCAGAAAAGGATACTAATAAATAAAATATAATTCACCAAAACTTCAAAATTATAATTACTTAAAACTCCAGGAAATTTAAAACTCCATAGAAAGAATAAAGGAAGGTAAAACCTTAAACTATCTAATAAAATTAAGACTTTTGATGAGTCCGTAGTTATATTGTCAGCAGATCTATGCCTGAGCTCTGCCACATAATTGTTGTGAGCCACTCTAGAACCAGAACATGTAACACAACTCCCAGATACTTAAACTGTGTCATTTGCGCAATCCTATGGCCATTTATGCTCCAAGTCCAAATTGTAGGGCAACTAATAGAATTATGATTTTTGTTTTGGGGGTATTTAATCACTAGATGTTCTTTGGAGCAGTAATATAAAAACTTGCACAGAGGTCTTTTCAGCCCTACTGGGCTTCTGAAAAGGATGACTGAGTCACTGGCATACAACAATATGGGAATCCAACATTGCGCTAACGTGGGTGGTTGAAAATCTGAGTCATCTAAACAGCTCACCATGTCATTTATGTAAAAGATGAACAGCAAAGGGACAAGGAGACAACCTTGATAAACTCCTTTGAAAGTGTGTTGGGCTTCATGGTTGCCCCTGTCTGCTGCATCTAACCCTGAGGGAGGTTTTATCATACAGAGCACAGATGAGATGAAGAAGTCTGTGATGAATTGACTCTAGCTTATCCCAGAGTTTAGACCTTGATGAAATCAAAAGCCAACTTTAAATCGACAAAGGCAGCATAAAGTGAGGCTGGATTCTAGAAGAGTATTTTTCAATAAGGTGTTGCTGAGTCAGTCAGTGGTCTATAGTATGCAGATCTGCTTTCCTTAAAACTAGCTTGCTCAGCAACACCAGGGTAGCATTTTTTCTGCCCTATCATGTGAGGACTAATTGATTGTGCCTCTGCAGAGTGGCTATCAGAGCAGACTGACCATAGCCTCAACTTATGCCAAACAGAGGGCAGGGAGGAGGGAGAAAGGTTCTAAAAATAACTGAAGATTGGGCAGGGAGGTAGACATACATACTGAAAAGACGACAAGAAAAGGTCACAAGGCAACAGAAGAACTACAAACAACAGAGATGGGGGGAAGCAGAGCTCCTTTGTCACTTGGTGGAAGCTTAGGTGTGGCGCCTCCCCTGACCGCCCTTCCCCCTGGGGCGAGTGTGCACCTCCCTTTACCTGGGGGTTGTCCTCCCTAGACACTGTTCTAAATAACCTCGCCCACAGGGCTCCTCAGCTCCGGCGTGCCCTGACTCCCCTGCTGCACCCTTCCTGCTCACCTCCCCTCACTCTGTTACTCCACTGAGCGAGAGTTGGTCTGCCTAGCAGTCTCCCACCACTCCCCCTTTCCTGTTGTACCCTCACAGGGTGGGGGTACAGTACCGGTCCCCCAGCTTGTTCCCCTACACAGCTGGGCTGCAGGACCCTTCTATTCCCTGTCCTCCTGGGCTACAGAGCTCTCTTCCCCTTCCACACAGCTCTCTTTCCTTGCCTCCTTACAGGACTCCCTTCCTCCCTCTTCCCACAGCCAATGCCCCAGAGCTTCCTGTCCCACTCCCTTATATCCCTTTCCCCCCCTCATCTCCCTGCCCTGTCCCAGCTGCCATCCCCTCTGATCAGGCTCAGCTGAGGCTGGGCGAGCCCGGCCGGGCTCAGAGCCCCACCCCTTCAGTCCCTCGACCTGGCGCGTTCATTTCGGCGGATTGGGTGATCGCCCGGCTGAAGGATCGTTAGGTCGATGTATCGACATGGTGTCTGGTCCAGGTGCTGGTGAATCGCCGTGTTGGGGCAGCGGTGTCCCATCGGGGCGGGGAGGTGGCGGATCAGCCAGGCAGCGCGTCGTCCCCTCTCTGGCCGCGGGCGGGGCTGCAGTCTTGCGCGGCTCTGGAACAAGTCCGGGCGCCATGCTGGGGCTCGCACCCAGACATCAGGATTAATAGTTTCTTAGGGGAGGGTTCAATGGGACTGGATCTTCTTTCATGCCTCTCATAAGGTGATAGGAAGGTCTCCCAATGCTCAGAAATATGCTGTAAGTCAGTTCTGGATGAGAATATCAGACCTAAAATATTGAGACACTGTCTGTTTCTAGGCTGTCTTCTAAATAACGGCCCCAGAATCAACTGGGCCGTAATTGCGACAGGAGGCAGGGCACATGGTGAGCTCCGGAGCAATGAGCATGCGTGCCCTGGGCCGGCTGTGTGGCTGAGCCACACCCGGCCCGATCGTGTGATGCGCAGGGGTGGAGCACGCTCTCTCTATATTAGGCAGCAAATGGTTGCTCCGGCCTTCTTCGACACCTAGGGGAAACCGACCCACCCTCCCTCCCTATTTGGGCAGGGTTTCTGTGCTGCTCATTTCATCATTTGGTGGTTTGGGCAGAGGAGCGCATCTTTAAGGGGAGACCAAGCTTGCGTTCCGGTCTTCCCTGTGGTTGAGGGCCTCCATAAGAGGCTTGGTGTGGGGTGGGGCAGGCTCATGGCACATGCCGCGGAGGCCTTTGCAATCCAAGCATGACACCCCAGCAGGAAGGGGGCCATGGTGGACAGCCGCCCAGATGGGCCAGAACCTTCTGTCCTCCCCAATATGGTTTGGGGTGTGCTGACCAGCCACAAAATGGATGCACTCCTCTTGCTCGCCCAGCTTCTGCCTCAATAAAGGGCTGCGGCCCAATTTAATCCTAAGACGTGTCCTGTGGTTATTCACCAGAAGGAACCTCTGCACATCTGGGCGCAAAATTGTTAGAAATGGATGTAAAACACGTTCTTATCATCTGAATAAACGGATGGATAGATACAAATTCTTACCTCATTTTCTATATCAATGGATGGAACTCCTTTTAGTTTTGCAAACGTCTTCAAATTTTCTTTCACCGTCAAATATTCAAATTGAACATTAAATTGTGGACAAACAGCACTAATCTTCCTAATTTCCTCCATATCTTCCCTTTTGGTTATATTGTACTTAAATATGTTGGCAGAACCTGAATATATAAACAAACAAAACAAAAAGATACAAGTTTGAATTATTATGTGGTTATTTGGATAAAGCAAAGGTTTACGTCAACTGGCTTAGAACTGTTGACCCAAAAAAATTAGGTCACATCACATTCATGGCAGCATTGTCACCAGCTGATGACACCCCACTCATTCTGTTGATGGAGGGCCAGCTGGCCGCCAACCTGGATGCTCTGCAACAGTGTTTAGAGGCCATGGCCAGTTGACTGATCAAAAGTAGGTTGAAGCTAAATTCATTGAATCCCCTTTGTCTGGGTCAACGGGAGATGCCTGAGGGCTTCCAACTGTCTCAATTCGATGGAGTGGCTTTAAGTGGCTTTAAGAATTTTGCCCTCCATCAAAAGCTTTGGGTGATCTTGGAGTCCTTCTTATCAATGGGGTCCCAGGTCATGCACATTGCCAGAGTGGCGTTTTTCTGTCTTCACCAGGCCAGGTAGTTGGCCCCTTAACTCTCCCGTGCTGATCTAGCCAAAGTGATCCATGTGACAGTCACCTCCAGATTAGACTACTGTAACTTGATTTACATGGCCCTGCCCTTGAGTCTTATCGAGAAGTTAAAGCTGGTTCAACATGCAGCAGCCAGGCTCCTCACTAGAGCTTCAGCGAGACAGCACGTTGCTCCCATCTTTTATCAGCTGCACTGGTTGCCAGTCGAATTCAAGATCATGTTCAAGGTGTTAGTCTTGACTTTCAAGGCCTTACATGGTCTGGGACCCTCATATCTTAGGAACCATATATTCCCATATTACCCATGAAGGTGTCTCCATTCTTCGGATGGGAACCTTCTGCTGGTCCCTGGCTCTAAGGTTATTAGACTGACCTCGACCATGGCCAGGGGCTTTCTGGCCACTTAGCACTGACCACTATGATATTCTGGCCACTAGGGTATTCATTGCCATCTGGTTGATACAAATTACAGAATGAGATGGGAAAGAGAAGGTAAAGTTCTGGAGTGGTAGAAGGGATTGTAGATAACACTTCCTCAAATGAAATAATACCTTGTAAGTACAAAAGTAATGCAGTAGGTAGTAGGCAGGTACGGGGGAATATTAAAAAGTTATATTCACTCTGAAGCCCAAGGCAGTACAATCCATTTTAATGGCTAAGAATTCTGGTAGCAACTCACATAGCAACTACTGTTCTCATTCTTTTTTTCTTATTTCTTCTCAGTGAACTCACACTTCAGCATTTTCTTTGCTTCGTGCCTTCTTTCTTTTGAATGCTTCTGTTCCCACAAAAGGGCTTTTGGGAACTTTTTCTACTATTCTTTTGCAAATAGAATGTTTCTTCATACCCATGCAGTCTGGGAAGGAGCAGCATCCTGTACCTTTTCTCTGCATAGCCCTGTTTTATATGGAACCATTTACTACTGAAGGGAACCTTTTGTGGACTTTTAAGGAATTGTGGAATGAAGAGCATACAAAATTACTACATTCTCTCAAAATGCTGCACTTCCCAATCTGGGGCTGCATCAGTGGATTCCTATTCATCTAGCCCTGAACCTCAGCATTCTAGTGGAATAGTGCAATTGCCAAACCAGTGAAGTATGTACAGGACAAGATGAGCAGCAAGCTATTCAACTTGCATTAAAATTGAGCAGTAACACACACAAAAGGAGGGTGTTTTTACTAGATGCATATTTCTTTCATTATTAATTAAAATAATTAAGAAAATGGGGTGTTCCATAATTATCATGAAAATGAAAGAAAATTCCCCAACTAAACAGCCTATTAAAAACATGATTTACGTTCATTTTGTTCTGGTTTCTCTCATTGCTGCAGCCTCTGCCACCTATTGGTTTCACCTTTGCAAGGCAGTTGGCATTCTTCTAAAAAGAGCATAGAGACCATAGTGTTTCTTTTACAGAGGAAGCGAGAGAGGTTCCAGGTTTTCTTGATTGACTGCAAACTATAGTCACTAGGATTACATACTTGTGTAGATGTTCTAATGTGTGAGGATTTGGAGTGGGATTTTGCTTTCCTCTTCTTCCAATGCTTTTCCTGCTATGCCAAAGATTGCCTTACAGTTTTTACTTTCCTTCTTAGCTGCTTCACTCCAATCCTTACCCTCCATTCAATCTAATCTACCTTAAGGTTCTCCTGCTTCTGACTGACTGCCCAACATGTCTTCTCACCCTCCTTGTGTCATCCAATACCCTCGCCTTCTCAATCTGCTTCTTCTTGTGCTACTGTTCTTCAAGTTCAGTGCTGTTAGTGTCTGGGATCTTTCTTATCAGTTCTTCCACAAATTCTAATGTTAAGCATTGCCTGAAAAGTGGGCAGCATGAGTGTCCTAGGGGATTGTGAACAATCTCTCAGAGTTTTGTCGAATTTAGATATAAGGCAATGAAGGTATAGACCCGGGAACTTTACACACATACTCACAGATACAAGAAAGGGGGAAAAGATCTACTAGAACAAATTAATTATTTAATTAGATTTAATGCATGCCTTTCCCCTTCCAGACTCGGGGAGGGGGGGGGGGCTTACATCAAAAACCAAATAAAAAATAAATGTACAACTATTTAAAACAATCAATATTAGTATTGTTATTAAAACATCGTATAAGTTCCACATTTCCAATCGTTTTAATGGGCACGATACATCTACCATTGGGTGTATTACATCCCCAATAGTGGGAGGAGACAGAAAGTTAAAGGGAAGGGGAAGGCAAGGAGGGGGGAAAGGAGAGGGAAGGAGAAAAGGGGAAGAGAAAGGTGGAGGCCAGCTGGTACCACAGCTGCCTCAACTATACGCAGGATCTCATGCATCTCTGCCTTATAGGCCCTGCAGATTTGCATGAGATCCTGCAGGGCCTTGGTCTCACTAGACAGAGCATTCTACCAGGTTGGAGCCAGTGCTGAAAAAGCCCGGGCCCTGGTTGAGGCAAGCTTCTCTTCTCTGGGCCAGGGACTACCAGTATGTTATCATTATTTGACCTTAAGGCTCTCTGGTAAACAAACCAGGAGAGATGGCCCCTAAGATAGGCAGGCCCCAGACCTTTAAGGGATTTGTACATAAATATAAGAACCTTGAACCTGATCCAGTGCTTCACCTGGAACCAGTGCAGCTTGTGGCGAACTGGTTGGATGTGTGCCCACCTCTTGTGGGACTGTGGGACTGAGCACACTAACTTGTGATGGGCAAAGGTCCTCTGGCCAATTGCTACCCTCTATTCCTGACCTTGGAGAATTGACCACAACCATTGCAGGACTGTCTCTTGAATCCCCACAGAATGTTATAATTGACTAGGTCAAACACTGCTGATAAATCCAGTGCTGACCTGCCTCAGTTCAGGTGTCTCTGGAGGTTATCCATCAGGGTGGTCAGAGCCATCTCCATCTCCAACCATTGCAGGACTGTCCCTTGAATTCCCACGTCGGTGAGGCATTTAGCCAGAATGTTATAATTGACTAGGTCAAACACTGCTGATAAATCCAATAGAATCAGCAGCACTGACCTGCCTGAGCCATCTCCACCCTATGACCAGTTATGGAAGCCAGACTAGAAGGGATCTACGGCTGAGGTGTCATCCTGGAATAAACATGTGAGCTGAGTGACCACCTCTGAATTCTCTTGACTTGAAAAGCCACATTGAGTCTCCATAAGTGAGCTGCTACTTGATGGCATTTTTCACCACAATACTTTTCCGCATGTATGGGGAGTTCACTAAGTATTCAGAAAACCATTGATTGGCACTCTTCCATCACTTTTGGTATTAGAGCAATAGGGGGAGGAAATATTGGGAAATCCTCCCCCAAAGAAATCTCACCTTTCTGACTAGTTCAAGTTTTTAAGATCTTGAGTAGACTCCCTCCTCATTTTTCCTTTTCTTAAATGTGAACTAATTTTCAACATTCCATGCCTCCTGAAGCAAAAAAGAGGCATGACATTTTCAATTATCAAGAAGGGGTCCTTTTTTTTAATTTACAAAAGCATAATGTCATGAATGACAGGAATGTAAAAACCCCTGAGAATCCTCCTTTATGCCCTGAAAAGTGGAAGACCATTCTCAGCATAATTATTTCAAAGGACGTTTTACTAATATTGAGTCTCACATCTCAGTAAACCTGATTAGGACTCAGCAGATTACCTACTTCATCTTGAAGTTTTGATTCTTACCAGCAGATGGACTGGAAAGCCCACTGAGAATATTTAGCAATGTTGTTTTTCCAGCGCCACTATGACCAAGAATAGCAGTGATCTGGCCTTCATAAATATTGAAAGACAAGCCTAGGAAACAAACAACAACAACAACAAACCGGTGAAAGCACTTAAAGTGACAGTGTAAACATGGTCTCACTTTTCTTTTTCTCTAATGCACCTCAGCAACCACTGACCCCATCAGCAAGAATTAAGCAAGTATAAATCTGTTGAAGATGATTAATCAGAAACACCTTTGGCCAGAATGGATTAGACTCCTGGCTGACTTGAGATGTTCTATGTTAGGCAATGCTTCCCCAATGACTTTTTGACAAAATGTCTTCATTATTCTGATTCAAAAGTGTGCTTTAGATTTTTAATTGATATATTTGGGAAAGATATGTCCTATTATTCTATATACAGGAGTCTGTCGATTGCTGGCATATGAAAGGCTGAAGGGAAATCGTTTTTAGAATCCTAGGGAGTAGTGGCTGAATGAGAGCAGATGATGAATTACAAAGAGTGTATCAATTGAGACTGAAGAGAAGACAGTGAGGTGTCTAAGAACTTAGAAACAGAAAGGGCTGTACTGGTAAAAAATACAAAAACATAGTTAAAATTTGCTAGAGTTTCAAAGTTTGTTATAATTAACAGATGGGGCACAAACATTTTACCTCCTTTTGCCCATGTTGCTAAAACAGATTGCTATAGATATAATTTTATTATATATATTTTATTTTACATAAATATATTTTATTTTTGTAGAATAAATTTGTTTTTTCAAAAGAAATTACAGTATTTTATTAACTACTTATTCCAATTTCCACATACAATGAATAAGGCAGGAAGTACTTTGTCCTTAACTTGGGGTGCCAAACTTTAGTAAAGCTGATAAGGCATGGTCAGAGATGTAATTTAAAGAAAAGGCTTAAATGCTGACAGCAGCAGGGCAGTAGAGGGAGACTTAAGGGCAGGGCTCATTCAAAAATTCCCTCCTTGGAACCACTTTTTAGACAAAATAGGTGGCACAGGAATCACAAGGTCCAGCCTCCATGTTAGCACATCAGTTTGGGTGTCTTTAATGTTAAATCTGTGCTGTTAAGAAAAAAGTGTCTCTGGCTCTGCCGTTTGCAGGATACATATACCCACTACTATTTAAAGGGTCACAGGAAAAGACATTGCACCATCTCCTGCTATAACTTTTATTCCACAGGTAGCAGGATTAGAAACATCTAGGCTCTAGTTAAATAAACACCCCTGAATTTTCTTAAGCAATTCATTTGAAAGCTAAAAGCTTTGGGAAACTTGAGGGAGGGCTCAGGGGTTTTTATATATATATATATATATATAGGTAAGAAGGAGAAAGCAATCAGAGATATCTCACCTCTCAAAGCTTCTGTTTTCATGCTCTTTGCTTCATAAGTTTTTTTAATATTATTGATTCTAAAAGATTGAGAAGCAATTCAGTGTTGGTACATTATTATAATAATCATTTAAGCATACTATTTCCAATGGAGAAAGACTGGGCCTCGTCTGACTTGCAACTGCTTCAAATTCAGTCCAGGCTGAGCTTTCTTGTACCTTACTACAGAAATTATATGGTGGGTAAAGTACATTTTCCTCTGGCTTATGCTCAGCTAGTTGTCATACTCAGTCTAGAATCTGATCCACAAACCTGATTCTGTTCTGTGTTTTAAAAACAGTGCCATCAAGTTACAAGCAATTTATAGCGACCTAGTGTTTTCAAGGCAAGAGACAAACAGAGGTGGTTTACCATTGCCTGCCTCTGCATAGCAACCCTGGACTTCTTTCGAGGTCTCCCATCCAAGTAATAACCAGTGGAAACTCTGCTTAGCTTCCAAGCTCTGATGAGATCAGGCTAACCTGATTAGGTCAGTTCTTGGATAGGAGACCATTGAGGAAAACTGGAGCTGCTATGCACAGGAAGGCATCTCTTGGACCATCTCTTGCTTTGAAAACCCCGTGAGGTAGAGCTTCATGATGGAGTGTCCATGACATGGTTGTGACTTGATAGCATGTTTTACCTTTTTCTTTGGAAGGAAAACAATCTTCACTGAAATCTTATAAAAACAAAAATAAAATAGTCTTTACTGCAGAGGTTGGTCCTTGAGACAAGATTTGCAGAAGTACAGCCCCTTAAAATCCACAGTGTGATAATATATTTGTAGCCACTACAAATATATTTGTAGCCACTATTTCCTGTCCAGTATATTTTTACCTGATGGACCCCTTTGCATCAAATTCAGGAGCTACGGCTTCAATATTATCACTGAAGATATTGCTATGGCTTTGTTCATAATGATAGCTGCTTCTCGATTTAAACCAGTAGGACTTCTTTAGGAAAAATAATGGGGGATAAGGCACTCCATATTTGTCTAGTAGAGATAGTAAAATAAAACCACATTTGAACATCAGAAAGTACAGTTATATTTTGCTCTTGATATTTAATGCTATTTGTCCTCACCACTTCTCTAAACAGTCTCACTGAGCTTTGGGAACAATATTAAAAAGAAAGGACATGAATAGATTATTTCTACCTGGACCTAAGCAGCAAGATCATAGGAATAAAAGTTAACTGGATTTTTAATAAACTGGTGATTCTGGGAAAAAATGAGTCGAAACTGGGTGTAGGAATCAAGAATTAGCCTTTAGATAAGGCACCACAGTGTTTATTTTTGAGCAATACTTCTCTAACCAGAACTAAACTGAATTTATAAGCCAACTCTGAAGAAAGACTAACTACTCAGCTCTACCCATAATGTAGTATTTTCATTCACAATAGATTAAATGAATGTAAAATATCATGCCATTTGACCTGAATTTTGTGCCACAGCTTAGCTAGATGGGCTAGATCAGTGGTTCTCAACCTTCCCAATGCCGCAACCCTTTAATACAGTTCCTCATGTTGTGGTGACCCCCAACCCTAACATTTATCCATTTTACAGATGGAGAACACTGATGCAGAGAGTCTTGGGCGACCCCTGTGAAAAGATCGTTCGACCCCCAAAGGGTCCCAACCCCCAGGTTGAGAACCACTGGGCTAGATGGAGCATGCATATTACTCTCATCTTGCAGGCACTCCACTGGCTGCCCATGAAGCTCAATTTAAAATATTAGGCTCATTCTGCACATGCAGAATAATGCACTTTCAAACTGCTTTCAGTGCTCTTTGAAGCTGTGCGGAATAGCAAAATCCACTTGCAGACAGTTGTGAAAGTAGTTTGAAAACGCATTATTTTGCGTGTGCGGAGGGGGCCTTAGCTATCATATACAAAGCCCTTCATGGTCTTGAATCCTCATATCTGTGAGACTGTATGTCCCTGTGTGCTCTGCCATCACAGCTTCACTCATCTGAACAGGGCTTTCTGCAATGCCAAACTGTAAATAAGCAAAGTCAACAATTGCTGGTACACGTGCTGTTTCCACTGTGACCTCCACCTTGCAGAATGGCCCGTCAGAGGAGATCAGGAAGGTTCCTTCCTACTCTTTGGGCATTCCACAAATTATGTAAAATTGGATTATTCAAAATGGTTTGTCTATAAAGGCAATAATGTTGCACTTACAAAATAATTCAGAGTTCCTTAGAAAAAATATTAAGAGACTGTGGTCTATACTTCTGTGTTTGGTTTATAGAAACTGGAATCCTACTATGGAATTTTGCACCATTTAATATGTTCAGTTAGCATTAGCAGTCCTGTTTTTAGACTTCTGGTTGGTTCTACAATCCTAATCCTACTGCATTGTTTATAGAGAAATATTATGTACAGAGAAAATTTCATGAAAGACTCTACCCTGCTCTTTTATCTTTGCAATTCACTTGCCGTTCTTTTGAGCCCTTCAAACATGGCTCCCAGACAGCCTGAGCAAGCAATGTCTGAAGGCAGAGACTTATCCATATTATCTCCTATCTCCTCCCCAACAGCCACAGAGAGAGGAAGGAGAGTCTAAAGTAAAAAGAAGTAATCTGAACAGCTAAACCTTCAAGCTATTGAATATTAATTAAATTGTGCTTACCAGGAATGATTTTGTCAAAATAGAGAGCCAGCAGCATATATAAAACACTGTCAATAATCAGGCTATAAAAAGATGAGTGCTCCACAATATCAGTCAACTGTAAGTGTTTTCCATATTTTTGAAGCAGGCTAACCTGTAAGGAAAGAATAAAATTTAAGCTCAGGTCAAGGGCAAGGACAAGACCTAAAAATGTATGGATCCTTTAGTAAGCCCAGATAATGTTTAAAATCTAGCTGCTGTCCTCTCCAGTAGTAGGAAACCACAGATCTCTGTGCAGTTACCAATAGAAGTTAGTTATGAATGGAATTAAATAAGAATAACAGTGACTGAAAAGTAGTTAATTTATGCCTTTGTAGATTTATCTATGGGCTCCCTTTTCATATTTAGCATTGCAATTAAGTTTACTTCATTCTCTGTTCTTCTTCCTTGTTCAACTGTTTATATAAAAATAAAATATTAATTAAAAAGAATGGAATGAAAATACATATGCCACAATGCTGACTGGTGTTATTGTTTTATTATCATGTGCCTTGTATATTCACAATCAGCTTTAGCAGAGTTTGAAGAAGGGTGAAGACTCACTCTAGATCAGTTATGGCGAACCTTTTGGGTTTGGCATGTCAAAAATCTGGAAAATACCTAACGACTCTGCTGCTGGGTCACACCCTCCACAAATAATAGAGAAACAATTATTTATATATTCATTAATTTTTTAAAAAATACAGCCCAATAATGTGTGTTCCTACATATTATATAAAGAAACATCCAATAATTACAAAAATGACTCAAACAGGGAAAATTGTTGTTGGATCTTGGTGAACACTGGCCTGTCACCCAAAATATCATGGTATGTCACCTTTGACACACGGGTCATAGATTCGCCATCACTGCCCTAAATAAAACAGCATTCTACCTTTGAAATTTCAGCACCAAAAGCAAAAGGGCAGAAGAGGTTCAGAATCCATTCCAAAGGAGCAGGAATCCTAGCTATCAATGTGATAACACTGATGGATGTGAAAAAGAAAGTCAGGACAAATACGATAGAGCTGGTGGCTTTCGCCTTCTTTAGGAGAGAACTGAACATGAAACAGAAATGGATCTGAAAAACAGGAAACATTTTCATTATCAATTCAACGATACCATAAATAGATTGAACCTAGGTTACACAGCTGTATCCCAACCAGATGGTTTTTCTGCGTGCGTGCGTGAGTGCAAGGGGTAAAGGCCTGAGCCCATGGGTAATACACAACATTGTGCACATATTTGTTTTATCTTATGTATGTGAATCAGAGAACACCCTAGGAAATAGTGAAAATAGGAAATTCAGCTTGTTGCCCATACCACCCGGGATGGGGGTGGTCCTCTGACAAAAGCCAGAGTATTTACAACCAGGGAACAGGACTGTGCTAAATCTAACACTATATCTGCCCCTCACTGTTCCCCCCAAAAAACACTTTTCCAGCTTGGGCAATGTGCCAGAAAGAGCATAAATATAACTGTGGTCCCACCCTTTTATAGTGATACAATGGTACAGTTACGTAAGAGCAGCTTTTTATTTTTTAAAAAAAATCAAAAATGAAACCACACATTTCCCAGGGCACAGAGAGAAAGGATGAAACAGAGGGCATGGTTTGATGACAAAAGTCCAAGCATTGAAAAGTGGGTTGGAGATGGGTAAAACAAAATCAGTGGAACTTTGGAAAGAAGGTGAATCCAAATCAGTTTCAAAAAAAGACTGGGGTAAAAGTAGTTCCAAAAGAACCACAACAAATCCAAGGTGGAAACTAAAGGCCCAAGAAAATGTTTAGAAATCAGGGGATAAACCTAAGCAATATGAGGCCAGTACTCACCCCTCCCCCCCCCCCCAAAAAATGTGGAAATTCCCTAATGTCTCAGGGTACCTTAAAACAGTTTACAGACAAAAGCAGCGGGAAAGCTAAGAAAATGCAATATTTTTATGATGGTATCAAATGCTTTAGTAGCATTGATCTGGCCATCTATCATCATTCATGACGTCCATATAAAGAGTGTAAACTAAAGATCACAGACTTACAGATGCTATGCCATAAAGGAACAACAGGAGATATAGGGCAAAGAAGCTGGCTTCTGGTAGAATTAAATATTTGATAATAGGCGTTGCCAAACTGCATAGGATCAGTATGTACACTGCATACAGTAAACTCCAGGAAAGCCTACAAATGCAAACACACATATGTCTGGGAAGTTTATATTATTAGGCAGGTAGGTCCTCAAGAATTCTCATTTTGAGAGGACACAGTTCATTGAAACAAGTTCTGCATGTGAGCACAGTGCCTCTGATCATTCTTTTCTACAACTGTAAGTGATATATAGTTTGGAAATAACTGATATGCTTGATGTGAGGGAAAACCAGACTCCACCATGTACCTCCCTCAATAACATTTGGCTTTTCTACCTAAAATAACATTTGGCTTTTCTACCTAAAACCTCTGTATGAGTAAATCAGTGGTGATATTCCTAATTTTTTTCACATCTGCCCAAGGTAGCCAAGTATATAGAACAGAGGTAGAGAAATGCACCAAATCATTTTTTCTGTCTAGTCACAGTTGACTTATGGTGACCCCTGAACTTCTGGGTTTAAAAGGCAAGAGACATTCAGAGATGGTTTGCCATTGCCCGCCTCTGTATCGAAGACAGGCCCCCAGGAACGAACAGACATTTTGGTCCCAGTTATTCTGCGGGTGCACTTGTTTATGGAAAACACAAGACTAGGAACAGAGACAGTGACCTGCAAACTGAAACACAATGTTGCTGCCACAAGATAGCTCAGCTGTAACTTCTCTTTTATAGCCAGCCTCCCATTCCCTAGTGCAGGAGTCTGCAACCTGTGGCTCTCCAGATGTTCATGAACTACAATTCCCATCAGCCCTTGTCAGCATGGCCGATTGGCCATGCTGGCAGGGGCTGATGGGAATTGTAGTTCATGAACATCTGGAGAGCCACAGGTTGCAGACCCCTGCCCTAGTGCAATAACCTGTTGAAGCTGGGTTACTTCAGTTTGGCTACTGTAAGGACGTAGTATTCAAGTTAGCTCGCCCCATGGCTGCTAATCTGCTACTGCGTCTCCTCTGCTGTAATCTACCATGCAGCCTGTGTTGCTCCTGGGGCTCTGGAGATGGGGAGGGGGGTGACGGGGCTGGCAGGGTCCCTTCTGGCTCACTGTGAAGAGGCTGAAGTGTCTCAGAGATAGATCCTGGCTGGGAGATCTCAGAGCTTGGACCTGGCTGCGGATTCCTGACTGCATGCTTTGTCTGAGTCTCTGGACCTGGTCCTGCAGGGACTAATGACAGGTCAGGCTCTGAATTTACAGGAGGAGCCTGGGGATCTGGAACCAAAACTGTCCATCTGAGTCTTCCTCCCAGGGGTCCCTAAACAGACCAGACTGAGCCGCAACATAGTCCTTGGAGGGCTCCCATACAAGTATTAACCATGGCTGACTCTGCTTGGCCTCTGAGATCCATGACATAAGGCTACCCTGGGGCTATCCAGGTCAGAGTACAACATCATCATAGAAGAACAAAGGGAAGGGAAACCACAGGGTTATCATAATCAGTGTTATTTGTGTGTCTAGAGTAAAATCTAATTCTGTCCTAAAATTCCCAGAGAAGTCATTATTATTATTTACTACCATGGCCACCATTAAATGCATACCTGTTACACCTTTGCTGTGGGCAAAAACAACTCTGAACCAAGTGATTGTGCTATGTGGTTTATATTCAACCAATGCAAAAGTGCAGAACATTTAACGTGCAAGTCAAGAACATATCATCTAACACAGTAAACATGTATGAATACACATACAGCAAAGTACATCCATAAACACATGAGGACAATAAGGCCATTTCTGCACGGCACAATTATACTGGGTTACAATCAGTATCTTACAATCCAGGTCTATTTTATCCTGGTTTCTCCCTTCGCATGGCTGCCTGTTTCTGTGAAGGAATCGAGTGAAGACCAGGAATCGAGTGAAGACCAGTAGGAAATACTCCAGTTTGTTTCACATGAGCCCGGGTCTTTTGTATTTACACTGCAAGCATATCCGTACATGCGCAGACATCCCTGGTGTCCCACGTTCTGATTGGCTGTTGATTTGGGGCAGCAGCGGGGGGAAACGAAGCTCCCATTTTTCCAGTTCTGGATAGGGCGCGGCAGTGCCTCAACATGGCAAGTGGCAGCAAAAAAACAATGGGGCACAGTATCATATCCCATTCCCACTCACGTTCTCATATTTTTGTGGAAAACAAGAGACCACCCCCCCATGATAAGCCCACTAACATTC
This sequence comes from Sphaerodactylus townsendi, assembly GCF_021028975.2. NCBI lineage: Eukaryota > Metazoa > Chordata > Lepidosauria > Squamata > Sphaerodactylidae > Sphaerodactylus > Sphaerodactylus townsendi. The sequence continues at coordinate 135,146,866 of NC_059427.1, read as the reverse complement.
ACCCCAAAGTGCACATCTCCCTAGCTATGCACTTCAAGCAACCAGTACATGTACAGAACATGGGGACATTTTGGGACTCCACTCCTGATTAACCCAGGAGAAATGGCACCTGGTCGATACCATGAGTAGAAAATGTGCTTGGGGGAACATTTCAGGAAGGGCGGGATGCAATGGTCAGTGGCACAGCAGAGTTGAAAACTGATATGAGGTCAGGTGGGGAGATCAGGGGGTGGGCAGGAAAAGTAAACTGGTTCTGATCCCATGGTGTTTGCACAGTTACAGGTTCACTGTGGGATTTTTGAAAAGAATTGCCAAACTGGCAATTTTTGAAAATCCCGGGATGAGGGAAATATCGCAAGGCAAACCCACTTTAGGACTGGGAACCATGTGGACTTCTTGGAAAAACCAGGATATTTCCCTTGCTCAACGTGGGATATTTGGACTGTGCAGAAATGACCAAAGACAGCAAAAACAGTCTCTATATGTGCAACAGTTAGGGTTCTGGTAGTTGCCCATTTTGGGGGTTAGCCACTTCGTCAGCAGGTTTCAAGTGGGAGCAAACACGTCACCTATATGACATGTGGGAGAAAACGTCCTGTACATGACATGTATAAATCTCTATCGCTTTGTTCCGCTTATCCAGGTTCTGCCTCACTTATTCCTGTTCTGTATTGAATTGAATATTGTTGCTGGCAGTTGCCCCACCACGCCTAACAACCTTTTCCAGCATCAGTCTCTAATTAGTGTGTCTTGAACCGGATACTATTAATTGTTGCACATATAGAGACTGTTTTATCTGCCTGTCTTATTGTCCTCATGTGTTTGCAGATATACTTTGCTGTATGTGTATTCATATATGTTTACTGTGTCAAACAATATGTTCTTGACCTGCACTTTAAATGTCCTGCACTTTTGCATGGGTTGAATATAGGCCACTTCTGCACATGCAAAATAATGCACTTTCAATCCACTTTCACAATTGTTTGCAAGTGGATTTTGCTATTCCGCACAGCTGTAAAGTGCACTGAAAGTGGATTGAAAGTGCATTATACTGCATGTGCGGAAGGGACCAGAGACCACCTAGCGCAATCACTTTGTTCAGACTCTTTTTTGCTCGTAGCAAAGGCGTAACAGGTTTTCTCATATGTTAGATACATACTGTTGCTCAAAACTTCGTCATTCCTCTACCTGTGAACATTTTCAACACCATGCCAATTTCTCCAACTGGGAAGAGAACAGCAGCCATCGTTTTAACTCACCAGAATGCCATATCTCTCACTCCCATCATCTTCATCAGTTCCTTCAGCTTCCTTTTTTCTCTTGAAACATTTTGTGACAAGAAGTATATAAATGGAGAAAAGCACATAGGTAAAACCAGAATGACAAAAATGTATTCAATGCTACTTTGTTGTGCAACCGAAGATGACCTCATACGGATTCCACGAATTGACTTCATTTCGTCCCATACAGAATGACCAGTGGTCAGCTAAAAAAAATACAGATCAAAGAGAGGTTTTTTTAAAAAAAGTTGCTAACAATTTCCACAGTAGTTTTTAATGTGCAAAATATTTCACAATCATCATAGCTTTCATTGACATAAATACTTATCCCTATTTCCATTTTATAGGTTCGGGTTACCATTTAGAACGAGAGATGTGATTACACTTCCACTGAATTGGCTTAGCACTTGGCTGTTAGCTATGCACTCTGTACCACAAGTTTTATACATTCCACAGCATATGTACAGCAGAAATATTCAGCAGGGCTTTTTAATGGAGAAAGTAAGCTTATTGTTAATTTGTGAAACTTTAAGTAGCTTTCATTGCTTTGTTTGCTATGAACACAATACTGTTGCACTGCTTCTTTAATTTTTTAATCCAGTTTGTTTAACTCCATACAGTATACATGCCTGTCTGGAGCCAGACCTTATCCCAGATTTACCCAAGCTGCAGCAGATGGCCATGACCCTGGCTGCATTGTTTGGATTGCCAATCGCTCCTATAGCACCCTGACAACAAGAAGGCCAGCTTTGTCATGCCAGGCAATGCACAGCTCCTATACAGCATTGAGCAGACACTTTATAGAGTAGGGCTAGGATTTTGGGCAAATGGGGATCAGATATGGGAAGTTAGGGAAAGCTTTTGGGTATGAGCACGATTAAGCCTGCCCCTTATAAGGGGTCAAGTGGCAGGCCAGGGAGGAGGCTCCAGGCCTTCTCCAGGCTGTGGAGGACAGACTTGGGAAGACAGGAGAAGCAACAAGGTGCAGTTAACCCCGTCTCGGGCCGTCACTACATCTGAGGCCTTTGACAGCCCTGCAATCTTGGCTGGAACCACAGAGGCAGATGGGGAGGATCAAGCTGTCACGAATGCACTATTCAGATTTTGTAATCCCATTGCAATGCAGTGTTGCCACCTCCAGACTGGGAAATTCCTGTAGATTAAGGAGTGGAGTCTGGGCAATGTTGGGTTTGTAGAGGGAAAAACATCAGGGTTGCCAGGTACCCCCTGGCAACCCACAGGGGGGCAGGAAGACTTGCTGGCAGCAGGGAAGGGGGCCTTACCAGTAACAATGAAGCCTACTCCAGCATTTCTACCAGGTCTCTGGCAATGTGATGTCACTTTCAGTGTGCACTGAAAGTGACATTTCATGTGTTACCAGCAACATAGAAATGATCTAGTATTTGGGGGAAAACACCCGTAGGGATGTTTGAGAGTGAGCATGGGAAGAAATTTAAACATTGATCTTGGCTATTGTCAGTGGTGTTCCATATAATAGGAGCTACTTTTGCCTGAAAGGAACTAATAGCAGCAGGTAAATAGTTACACCTGAGGTCCAAAAGAATCTCAGGAGGGCTGAGGAGTATATTGACCCTAACTTTTAGCAGTGGTAATGTGTCCTATCCAAGACAGATTATAGGAAAAGATAATACCAAGGTATCGAATGTATTCATCTGCTCAATTGGCTGGCTGTTTATAAACCAAGGTAAATAAAATGGTGCAGCTCCTTTACAAAAACATAACTTCAGTCTTTTGGTAACTGATAACTAAGGACTCCTTTGACCAGCACTGTGCAAAAGCACTCAGCAATCGCCCTAGCTGAATTCAAGATCTGAGATAACAGAACAGTGTTGTCTGCATAAAACAAAGTTGAGATAGGTCTGCAAGATAGGTGTGGAGGATGGAAAGGTTGTTTATCTAAATGTTGTTTAGATAAAGGTTAAAAAGGTAGGGAGCTGAGAGGCAACCTTGACACACACCTCTGTTTATGCTGATTACTTTGGTCAGCTGGCCATTTTCTTCACCTCTCACCTGTGCAGTATTACCTTGATATAGTTTGTATATTAACTGGAGAAGCTGACAGTATATTAACTGGAGAAGCTGTTGGCAAATTTTTCCAACAGTTTGAAACAAGGAATACTATAAAAAGCCCTAATTAGATCAATACAAGCTGCATAAAGCTTTCTACCAGATGGTTTGGTACATTTTTCAACCAGATGGACAAGTACTGAGCACTGGTTGATAGATAGTAGAAACCCCTCTTTTAAAACCAATCTGGGATAACATAAGGACTTATCTATCAGCCAAATTCATAATTTGAGGAGTTGGTAGAAAGTGAATAATTTGCCTGAGCAGGAGGGCAGCCTAATTAGCCTATCATTTATCGTTAATTATCTCCGTTTAAAAAAATTTGGACAGTTACTGAATTTAGCCATAATCATAGGAAGGAATCAGAATTACAGATCTGGGGTGGTTTTCCATGCAACATGGTCAAGGAGTCCCCATGTCATGTATACTGCCTCGGGGTAAGGATTGGGCTATAACTTTAACTTTTTGTCCAATCAATTAAATCTGTCTTACATCCTCTTCTCAAGGTTCTTTTCAAGGTTCTCCAATTTATTTGTTGTTTGATCCACGTTAGTTGTCCACCATCTCCTCTGTAATTGATTTCCCAGTGTTAATTCTACCAATTTTTTTCTAGTAATTACCATAATAATAAAATTGCCAATTATTTCAGATAGTCCAGCATATACTACTAGGCTTTTGTCAGCCATCGTCTCTCTTCCTCCCTCTTGTGTCCAAAAAAGATCCGCTGCACTGTAGCTTTTATCTACTGTTTATATTACAGGAGTCTCCATGCCAACACTCCTGTAGCAATTGGACAACAAGGATGGTAAAAAAAAAGAAGATACCATTTCACATATATCCAGCTTAGACTTTTCCCATACCAGTTGTTTCTCAAACACACTTTCGTCATCAGAAAAATAAATAAATGAGAAAAGGGCCATGCTTTTGAAGATTTATTTTGAGGATTCATTTATTCATTGCTTCCTGTAGTTCTTTTATTTTCTCTTTTTTATGCCATTATTTTAAGTCTCTCTGTTTTCAATTTTAAAGCTCCCTTCTGATTTATAGTTTCCCAGAGAAAAAGCATTTCTTATTGCAAGGTATTCATCACTGAGGACAGAAGAAACTCTCTTTATTTCCAAAATTAATGGCATTCCAGTAGCAAAGATGAGGAGGTTGGAAGTGTTTAAAGTTTGATTGGTTACTTCAAAGCCATGAGCTTAAATGGAATTCCTGACCCCCTGCCCCCACCTCTGAGTTCATCACAGAGACTTCCATCTTCATGCTTTACTCAGGAATAGAACCTCTTGACGCTACGCAGTTGATCTCTTGGCACTTTATCCAGAGTGATTCCTCAGCTAGGTATTAATCTTTCTCCACAGGCATTCCAGGCTGCAAAGCAGTGGGTATCTACCTACCCCTTGTACCCGGGCACCACTCTTCTGGTCACGTGGTGGGCGCAAAATCAGCCCCACATGTGACCAGGAAGTCCTGCTGCCTCGTAGTTTTTGCGTGCCTCGACCTGTCCATGTGTCACCGACGTGGGCAGGGTCAGGGCTCCAGGAAGACCATGAGGCAGCAGGACATCTTGCAGCCTCATTGTCTCTGAGAACCCCTGACCCCGCCCATGTCAGTGACACATGGACGGGGACAAGGCACGCAAAAACGACGAAGTAGCAGGACTTCCTGCTGCCTCCAAGTGCCCTCAACCGCACCCATGTCACCATGGACTCCCCCTCCCTTCCTTCCCCCCCACACGCTGGACTCCCAGCTGGCAGCCTGCAGTCTCTTCTGACCTCCGCTCCGGGCAGGCCAGAAGAGACTGCAGTCCCAGCCTCAGAGACCTGCTTTTATAAACACTGAGGCTGGGACTTGGGGAGCAGGGATCTGAGTCTAACTCCCACCCCTTCCTGCTCCCCAAGTCCCACCCCCAGCCTCACTGCTTATAAAAGCAGGTCTCTGTGGCTGGGACTGCAGTCTCTTCTGGCCTGCCTGGAGGGGAGGTCAGAAGCGACTGCTGGCTGCCAGCTGGGAGCCCAGCCAGGAGGGGGAATCTGGGGGGTGGAGGTGGCGCCCTAGACCTTGCCCATGTCCATGGTGACATGGGCAGGGTCAAGGGTACAGGCAGTGGGGGGGGGTAGAGCCTGAGGACATCGGGGGTGGAGCTGGGATGGGGGGCAAAGCCTGGGGGCGTCTGGAAGACAATTTGTCTCTGGGCGCCATTTACCCCCGGTACACCTCTGCTGCAAAGCCATTCGCACTTTGCAGATATGTCAGCAATCTATCAACCCTCTCCCAGAAGTACCGCTGGCATGACTATCTTTGGAATTCCGCTTTTCCTGAGCACACATCATCCTCCACTCCCCAAAAATAAAAACATCACCAGCAGGAAACAAGACCCTGCAATCTTAGTCCAATGCCATTGCAGATCCTAATTCAGCATAGAATGTGAATTCGAGCCCTTCGGGGAAGAGGCGGCCTAGAAATCTAAAATATAAATAAATATAAATAAAATTCTGCATAGAATGTGACCAATTGTAGGGTTCCACAGCTGAAGCCAAGGCAACTCTTATGTACACAGAACTGACATTTCAAATCCTCCATTTTTATAGTCAGTTCCCAACCACAGCCTTCTTCCAGCACAAGCACAAAATTACCAGATCCTTCTCAGCACTTAGACCAGAAGAATATGTTTTCTTCTCTTTCTTTCTACTCTCCTTACCGAATCTCACTTTCCACATCTTTTTGTCTGCCCCATCTTCTCTTAATTTCATCATCTCCCATTCGCAACAAATCTACCTTACTGCTAGCCTGTTATCCTAATAGCCTCCTCATTTGGCAAAGGAAATCCCTTCCCTTCTATCAAAATCTCCTCTTCAGTTTATCCTGCTGAACCTTTTGGCTTCTTCAAGACAACCCATCACCTATCTCTGTCCTCTAGGTTAGTTTTGATCTGGGCTACCTGGGAGCAATGGGGGATTTAGCTTAAGTTGCCCAAAACCACATCATGATTAAGAAAACGTGAATTGTTTTGTTGGAGTGCTATATACAAATTGACATGAAACAACTTGTTGTCTTGCACTTTTTTGCCATTCTGTTTTCTGCACTTTGTGTAGGGTAACCAAGTTATATGATGGTTCATGGCTTGTCTTTTTTTTCCATTCTTTTTTATCAGAGTTTATCGTGCCAGATTTGGACCAAACATACTCAATGGTCTATGCTGCACATCCAAAATAAGACATCCTGGGGACAACTTTAAAAAAGCCACCTCTTGTGTGTTTGTTCCGGACAGCACAGGCAGCAGAGGAGTAAAGAGGCTTTCCCCCACCCAAACGTTAAGCTCTCTGGTCAGTTTCCTCCTCAGCTTGTGCCCAACATTTTGTGTGCTGCTGAAGGGATTCTCCCTGCCTCCATTTGCTGAAGGTTGACCCAGGACATTTGCTCTCCAGGTTCCAGTTCTGGGAGTCTTTTAAGCCCAAAGAGTACATAGTTGTACCAAGCTTGTTCTGCTGATTCTGACAATATATAGCTTTTCTTTATTTTATTTTATTTTCAGTGAGGTGTCTGCAAAGAAACAAAGACATGAATACAAGAATCTTAGCCACTTAAAAGACTTGTCTACAGCTCACTGAAAATCATTGGTAGACCTGCCCTCCATGAACAATCCTTAGGTTTTTTTGTTCAGTAAGAACAGAATTTAGCAAAAGCAAACTCAAATCCACATCTGCAGATCTCCCAGAAGGAGATTATTAACTCCAGTGCTCCTGTGCTCATGCCATCAGTTCACTTAAAAGTTTAGGGGATGTCCTTCTGGTGCCCCCCTCCCCATGTAGCAGATGTGTATCAGTGGCATGCTGCTCCATGATTAGTAGTTTTTTGAGGGCACAATGGACTCCGGTGTGAGCACTATGCAGTCTGTGGCTTGCCTTTAAGAGTTTCCATTACTGATTTTGTCCTTTTCACAATGGCCATAGAATGCCAACTTGCAACACTGGTGCCATGCCAGTAAACCACCAACACTTATGTCCAGGATAATGTTGTTTATATGCAGTCAGAATACTGGCTCTGAAACTAAACAATCCTACTTACTTCTATAAGAGCAGCATCAATGCTAGTCTGCAATGACAGAAATCCTCTGAACCAATAACTTGGAATAGAGCATTCACTGGATGAGTAGTTGTAACAATATTCTGCAAGCAAGAAGAAACAGAGAAAGACTGTTAATTACATGTGAAATGCTTTACATTAACAACGTAAGCTTCCTAACATGTTAATAAAGGAAATATCAACTGAAAATCAAGATTTTAAATCAAAAACACAAGATCTCAAAAAACAGGAAATAAATATGACTTGTGGATGTACACTCAACCCTTACTTTTTAAAAAAACATAAGACCTTTGGAATTAATAAAGAACAGAATCAGTCTGAAAAACTATTGCTCAAGGATGATGTTCATTTAATTGGAAAAATGTGCGGGTTTTGTTTAGAGATACTAAAGCAGAAATCATTAAAGATGTTATGATTACATGAGCAAAAATGTTGGTCATAATATATTATTAGAGACTCAGCAGAAAACCTGTGTTAAAAGAATAAGCCTCACTAGAAGTTATTATATTAAAATACATCATTACAAAATGTATTATCAATAATACATTACACCTTATAAAATCTCTAAGATTTAAAGAGCGTACCCAAATAACTGTTGGACGTATCAAATCTTTTTTCATCAATGGTGGTCTTGTGTTAGAGCTAAAGAATATTGAAATTCATGAAGAGATATGTAAGATTTTAGGACAAGTTTCCTTTGACTCCCAAATTATATCTTTTAGGTTTAGCAGACAAGTCTATGAATGTTAATCTGAAAAGCTATTTAACTATTTGTCTATGGCAGCTAGAATAATTTGAGGAAAGAATTGGAAATCTTCAAATATATCTGAGATAAAATAGTGGCAAGTAATGGAAATTATAAAAATGGCCAGATTGAAGGTTGTGGATAAATCTATGAACAATTTTAGGAAAGAATGGGAACACTGGATTTGAACAGGTTCATTTGTATTCAAAATAGAAGGATTATCAGACACTTCTTAAAGGAAAAAATTAGAATTAAAAATGGAAAAAATCATTAGAGGGATACAAGATTTGTAAACTTGATTTATTAAAAAATTCAAGTAAAATTTTGGTAAGGAAAACTATATTTTATATAAATTCACAGTAGCAAAAAGTCGAAAGTCCTAGATTGAACAAGATGAAACTGATGGTAATAAATGGAAATTGACTATATACGGTAAGGCAAATGTAAGTACGGAAAGAAATATGGCATTATTGTTGTTTTTCTGCATAAATCTGGGAAAAGTTTGTTTAAAAAAAATCAAAACAATTCAAGCTTCTTTAAGAAAATCCATGAGTGAGCTCCCTGTGGCTCAAGTTACAAATGAGTTGCCAATTAGGAGCTGCATTTGCAAACACTTGCCTTTGGCACACCTGTTAAGTCAGGGTTGTTGTTTATTTTGACATATGGGTATTCCCATTCTGCCTCTCAGAAACTACACTGCAGCTCATTGCCCTGGTTGCAAATGTTGGGATTTCTAATGTCACCAAGGCACTTGGTTAACCTTTCCTTCAATTCTTCCTCATAACTGGCTGCCATCTTGGCCAACATAGAAAATTCTTTGAATAATTTTTTCACAAAAATTTATATTGCTTGGTTGTGTGTCCTTTTCATGGAAGCGTCCCTAAATTACAGTAATCACTACGTTAATAATATGCTCAGACTGACAGCACAAAATGTCACTTGATTTCATTATATTTATCTGGATATCTGGGGAGTTGAATGTAAATATAAATTCATGTTGCATTTAAGGATGCCAGTTCTAGGTGGGCATGGAGATCTTCAGAAATTGCCATTGATCTGCAGACTTCAGAGATCAGTTCCCCTAGAGAAATGGCTACTTCAAAAGGTGAACTGTATAGCATTGTACCCCGCTAAGGACATTCTTCTCCCCTATCCCCAGGCTTCATCCCCCTCCCCAAATCTCCAGGATTTTCCCATCTTGGAGTGGGCAACCCTACTTGAATTACCTGAGCTTGAAATGTAGTCATTTGGAGAAGGTACATTTCCTAGACGAAATCGGAGTCGATATGAAAAGTTATCCTGAAATATAACACCAATGATGTTGCCTTCATTCTTGTATGCTTCTTCTATTGCTTTTTCATCTTCCATGGGTTCTGTTCTTATACCTTTAATATGGGAATGCTTTAGTTATTATAAGGAATCCCATGTAGGTAATAGATGCTTCTGTACAAAGACTGTTCTCTGCACCCACAAAACACTCTAGAGTTCCCTCATGAGAGATGGGCATAAGCCAGAACATCAGATCTAAAATTCTTGAAGGAATCAATAATTGGGCTTATCTTTAATTTGCTAGCTTGAACTCTGCTAGGCTCAACTATAGCTGGCCAAAGCAAAGGAACATAAATTGGTTGCAAATGAAAGCAAATTTCAAACCTTCCCATCCTGTCCTGCACATTAGCCTTAATCCTAAAGACAAAGTTGGTGTATAGATAATATTATGTACCTCCAACATTTTTTTCTGATCTTAAAAACAGACAAGGAGATCATTAACTCCCTTATCAGGTGTGAACAATAGGGGGTGTATGCCAATAAAAATTTTGTTACAGTTTTAGATGTAGGCGGCGGGGGGCGGGGAGTGTTTACTGTGATTGCTTTGTTTTGGGTTTGATGTTATCAGTTTGGGTTAGAAATCTGTGTTGTGTATTATTGTGCCCATTCTTTACAATGGATAGCCAATCTGAGGAGTTACATCCAAGGGAAAAGTGACTGAGGTGATTGCCTATCAGACTCATTGCAGCTGCCAGCTCAGCTGATGGGAATATCCACTCAGGCAGGCCTTCTGGGTCAGCCAGTCAGGAACTGGCTGACAGCCCCATGAGGAACATATCACAGGGAGAGCAGGGAGGGGGAAAAAATCAGTTCAGCTCTGCTCTGATAGGCTAAACCATCCAGAAAGGGAGGCTGGGCCAAACAAAACTCATATAAAGCCAACAACAGATTAGAAAGGAAGAGAAAAACCCTTGCTTCAAACTCTGGGGAGTATGAAGTTAGGGAAGATGACACCTCCTCTTCCTATTTGGAGGCTTGGGGGAGTTTATCCCATTGTGTGTCCAGATGGCTGAAGATGAGCTGAAGAGGGAGGAGCCTCACAAAAAGATCAGTAAAGGGGAGCCTGAGATGAAACTAAACCTTCATTCAAATGTGGTCACTGAGAGCAGTTTAAAATAATTAGAATCTGCAATCTCTTGAATCACTCCAAATCAAAATAATAAAGCAGTAATTTCAAAAAAGCAATTAAATTGGCTAAATAACCTGAAAGTTTAATATGCCTTTTTTTTACAGAAATATATTATTCATACCAGACATTATTTTAATTTGAACACTGCCATCCCCCCTCCGCCGAAAGTGAGCAATTTAGAAAGCAAAAGTCTGGTATTTTACAACTGGAGTCAAGGGCAATATAGAAAACATACAGAGAAAGGGTCCTGCAAAACATGTTGAGAGAGATCCCATCTGTGCCATACCTCAATCTTTCCATTCCCTCCAGAGGTGGGATCCAGCAGGTTCTCACAGGTTCCCGAGAGTAGGTTACTAATTATTTGTGTGTGCCGAGAGGGGGTTACTAATTGGTGATTTTGCCACGTGATTTTTGCCTTAGTTATGCCCCTCCTCTCAGCAGTAGTGCGCAGAACTTGAAGCAGTCCAGCAGGAGGTGCACCGGCATGCGTGGCAGCCTGCGCCTGCATGCATTCGTTTCCCACCCAAGGACCGGTGCAGCGGCTGCATCCTTGCCACAGCCCCACCCAGGAATGCCCCACCCCCGGAATGCCCAACCACGCCCCCGTCGTGCCCCACCCAGCCTCATTGGCGCTACGCCACAGTTTGAATCCCACCACCATGGGAACCTGTTACTAAAATTTTTGGATCCCACCACTGATTCCCTCTCCCCACTAGTTGGCTCCAAAACTTTTGGCCATCCAGACCTACAAATAGATGTGTGTCAGAGGGAAGGAGAAAGAAGGATGGAGTTAATTAAATCTGGTGGCTGCTCCAAGTCACCTGAGGGCAGGAATAGAGAAGAAAGCCTGTCCCAGTCCCTGCCCTGTCAGCACTCGCTTTGTGGGAGTGCACTTACTGCTTCAACCTTCCCTCCCCACCTCTTTCATATCTAGCGAATTGGGAAATGACCATATGAAGTGCTGCTAAAGCTACTGCCTCTGTCTCTTACCTCCTTTTCTACTCCTAGCCCTCCAGCCATTGCACTACCTTCATCTTTATTTTACTTAGTTATTGGATGTATAACCCTCCCTATCCTGTCCAGAGATGGGCTCAGGGTGGCTTACAATACAAAAATATACACCTGCTCATATATCAATAAAATCCAATCAATTTGAATTCCCCCCTTCCCCAATGCCTATTATTACAGCATATTGTAATTTATTGGCTTAGTTGAACCAGGAGGCAGTAGCTAGTACAGCATGAAGCCCAACCCACCCAACTAAATCTCATAATAAAATAACTAAAGACAAATATATCAAGAAGTTGGAAAAGAGTAGCAAAAAGGTAAGGAGGCAAGCCAAGATGTAACTTGCTGTCTCAACCACAGACCTGGTGGAACATTTCTGTCTCATAAGCCCTACAGAACTGGACTAAGTCTCAGAGAGTTCCACCATGCTGTGGCCATAACCAAAAAGACTCTGGCTCTGGTTGAGGACAGCTGGATGTTTTTAGGGCCAGGATCACTTTCTCCTCTCTGGCTTTTTAAAATCTATCTAATGCTGACCTTGATTTGATGAGATATGCATTAGAGTTTCTTTATCTGCATCTTACTTCTGCAGTTTTGGAAAGAGTTGTGTTTGTAATTTTTCCCAGATTTTTTTTGTTTTTGCAATTATAGAGATTTTTCTGGTTTTGCTAAAGAAATCTTTGTCTGCACAAGGCTCCAGAAATGCTATGTTTTAGCTGATATTTTAGGATGTTGTTCAGGATTAGATCAATGATTTTAAGGCAGGCACTGTCTTTAATATTCTTTACCCAAAAGAGTCAGTTCACATGAATAGTCCAGAGTTGGATGAGAAAGGAAGAGGTAGAAGCACACACTTATGCCTTTTTTAGACTATGGAATCTATATAACTTAATTTCTAAGAGCACTATCACATGTGCATGGCAAAGTGCAGGCACATTGAAATTCAGTTGTAGATCAGCCTTCCTCATCAATCAGGTCAGAAACCCTGTGCAAGTGAACATAAAATAATTTTGTAATATCTCTTATGATAACTAACAAAACTGGGAGTATCAGAAGTTCACTTACCATGGTGGAGGGTGTGAAGCTCTCAACAAAACTTTATAGGACTGCTTTCCCACAGCTGACTTACTAAACAAGGTAGTTACATCTTCCACCAGTAAAGAAGAAGAAGAAGCCTCCACAGCTCAAGCGGCAGAGTGGGGAATCAAACCCGGCTCCTCCAGATAAGAATGCACCTGCTCCTAACCACTATGCTACTGCTGTTCCTTTACAGGTGCTTAGAGGCCTTGAAACAGGAAAATCATGGCTTTCCAGGTAATAATAACTGGTCCTAACAATACAAAAAACCTGGCTGTCACAGGTGCTCTCCTTCCAGGCTACCTAAAGATTGTCTGGAAAGAAAGGTACTAAATGGTTTTTCCAGAATTGTTTTTAAATATATGCATCAGCCTTGGTGAACAGTTCTTGAGAAGCATGCATGTTGTACCACTTTGATTGGTTTTTATAAAATTTGTGAAATGGCTTTTGGGGGAGGGAGGTTGGATCAGCATGGCTACCAGACACGTCTTTTCAAACAGACTGTTTTTCATACATTCACGCTGATTCTGGAAAGCACTTTAAGTGGCACATGTGCCTTCAATAGGCAAAGAGAAGTGCCAGGTCACAGTCCTGCCTGAGAATGGCCCGTTGACATGAAAATTCTTTCACCTTTATTCTGAAGGCAGCTGAACATATGCTGTATCCCAAAGGTGAACACATGAAGCTATTTTATGCCAAATAAGAACCTTGGTCAAATAAGATCTGCACTGGCTACTCTGATGGGCTGCAGATCTTCGGGACATCAGGCTATGTTCCGTGCCACCTACTGCCTTAAAACTGAATTGAATTTGAGACTAATGCATACGAGGCAGATGTTCTGCTAGTCAGTGAGTCTCAGCCCCAACTCAGAAACACTACAAAAACTATTCTTTTCCAAACATTTGCAAAACATTTTAAAAGTTTTGTGTGGTAAAAGCCATGGACACATTGTCCTTGTTTTGTCCCATGTTCCAAGCCTAAGGCTGCTGTGGAAAACAGTCTCTAGAATTCTGCCAAAATGAGCACTGACTAAAATGAAGTCTTGCGAAAACTAAATATCCTAGACAGCATATACCTTCATGCATTACGTATACCTTTAAGGACAGAGACATTTTCCACTTTCTCCATTATCGCTCTTGCTGTTTTTGTTTCTGGAGTATAAGCAATTTTAAGTTCAGAAAAATTGAAGGCGAGATCATCTAGTTGTCCAAGATCACCCAGAGGTATTTCAACAAGTGACTCCCACAAAATGATCATGAATGGCAAAATTATTAGATTAAGAAGAAGAAGAAGTGATGAAAACCATTCCTGGAGATAAATGGAGATGACAATGAGCATAACACCTTCAATAATTCACTGAAAGTTTGCTGCTATGAGTACATCTTGCCCAGCCCCAGATTATGAACATACCATTGGTCAGCCATTGTCACTCACGGTGATGGGTACAGATCAGAGGGATCCACTTTGTATGCACATCATATGTATCATATCATATGTATCATATCATATAATATCATACAGACATGCATGTGCACAAATATACCAAGCATCACAAATACACATAGTAGGAGGGATCAGGGAGAGGGAAAGACACTACACTTATATTATATAAAGAATTACAAAGCCTATAGAATGAACCATGGCATTGATTTTTTTTAAAATCACAAAATACTGTTTTACTTCTACCAATATCCTGGTTATAAATAAATATAAACTAAACAGGTCAACGTACTATTTTTATTTATTTTATTTTTGTTACAATTTTGGGAACATTTTAAGACTGAATAAATTAAATAAAAATAAGAAGTTGGTGTTAGGGTTAACGCAGGGGCAGGGGCACGGGTTTGCCTTACTGTTATGTTGAGTTCTAGGACACAATCCGAGAATAGGGCTATGGTCAGTTTCAGGTTTGGGGGGTTTGCCTTAAAACTAACCCTTGCCTTTACCCTAACCCTAATTTATTATTTTTATTTAATTTATTCAGTAACAGTTATTCAGTTTAGTCAGTTATTCAGTTAATTCAGATATTTAGTTATTATTCAGTTAATTTATTCAGTAACAGTAACAGTAAGGAAAGCCCAAGCCCCTGCCCTGGTGTTAACCCTAACCCTAACATATTAACCCTATTAACCCTTATTAACACTTAGGCAAGCCTGAGCCCCTGCCCTTTTTTAACCCTAACCTAACCTACTATTTTTATTTTTTTATTAACTATTTTTATTTAATTTATTTTTGAGACAATTTTGGTAACAATTAATGACTAAAGAAATTAAATAAAAATAATAAGTTAGGGTTAAGGCAAGGGCAGGGGCTCAGAACTGCCTTCGTGTTACGTTGAGTTCTAGGGCGCAGTCTGAGAATAGGGCTATGGTAAGTTTTAGGTTTCGGGGTTTTGTTACAATTTAGGAAACAATTTCTGACTGAATAAATCAAATAAAAATAAAAAGTTAGGGTCAGGGTTAAGGCAAGGGCAGAGGCTCAGGCTCCCTTAGTGTTACGTTCAGTTCTAGCACGCAGTCCAACAATAGGGCTATGGTCAGTTTCAGGTTTTGGGGTTTCCCTTAACCCTTACATTTGCCTTAACCTTAACCCTATCCCTAATTTATTATTTTTATTTAATTTATTCAGTCAAAAATTGTTCCCAAAATTGTAACAAAACCCCAAAACCTAAAATTGACCATAGCCCTGTTCTCGGACTGCACCCTAGAACTCAACGTAACACTTAGCCAAGCCTGAGACCCTGCCCTTTCCTTAACCCTAACCCTAACCTACTATTTTTAGTTAATTTATTTTTAGTGTTATGTTGAGTTCTAGGGCCAGTCCGAGAATATGGCTGTGGTCAGTTTTAGGTTTCATGTTTTTATAACAATTCTGGGAACAATTTATGAGTGAAAAAATCAAATAAAAATAATAAATTATGGTTAGGGTTAAGGCAAGGGCTGAGGCTAACTCTTGCCTTACTGTTACGTTGATTTCTAGGGCGCTGTACGAGAATAGGGCTATGGTCAGTTTTATGTTTCTGGTTTTTCTTACAATTTTGGGAACAATTTTTGGTTGAAAAAATTAAATGAAAATAATCAGTTAGGGTTAGGGTTACGGCAAGAGCAGGGGATTGGGCTTGCGTTTGTGTTAAGTTGAGTTCTAGGGCACAGTCTGAGGAAAGGGCTATGGTCAGTTTAGGTTTCAGTTTTTTGTTACAATTTAGTGAACAATTTTTGACTGAATAAATTATATAAAAATAATAAATGAGGGTTAGGGTTAAAGCAAGTGCTGGGGCTGAGATTTGCCTTAGTGTTATGTTGAGTTCTGGGGCGCAGTCCGAGAATAGGGCTATGGTCAGTTTTAGGTTTCGGGTTTTTGTTACAATTTTGGGAACATTTGAAGATTGAATAAATTAACTAAAAATAATATGTTAGGGTTAATGCAAGGGCAGGGGCTCGGGCTTGCCTTACTGTTACGGTGAGTTCTAGGGCGCAGTCAGTTTCAGGTTTTGGATTGTTGCCTTAACACTTACCCTTTCCTTAGCCCTAACAAGGGTTGGAGATTCGGACAGTCCGAATCTGGGTTTAGACTGAATCTGCAATGATTCGAACAGATTCAGATGAGCAGGGTTCGAATCTGAGCTGTCCAAATCCCATCTGATCCGAATCCAGGGATTCAAATCACCAGCCAAATTGCGTTTTTATTTTTTTGGTGTTTTTTCATGTTTCAGCCTGCAGGGGGCACATTTTTAAACATATGGGTACCAATATTTCAGGGTATCATCAGGAGACTGTCCTTATGATACCCCCCTGGTTTAGTGCAGTTTGGTTCAGGGGGGCCAAAGTTATGGACCCCAAAAGGGGTGCCCCTATCCCCCATTCTTTCCAATGGGAACTAAGGAGATGGGGGCTACCCTTTTGAGGGTCCATAACTTTGCCCCCCCGAACCAAACTGCACAAAACTTGGGGGGTATCATCAAGACAGTCTCGTGATGATACCCTGAAATTTTGGTACCAATACATCTACAAAAGCACCCCCTGCAGGCACCCCCAAAATTTGCCCAGGATTCTTTGTTCTGCAGTGACTTAGCTGCATTGCTGTCAATAGGAAATTTCTGTGGGAGGACTGTGGAGTGCACATTTCTCATGATAAACCCACGAAACTTTCAGTGTATCTTCGGGAGAGTCTCTGGATGACACCATCCATGTTTGGGGAACTTTGCTTCAGGGGGCAGTGGGAGATGGGCCCTACCCTTTTTGGGTCCCATAGAATTGAACCCCCTAAAGCAAAGTTCTCCAAACCTGGATGGTGTCATCCAGAGACTCTCCTGATAATACCCTGAAAGTTTTGTGACCATACCTTCAGCCCTCTACCAGAAATTCCCTATTGACAGCAATGCAGCTAAGTAACTGCCGAACTAAGAATCTTGGGCAAATTTCTGGGGTGCCTGCATAAATAAAATAAAAATAATAAATTCCCAATATTGTAAAAATAGTTTATTTTATTTATTCAGTCAAAAACTGTTCCCAAACCTATTATTTTTATTTAACTTTTTTTTTTTACAATTTGGTGAACAATTTATGACTGAAAAAAATAAAAATAAGTTGGGGTTAGGGTTAAGGTAAGGTCAGGGGCTCTGGCTTGCCTTAATGTTAAGTTGAATTCCAGGGCACAGTCCAAAAACATTAAATAAAAATTGTAGGTTAGGGTTAGGGTTAAGGCAAGGGCAGGGTCTCAGACTTGCCTTAGTGTTACATTGAGTTCTAGGTCACAGTCCAAGAATAGTGCTATGGTCAGTTTTAGGTTTTGGGTTTTTGTTACAATTTTGGGAACAATTTTTGACTGAATAAATTACATAAAAATAAAAAGTTAGGGTTGGGGTTCAAGCAAGGGCAAGGGTTAAGTCATAACCCCGAAACCTGAAACTGAGCATAGCCCTATTCTCGGACTGCGCCCATAATTCAACCTAACAATAAAGTAAGACTGAGCTCCTGCCCTTGCATTAACCAGAGGCATAGCTACTATGGGGTCATACGGGGACAAATGTCCCAGCCGCTTACCATTGGGGACGCAGAAAAATTTGTGCTCATTTCTTTTTTTCTTTTGGTATTTTTAGGGTTTTTACTTTGTCTGCCAGCAGGGGGCGTAAATTTTAGGCTAGAAGCACCAACATTTCTGGCTATTGCCAGTTGTCACTCCTGCTGATACCATTCAGGTTTGGTGAAGGTTGGTTCAGGGGGTCCAAAGTTATGGACCCTCAAAAGGGTAGCCCCATCTACTTTTAGCTCCCATTGGAAACAATGGGGGATGGGGCACCCCTTTTGGGGGTCCACAACTTTGAACCCCCTGAACCAAACTTCACTAAACCTGGGTGGTTTCATCAGGAGAGTCTCCTGAAGATAGCATAAAATTTTGGTGCGGTTAGCTTAAACATTGCTCCCCTGACATGCGCCCTCAAATTTTTCCCAGGTTCTCTCTTTAAATCCACCCCCTTTGGAGTGAGTGAGTGAGTGAGTGAGTGAGTGAGTGAGTGAGTGAGTGAGTGAGTGAGTGAGTGAGTGAGTGAGTGAGTGAGTGAGTGAGTGAGTGAGTGAGTGAGTGAGTGAATGAATGAGTGAATGAATGAATGAATGAATGAATGAATGAATGAATGAATGAATGAGGCTTTATTGGCATAGAACCTTTTTGGAGTGGATTTAAAGGGAGAATCTGGGCTCCTTAGATTTAAAAAACCATTGAAAGTATTGTTGAAGGCTTTCACAACCAGATTCAACTGGTTGTTGTGGGTTTTACAAGCTGTGTGGCCGTGGTCTGGTAGATCTTTTTCCTAACATTTTGCCTGCATCTGTGGCTGGCATCTTCAGAGGTGTATCACAGAGAGAAGTCTGTTATAAGAGAAGTCTGGACACAGTGTATAACAGACTTCTCTCTGTGATACACCTCTGAAAATACCAGCCACAGATGTAGTTGAAACATTAGGAACAAGATCTACCAGACCATGGCCACGCATCCCAGAAAACCTACAACAACCAATATTGAAAATGATACTGGTTGGGTAGTGGGTGGGGAATCTACCCTGAAACAGTATCACTTTCAATGTTGTTTAAACTAGGGAGCCCAGAGTCTCCCTTTAAGGTGGATTTAAAAGGAGAATCTGGGCTATCTAGTTTAAACAACATTAATAGTGATGCTGTTTCAGGGTGGATTTCCCCCCTTCAAAAATAGCATCACTTTCAATGTTGTTTAAACTAGGGAGCCCTGGGTGTGTTCAGATTTGTGCAAAAAATGTCGTTTGGTCATGGTGGGGGAGGCTGGCCACCAATATGGGGTGGGGGGCGCAAAACTCAGATTTTGTCTCAGGCTCCATTTCCCCTAGCTACACCTCTGGTATGGTGTTCCACCACCAGATGCATGCCTGGAAACTAGAACTCCTTCAGCCACCAGCCCCACCAAGGAATGCAGGTACCAGACCAATCACCAGAGCAAGGATGGTTCTTGTTGGTTCCAGCAGCCCCCGCTCATCTCGAAGAGCCAAGCACAGTTGGTTCACCCTGGCAACTACTCCTAACCAGCCTTGCATCTGGGTGCACCCCAGGCATACTCAGTAGTGGGACAACCACATGATGGTTTTCTGTGAAGATGAGCAGTGCCTAGCCAGTCTGGGTCATCAATATATCAAAGGAATGGCCAGGCCAGCATCTGCATCTTTTAAAAGTCTGATTTTAACCCCTCTCCCTTCCAGGCTAAAAGGACACCTAACATTCAAATTATTATTGTTGCTGTTGCTGTTGCTGTTGCTGTTGCTGTTGCTGTTGCTGTTGTTGTTGTTGTTATTATTATTATTATTTATTGGGTTTATAGACCGCCCTCCCCCGAAGGAATATAAGGAAAGCCTTATATTTTGGGTGTTACTCTAGCTAACACTGATTTTTTAAAACCAGAAATCCTTCCCCAACAAAATTGTTTAAACATAATGTCATGCTAGCATTTTCAAAAACTGATTACCCATATTCCATCAAATTTCTAAGTGGGCAGCCAGAGCTCTAGATGGAAGGATGTATTCACAGCACCTTGTTTTGAACATGCTGATAGCACAGCCACCTATATCACACTGAACGTCATAATAGTGCATAAACAGAATGAATCAAGGACATTGGTTAAGTGAAAGATGAAACACAACATAGGATGGGGATGACCTAAGAAAAGAGGCCCAATTCTTTAAAATTATGTGTAATAAAAGCTACCTTCCAGTAAAGTTAGAAATAATGGTTTACAATTATAGATTAAACCAGAAATCTCCAGCATGGTACCTTGGGTGCCCACAACACCTTTCCCAGTGTCCAACAAGTGATTTTAGAAAGTTGGCTGGGAAAGGTGTGGGTTTCTGATGGACCACTAGAAATTTAACTGGCTGTGCAGCTTTAAAAAAAATATTGCTTTGGCAGCAGCTGTAATCAAAGTCTTCATGGTGCAACTGATTTGTTGCTGGTTCTGCCTCTGGTAGACGCCACTTTTTGGCTGCACCCACCACACTGTGAAAGAATTCCAAAAGTGTCCACAGGTTCGAAAAAGTTGGGATAAATAATAATTTAGAGAGTCTGTCTAATTTTGTCGATCTCAATTGTCTAGTTTCTAAAAAGAAATGGCCTAATGAAGTTTACTGTTTATCACTAGCAACTATATATTAAGAGTGCTGTGTGGTTTCCGGGCTGTATGGCCGTGTTCTAGCAGCATTCTCTCCTGATGTTTTGCCTGCATCTGTGGCTGGCATCTTCAGCCACAGATGCAGGCAAAACGTCAGGAGAGACTGCTGCTAGAAAACAGCCATACAGCCTGGAAACCACACAGCACCCCAGTGATTCCGGCTGTGAAAGCCTTTGACAATATATATATTAAGAACCAGGTTCTCCTTAAGAAGGCTGTTGGAGTTTTTAGTTCAGAGGGAAATAGCTCATTCTAAACAAGCAACGCAAGGCATTGATACCATTGCAGCAGAAGCACAAGTGACAAGAATGTTATTCTGAGAGTGTGTCAGCAGTGGCTCTGAGCACAAACTGAAACTAACAGTCCTACAAGCTGGAAAATTATTAAACACCAGTACATACACTTAAGGGATCTAGATGGTTGCTGTAGGAATAGTATTCCTCCTGACAGAAACACAATCTATTGTTTAGAGAATCAGAACAATGGAAGACATTCTCTCTTCCTTCTTGTGAATGGTTTTGTAACAACATTCATTCAGACAACAATGGAAAAGTTACACACACAAAAAGAGAAAGCTTGCAAGTATTATGCAAACTGGTAAATTTTTATTCATTTAATGGAATCCAAAGTCAAGGAAAAAAAGGCTACATTCATCCAGAATCTTAATTATTTTCACACAATTATCTTTTTATACTTGCCTGGAAACTTTGTGTTTTCATCCTCCATTTCACAATTATGTTTTTTAATAAGAGTACTTTAATTTGTTGGCACATGCTGGCATTTCTCTGATCTTCTCTTGGCATTTCAGGATCTACCTTCAAAATATGTAGTGAGAAATGTTTTACAGCAGGCAAAGTACAATGCTGAGAGAAGATAAAAAATTACTGGTAAAACAAAGCTTCCCCTCCTGCTTATTTGAACAGAGTTGTGCACTCATTTGTTTTCCTAAAAAGATCAATCAATATCTGCAAATGGGATGATACCAAGCACTGATTGGACTCAACAGATGCCATGGCTTGGTCCAGCCTACTTGACCCACCTGGAATTGTTCCCATTTTCTTTTCACTGAAGTAATAATGGCAACTTCAGTGACTTGTAACACAGAAAGTGAGCGAAATGCCTTGTGACACACAAATGCCTTGTGACACAGAAAGTTAGCGAAGCTCTTCATCACTGGTGTGATCCCACTTCCCAAGGACAAAACATTGGAATGTTTGTGAAGTATCCTTACTCCTGACATTGAGGTGGCAAGTTATCATCGTACAGTCAGAATGCGCCTTTGAGGCCATCTAGTCCAATCCTTGTTCAATCCAGAAAGCTGGACCATTTCCAGAAGGTAGTTGCCCAGCTTCTGCCTGGAGACTTTCAGGAAAGGAGAATCCCCCACATAACCAGTTCTGCCATCAAACCACTCCGAACATTCAGATGAGAATTCTGCCATCCTGTAATTTAGGTCAATTTGCTGTAATTGTCCTCTGGAGCAGAGACAACCAGATACAAAAAAATAGACTAAGGACATCTTCATACATCTGAATTTTGAATTGTATTTGAATAGTATTTTATCTTTGCTATGCAGTCCAGTATTGCATTATCTTCACATCTGATAAGGAATCCTTTCACACCACCATCTGAGTCATTAATTAAAGTGTGTTGAGGCACAGTACCCAGCACAAAGAATGGGAGAATCCTGTGCAAGACCTCCTTCCACGGTCAGAAACCCCTTGGAGACTTTTAACACAAGGTTTGCATGACCCACCCAGACCCACCTGCTTGCTACTATTCAACAGCAGCCTCCCTATGAAAGCCAGTTCAGTGTAGAGGGTAGAGTTTCAGACTGATCTGGGAGATCCCAATTTTATTTATTTTTACTTTACCTTTATTTCTACCCCACTCTTTCCTAATGAGTCTAGATCAGGGAGGCTTCCAATAAAATTCACAACAATTTAAAAAATGCACAGCATTTAAAACCGCAGTTAATAAAATTTGATGGTGCCTTAAACAACAAGGGATATAATCAGAAGGGAAAAGGAAAGACCAATGGCCCCGTATCTGTCTCGTTCTGACCTGGCCACTGTAATCCATGCAACGGTCACCTCCAGATTAGATTATTGTAACGCACTCTATGCTGGCCTGCTTTTGTTGATGGTCCAGAAATTGAAATTCTTGCAACATGCAGCAGCCAGATTACTGATGGGAACATTGTGCCAGGACCGGATCACTCCGGTCTTATACCATCTACACTGGCTGCCCATCGAGTTCTGCGCCATCTTCAAAGTACTGGTTTTGACCTTTAAGGCTATTAGCGGCATTGGGCCTGCATATCTGAGGGACTGCATCTCCCCATACTGCCCCGCTAGGGCCCTCTGCTCCTCGGAGGAGCATCTTATGGAAATCCCCGGCCCAAAACAGATCCGGCTGGCCTCTACAAGGGCCAGGGCTTTCACAGCCCTGGCCCCTACCTGGTGGAACAGCCTCCCTAAGGAGACCAGGGCCCTGCAGGACCTTCAAAGTTTCTGCAGGGCCTGTAAAATGGACCTGTTCTGCCAGGCTTTTGGCCAGCTGGGATAGCCATCAGACCCTCATGTCATCCAGGCCCCCCATGGATGGGGTTGGGGGGAGGGAACTGTCGCCATATTGATTGTTTTAAATGACAGCTTGAATTACTGTTTTACATTTTATTTTATGTTTTAATTATGATGTACACCACCCTGAGCCTACTGGGGAGGGCGGTCTAAAAATATAACAACAACAACAACAACAACAACAACAACAACAACAACAACAACAACAACAATAATAATAATAATAATAATAATAATAAAAATAAAAATAAAAATAAAAATACAGGAATAAAGAGGAAGACACACAGGCACATGTAGGCTGCACAGATATCTAGACTGAGCACTTGCACAGAGAGAATTTGCTGTTCCTATATTTAGTGTAAATTCCTCTGTTATCTAGTAAAGTTCTACAAAACAGCTCACTCGCATCTCTGCCCTATTATTTGATGTGCTAATTCATTGCAATACAACAAAAGGTTAAGGGCACAGAAGTTTCCACTGCATATACTTTTTTCTCTGATGCAATGTGAGTTGCTTATATAAAGGAAGCTCCTAAAGAAGCAAGATGTCGGATGAAGAAACCACAGTCAGCATCTCTAATCCAGCGACAACTGTTTCAGCAAACGTGAGTGCCGTATAAACCCCATACAATATGCCCTATTAAGCCGTCCCTCTACCTGCTCTCCCTCGATTGGTTGAGCAGAATTTTTTGATCTGGCAATTTTATATGAAGCATGCTTTTGCTATTCAGAATCTCTCCTATGGGATTGGAACTGCTTATGAAGCATGCTTTTGCTATTCAGAATCTCTCCTATGAGTTGGAACTGCTTAAAATGGCTGATTCCAAAAGCATGCTATCTCCTGGCCTCAACAACAGGGGATGAGGAGAGTGCCATTATAATGAGCTGTAAATCAGCCTGTGATCTTTGGAAAGGCTTAAAAGAAAAATGTGGAAAAATGTTTAAAAAATCAGTAATGAAAATAAGACTATTAAAAAGGAAGTTCTACAGTGCAAGAATGAATGAAAAGGCAATTTGAATGAGCATTTAAAATGGATGGTTAATATGGTTATGCAAATCAGGGCAACTGGAAAAGTTTTGGAGGATGAATATGTGATTTTAGTAATCTTGGGGTCTTTGCCTGAAAGTTTTGAAAACCAAGTGTCTATACTTGAGGGCAGAGAGTCATTGAACATAAATTATGTTCTAAGAGATACAATGCAGAAAGGAAAGCATAAAATGCAATGAAAGGCTTATCTGTGCTTAAGTAATTTGCATTAACTGTGGAAGGGAGCCTGTGGCTAAATACTGTCAGGAAAGAAAATCAGCTGGGAGAGGCAAAGGGGAAGAACTAAATAATGCTTATAGAAGAGGTGATATTAATAACACTTTAGCTATAAAAACAAAGAAAAAGAAAGTCATTTCAGCTAAAGAAAAGGGACAACAAAGAAAAGACATGCATACATGATTGTAAATGCAATAGTAAAGTGAATATATTATTGAAGGCTTTCACGGCTGGAATCACTTGGGTGCTGTGTGGTTTCCGGGCTGTATGGCCGTGTTCTAGAACACGGCCATACAGCCCAGAAACCACACAGCACCCAAGTAAAGTGAATGTATTTCTTTTGGACTCTGGATTTTTTCCCCATATTTTCAATAATGAAAAATATTTTCTTGAATTAAAAAAAGTGAAGAAGAGAAACTTTTGCAAGCTGATGGTAAACCACTGAAAGTATATAGAAAAGGTACTGTAAGAATTTATGTTTTGAGTTCTACTGGAGAGACAGTACAGCATGACCTAATGGAGACACTGTATACACCTGATGCTAGTATAAATTTAATATCAATGCCTAGATTGCTGAATGGTGGAAACAAGATTATAATGGTTAGAAAAATATGCTGCATTTATAACAAAACTTAATATGGAGTTCAAAGCTGAAAAGATTGGGACCTTTTTCTATCTAAGGCCGTATCTGCACGGCCCTTTTACGACGGCCTGGGGGCGCCAAAAAAGGCGCCCCCAGGTCATTGCCAAGATATATGCTGCCGCAACGAAAGCAGCGGGCGACTCGACACCTCTTTCCTCCCCAGGGCGGCCAAGTCAGCTTCTAAAACAACAACCCTTTAAAGGGTTGTTGTTGAGGATCGTTCTTCCTGGCGGCGCTGCTGCGAATCAAGGCCGCTGAAGACGTTCTTCTTCACTTATACGTTCTTTTCACCGCTTCTGCCGCAGAGTCGTTCAGCTCACACCGTCCTCCAATCTTTGTGGGGTCGGATAGCAGCGTGGGCGTAGCCATGGCATGCCCCTTATATGCATCTAGGGGCACGCTGGTAAAGCGGGTAAAGCGGAGATGAAACGGTGCGCAGTCAGCCTGCCTTCGGATCGGGGCTTCTTCCGCCTGCCTAAGTTCGCTCGCATCGCTATAGTATGAAGAGCCCCACGCCAACAGAACTCCTGCCGGGCGAAAATGTGGGGGCCGTGCAGAAACGGCCTAAGAGATGTTGAAAGTGTTGAAAGTGTTGAGAGAGCCATTTAACATATAAAAAGGAAGACTGTTCTCAATTCAGTTGTGTTTTCATTCATTTCATTTTAACCTTTAATGGCATATAAATTATTAGCATATTTCCATTTAAAAGAGAAAACTTTTAAAACATTTAAATACGGGTGTTTAAAATGCTTTCCAAGAATTTAGCCACTGCCAAGGTGATCGAGCGTGGGATTACAGCGTCACTTAGCAGAAAGCCGAAAGTGGTCTGGAACTTGAGTGCCTCAAGTCTTGGAAGCAGCAGAGGGTGAATTAAAATCATGTGCAGGTTACTGTGAAGACAGCATTCCAGAAGAATATGAGTTATGGTTTCTATAGATTCACATCCACAACGGCATAGTCTCTGATGTTTAGGGATCTGGAGGTATCTCCCTGAGGTTTCCGCTGATGGGAAAATATTGAGGCGTGCTAGCATGAATGCACGACGTTGGTTAATGGATAACAGAGATGAAAGATATTTAGCTCTTGCTGATTCAGTTGTGTTTATGGTTGGCATTTAAAATCTGGCCACAGAAGTATCGACTCCGTGAAAAAACTTATAAAAGACTTTGATTTAAAACTAATTGAATGCAACAAAAGTACTGAACACTGTGAAATATGGATTAAGGCCAAATGCACTGCTTCTCATTATTCAGGGCAACAAGGAGCAGGAGAAAAGGAAGGGTTCACAAAAGTAGACTCAGACCTAATTGGACCTCTAGTGCCTTCTGTTGGTGGAAACAGACATATTTTGACTTTTATTGATGCAGCAAGCAGATTTGCCCATGTGTATTTTCTCAAATCAAAAGTTCAAGTATTGAATAAGTTCAAAGCTTATGTAGCAACTGTTAAAAACAATCATGGAAGAGCTCTGGATATTTTATTCTCAAATAATGGAACTGAACACAGTGCTAGTGAATTCCAAAATTACCTTGAACAGGATTGTATGCAACATGTAAGATCAGTAATATACTCACCTCAAAATTGTCTAGCACAGGGGTCTGCAACCTGTGGCTCTCCAGATGTTCATGGACTGCAATTTCCATCAGCCCCTGCCAGCATGGCCAATTGGCTGGTGGGAATTGTAGTCCAGGAACATCTGGAGAGCCACAGGTTGCAGACCCCTGGTCTAGCAGAATGCTCTAATCATATCATACTTGATTTATATGTTTTAATATTGTAATGCCCTATGGCTGTACAATGAAGTTACTGATACTGATATAATACTTGAAACTGCATGTTGTTTATTAATGAAGACTAGACTACCTGACAACTGTTGAACAGAGGCTGTGATTACAGCTGTATATTTCTACAACAGAACATTATGCAAACCTATTGGAATGGCTCCTTTTGAAATATGGCATAAGAAGAAAACAAGTTTAAAACATTTGAAGCCATTTGGAGCAAAAATATATGTACACATTCCCAAAGAGAGCAGAAGAAAACTAGATCCAAGAACTGAAGTTGGAATATTGCCACTCGAGGGCAGGACTGGTACTGCTCAGAGTCCCCAACCAAAATAACGACACAACAACCTGTGGGTTAAAATTCTGGCCATAGCCAAATCATTTTATTGACAAAGGATGAAAAGAAGCGTGAGGCGCAGCATGGGATCTGATCTGAACACTGGCGCTTCAAGCTGTCCCCCCAGTGAACCTTCCTCCAATCCGCCTGTTGGAGGAAATTGTTAACCTTGTGCAGCAACCGTGGAACCCAGCAGGGGAAGTGCCCCTTTCTGGAGATCCGTTTTGTGCAGCGCAGCAATAGCGGAACTCAGGTAGGCGCCAGGCCGCTTTCTGAAGATCTACTTTACTGAGGCACAAGCCTCAGTAGCCCCTGGTTGGGCATCCTGGCCCACGACCTGCTCCACCCCAAACCTCTTACGGAGGTTCCGCCAAAGAGGGTTAGGCCCGCGAGCTCCCTCACCATCAGATCAGTTTCCAAGTGCCAACCGCCAGCTTTGCTATGACAGCAAACACATGCATTAACGTTGTCCAAAGGGGAGAGGTGGGTGGGAAACTTCGCTGCTAATGCCAGCCTTTATTCATTTTGTAGCTCTCCTTTAGTCTTACCCATGCTTTCACCCACATCAATGCTGCCGAATCATGATAAGTCTGAAGATCTGGAAGACTATATCCATCACTTTTTTCTCATCTATCAGATGTACTTATTTCACTCTCTTCTTTTTTCCACCCCAGATAAATTTTGTCAGTTGTTTCTTCCAGTCATCAAATATATTATTCAAGGTAATGAAAGGGTGCACTGAAACAAATATATCATCTTTGGTAACGCCTACATCTTAAATAATGATAATCTACCATAAAGTTAAAAGTTCATTTTTTCCCCATTTGTCAATATTCTTCTTGATCTCATTCCATGCTTTCATATAGTTGTTCTGTATCAGCTTATGTTCAGCAGTGATGTTGAAGGGGTGTGTGTGTGTGTGTGTGTGTGTGTGTGTGTGTGTGTGTGTGTGTGTGTGTGTGTATACATATAAAACATCCAAATAAATTGAATGTTTTTTTCAGTTACTGTCAAATGGGCCTAGGATGGTCTCAATGGTTCTAGGGCAAGACAGTCACTACTCATGAGTAGAAGGCCCCCTGGAGGCAGGCAGGGTCATCAGACTTTTACTGACTCCTAGTGGGATGGGCTTCTCCCAAAATCCCCAGATTGGTCCAAAAGCCATACTACTCCCATCACTACAATTTATTAACTATTTTTTTCTGAGTGCCGAGAAGGGGTTACTAAAGCAACCTCCCTGCCCAATAGGGACTGGAGGTGCGTGTGGTGCGTGTGTGCGGCGGCGCCACTGTTTGAATCCCACCACCATCGGAACCTGTTATTAAAATTTTTGGATCCCACCACTGGCTCTCTTCCTGCAGATGGCATCTGCCAAAGCCTCCCTATAATTACAATAATGCTCTTGGGCAGGGCATCATGGCAGTCTGAAGTTGAACCATTCTGCTAAGCTCTCAGGTGAACCTGACAGAGGAGACTATATAAGCCAGCAAAATAAAAATCACTTTGGCTTTGAGGCCTACTACTCTTTTTCATCTTTTGGAGACATTGTACTGGAGGGCAGGCATACATGAGTTGGTGTGGTCACTAGTTGTTCAGAGAGTCCACACACATAGCTGAAGGAAATTTGGACCTGGAAGCAAACTTGGGGATCTGGCAATTACTGGGTGACATGAAGAGATCCACCTGACCCTTTCCATATCTTTGGCAAATAAGAAACACTTCCAGGTTCAACTTTCACTCTGACTGATCTAGCTTTGTTTAACTTTGATGAAAGCCAGACAATTTTCTACCCAATTTATAAACCGAGTCACCTCTGAATTTGATGCCCCCTTTGTCAGCATCTTCTCTGTGGGAATCACCACATGCCATCCTTCCAGAATTCTTGAAATGGCCAGAGAAAATCACTCAGAGTTCTAAGCGATTGATGCTTCATTTCACCAGAGTTGGAGACCACAACACCTGAGCCACTCGGTCCATAGACTGGCCCTTCCAACCTAGGAGACTGGCATTTGTCTTGACCTGGGTTCTGGGGGGGTTCCACCAGTGGAGTTCCTTGCTGGAGCCTTCCTAATGATAACCATGATTGGAGACCTTATATTACTGGTTGGAAAGAGTAACAGAAAGCTGAACATACTGAAAAATCTCATTCTGGAAGGGCAACAGAATCCTCTGAGGAGAACATGCATGGAACCTGGCTCATGGAATAATTTCCTATCAAGACACTACTATGTCCAGGAGGCTTGCCAGAGTCAAGAAGAACTTGAGAGTTCTGCACCACGAGGCCCTAATCTTGAGTTTGTGCTCCTGGGATAGGAAGATCATGTCCAAAGAAGTGTCCAATACCACTCCTAGGTGGAGGATCCACTGTGCTAAAACAAGGTAGCTCATTCCACAGGTCTGAAGAAATAAAATGGTCCTGGAGCATGATATGGTGTTTGATTGAGCAGTGATACCTGAATAAATTTGTATAAAGACAGAAATTTGAGTCCCAGGGAATAAACCCTGAAGAGTATGTACAGTACCCACTAGTCTCAAATGTAGTGTGAAGCATAGCAGGTGACCCCTGATATTGTTGAGGGGTTGCTGAGTGTTTGGCATCAGACTGAGGAGGGTTTCTTTCCTCTTTGTCTGGCACTAGAGAAGACTTCCTTGAATTGGCTGAGGGTTGGCTTGTTGCCATTTCCCTTTAGTCCTGTAGGATCTAAAGCTGGAATTTGGTCATGAGTCCTGAAAGGACTGAAACATCATCCTAAACATACCGTATTCTCCTCTGGCTCAGCAGTGCCTTTTTCTTGTCTTTATCCTCCATTAAATATCTATCCATGGCATTCCCAAAGAGATTGAGCCCTTTGAAGTAGACACTGACCACTCATGCCTGGGAGGTGGGGTCGACTTCCTAATTGCCCAGCCAAGAATTGTGGTGCACCATGATATTGGAAGCCATGGCTCTGCTGAAAGCTGGATGACATCAACAGATGAATCTGCTGTGAAGGTTACTGTTGTCAGGGAGATTTTATTTGTCATCTTTGAGATCGTGCTTTCACACTTTTCATGCTTTCACACTTTTAACAACTGCAAATGGTTCTTGGTATTTCACAGGTATATTTAAGAACGTAAGAACATAAGAACAAGCCAGCTGGATCAGACCAGAGTCCATCTAGTCCAGCTCTCTGCTACTCGCAGTGGCCCACCAGGTGCCTTTGGGAGCTCACATGTAGGATGTGAACGCAATGGCCTTCTGTGGCTGTTGCTCCCGAGCACCTGGTCTGTTAAGGCATTTGCAATCTGAGATCAAGGAGGATCAAGATTGGTAACCATAAATCGACTTCTCCTCCATAAATCTGTCCAAGCCCCTTTTAAAGCTATCCAGGTTAGTGGGCCATCACTTCACCTCCTGTGGCAGCATATTCCAAACACCAATCACACGTTGCGTGAAGAAGTGTTTCCTTTTATTAGTCCTAATTCTTCCCCCCAGCATTTCAATGTATGCCCCCTGGTTCTAGTATTGTGAGAAAGAGAGAAAAATTTCTCTCTGTCAACATTTTCTACCCTGCATGCATAATTCTTGTAGACTTCAATCATATCCCCTCAGCCAGCCTCCTCTCCAAACTAAAGAGTCCCAAATGCTGCAGCCTCTCCCTCATAGGGAAGCAAGGTGCTCCAGTCCCTCCAATCATCCTTGTTGCCCCTCTTCTTGCACTTTTTTTTCTATCTCCCTCAATATCCTTTTTTGAGATGCGGGCTTTTACCAGAACTTCGGACACAGTACTCCAAGTGCTGGCTCGCATCTCACCTGCTTTATATAAGTGCATGACAATCTTTGCAGTTCTTCCATTATCAATTCCTCCTTTCTAATGTGATCCCCAGCATAGAGTTTGCCTTTTTCACAGCTGCCATGCATTGAGTTGACATTCCCATGGAACTGATCAACTAAGACGCTTTTTAAATCCCTTTCCTGGTTCTGTGACTGATAGCACTGACCCCTGTAGCGTGTATGTGAAGTTTGGATTTTGCCCCTATGTGCATCACTTGTTCACATTTTGCTACATTGAACTGCATTTGGCCATGTTCTGGAGCTCACCTCACCTAATTTATCAAGGTCCGCTTTGGAGCTCTTCAAGTAATCCTTTGTGGTTCCCACCACCCTACATAATTTGGTATCATCTGCAAACTTGGCCACCACGCTTACTCCACCCCTACTTCCAGGGTCTGTATTTATGAATAGGTTAAAGAGCACTGGTCCCAAAACGGATCCTTGGGGACAATTCACTTTTCACCTCACATCTCTCCATTGTGAGTAGAACTCTCCCCATTTACACCCACTCTTTGTTTCCTGTTTCTCAACCAGTTTTTAATCCATAGGAGGACTTCCCCTCTTATTCCTTCATTGCTGAGTTTTCTCAACAGTCTCTGGTGAGGAACTTTGTCAAAAGCCTTTTGGAAATCCAAGTAGACAATGTCCACCGGTTCATCCCTGTCCACATGCCTGTTTACACCCTCAAAGAACTCTAGTAAGTTTGTAAGACAGGATTTGCCTCTTCCTCTGCTGCCAGTAGTTTCTAGGTCAATATAAAATAGTGGTCTGTTCTTTTAAATGTTCCAAGACACTGAATGTTTGACCACTGCTCCCAATACTCATCTTCTCCCCTGTCTGTTATGGACTTTAGTTTTATTCCACAGAAAACACTGGCAGAGGAACAGAATGGGGAGACACAGCACAGACAGAACTGTTATCCATTAATCCCGTTGCCAGGATACAGACTTTCCACTAGGCTGCACATCCCCTCCTCCTTTCCAAAAACAGAAATCTACTTCAAAAGATAAACAAAAATGAAGTAGGAAAGAGTCTCAAATAGTAAACATGGCTCTTTTCAGATTCATAAACAATGAGCAGAAAACTAGCATTAATGAATCCATGGGTGATACTAACTTTTTAAAGGAAGAGGAAAATAAATAACAGTAGTCAAAACTGTGCAATGCTCTCTAAAAGCTGCTTGGGGATTTCAACATAAAAGCTCATTCCTTAGGGCAAAAAAATTTGGGGGGTGGGGGGGATCATCGGCATGCATGGATCCAAAAACACTTTAATGTTAAGTTTCCCAGGGATCAGATTTGATGTTATTTCTCAAACAAATCAGCATGAAATAAAAGGACCAACTTTTTAAAAAGAAATACTTTGAATAGTATTACTAGAAGAAAATGAGATCTCCAGGAAGTTTAGACTGGCTTCGTTAAATAAAACGATTATTATTTCAATCTGCATTGGCAAACAGTTTCAGAAGTTATACTGGACTTAGAATGCATTCAATTCTGTGGTCTTTAATGCAACCAGTTTCCTATTCAAACAGTAACCTTGTTGTTCCTTTAATGAGCTTAAAAAACTGAACAAATCCATCTGCAGCCTCAGATATTAATACCATAGAAAGCTTACCTTAAGCACACAATCAGAGCTTAGGAGTGCAGCACAGAATTCTAAGCAAACAGCAAACTGTCACCAGTGTAATATTTGTGGCAACTCTTTCTGTTTCTTGGTACCTTTATTGTTTCACTCTATTAATACAGCCAAAAAAGGCATGGTCATTCACAACTACTTTGTTTTCACTAGTTCCTCCCATCCCAACTCTTTTCCTTTGGATAGTGCAACAGATTTTGTTTTGTTCTGAGTGCTTAATGAAGCTTTATGCAATTGAAAACCACACTCCAGAATTCAGCACAGTCAGGGTTTTTCAGAATATAGGAAACTCTTACAGCATCAAACTGGAATGGAAGGAACATTTTTCTCCGTACCATGATATATACACATCAGGAAGATAAGCAGCCAGACATACAATGAACTCTTTTACAAACTTCTGTGGTCAGAGTTCACCAGATTTATCTCTGTGGGTTAAAAGTATTTATTGTGAAATACAGCAACATGAGATCTTCAAAGTATCACCACAATACTGTAGAAAAATTAGTAACTGACTAACCAAGTAAAAATATTCCAAAATCTTCATTCTGTCTGATTTGTGATATTTACCTGAAGTTATGTCCCCCATTCTGCAATCAGGAGACTTTGAGATGGAAGGGAGAGAAGTACAATCTACCCCCATATTATAAAGCTTATCTTACTATATAATTGAGCAGCATATACCCAGTGATCAACCAGAAAAAGTGAAGAAGTCTGGGAGATGTGGTCCAGAGGGTGCCATTTCTCATGAACAGAGGAGCTGAAGGATCTACAATGCCCAGGCTCCTTCTCACTCAACCAGTAACTCTACTTAAAGCTATGAGGTCCTCACAGGGCTGTTCTGTTCCATGTCTGAGTCAACTCTTGAGTAAGTCACCAGAAAGCCCAATGCCAGCAGCCAGGACAGAACAAGTCACCTCACCCAAGGCTGTTTGGGACAGAGAGGCTTCAGCTGAGGCTATGAGAGCAGGGCTGTGGGAGGAGAGACCTCACCAGGCCCACCCAGAGCACTCCAGGCAAGCTACCAAGAATTGAGCTGGGGGGTTGGGAGAGACAGAGAGAGCTGGAGAAGGGACAGAAAGAGAATGCGTGCTGGGGAGAGGCAGAAAGAGAAAGAGGGAACTAGGGGTAGGTGGCCAGAAAGAGAAAACAAAAGCTGGGGTAGGATGATGGAAACAGAGAATGTAGCATTGGGGTAGGAAGAAAGAGAGAGCTGGAATAAGTAGGCAGACACAGTTTACTGTTTAGAAATGGAGTTCCATGATCTCCATCCCTTCTGTTTTGGTCCTCAGTCCTCAACCATCAAGGATACAGAAATACAAAGAGAGATGGACCAAGATCATAATCACTCGTTATAAGGTGTTGTGCTTCCATCTTCACTCATCCAGGTTGAGTAGTGAGGGGCACATTAAGAACATAAGAACAAGCCAGCTGGATCAGACCAGAGTCCATCTAGTCCAGCTCTCTGCTACTTGCAGTGGCCCACCAAGTGCCATTGGGAGCTCACATGCAGGATGTGAAAGCAAGGGCCTTCTGCGGCTGTTGCTCCCGAGCACCTGGTTTATTAAGGCATTTGCAATCTCAGATCAAAGAAGATCAAGATTGGTAGCCATAAATCGACTTCTCCATAAATCTATCCAAGCCCCTTTTAAAGCTCTCCTTTTAAAGCTACCTTCTGTGTCTTGTTCTCAAAGTGGCAGACACAATGCAAACTGTGAAAAAAGAAAGAATAATTCCATAGCCACCATCTTTTATTGTTGTTTGTCCTTTTGTTGTTGATCCTGCCATCGACCTGACTGGCACTTGCCATTGAGACAGGTCCAATGACAAACATTCAAAATCATGGGATATGGGGAACTATGTGAGTACCAAAGGAGGCAAAACATAGTCGATAAGCAAGGTTACCTACTGCACGCACACACACACACACACACACACACACACACACACACACACACACACACACACACACACACACACACACACACACACACACACACACACACACACACACACGGTATTAGAATAATGAGTTTACGGCCCTTTCCGCACGGGCGGAATAGAGCGCCCCAGGGATGGCAAAAACGCCATCCTTGGGGAAGCTTTAAACCTCATTGAGCAAGGTTTTTCAAAAGTGGCATCTTCCCACCGGCGTGGTGCGAACCGCACTGGTGGGATGCTGCCGCTTTTCCTGTCGCCTCCACTGACTTGCCTGTCCAGTGTCGCTCTGGAGGGCTGCACAGCCCCACCCACGCTGCCCTCCAACACCTTGAGGTTGGAGGACAGCGTGGGTGGGTCCCTGCAGCCCTCCAGAGCGAAGCTGGACAGGCAGGTCAGGGGAGGCGACGGACCGAAGGCGGCTCCATGTGGAGCCGCCTCTCTGGTGTGGCAGATCTGCAGTCCCCAAGCCTCCACTGGCATAAATTATGCCAGTGGAACTGTGTTTCTGCCGCCATGCGGAAAGGGCCTACATAACAAATAATGCAAACCAGTAGATAGGTAGACATGGTTTTATGCCAAACTGTAATTGTTTTATTATTAATGCAATGAAAGACTGTGGAACTTATAATGATACGTTTCCTTGTTCCTTTTGGATCTAACTCTACCACCACCACCATATTGTAGCTAGGCTCACCATTTAAAAAAAAAACACATTTTCTTCTTATTTTGTACACACCCAAGAATTTACCACCCTGGCACCAAGAGCCCTTACAGACACCTCAAAGAATGGTATGCATCCCAGGTCAGAACAGAGTGCACTCCCATAGAAGAGGCCAGTGAAGGGAATGGGTACGAGGTACCTTTTAATATTAATGCTCCACACCAGTCAGCATGACCCTTCCAGATCAATGAAAAATATCAGGAAGGGGCACCAAAGCAGCCCATCACTGCCTTGCCACTAGGATGCAGCTGAAAATGTTTTCCCGCAGCTTTTGGCTCAGTGTGCATCCTCATTCCCATACCCAAGCTGCTCCAGGATGGGCACTTTGAATATTTCCCTCCCAGATCTGGAACAGTCCAGTTCCTCAGAAGATCTGTCAACACAACCCAAAGATAAAACAACTAGAACAGCTAGAAAGCACAAAGGCCACTGCCTGGCCACCAACAAATTCTGAAGTAGTTCAGGACCATTAATTGCATTAAAAAACTAATTTTAGAATGGGGTCACAAGAATTG
Organism: Sphaerodactylus townsendi; assembly: GCF_021028975.2. Lineage (NCBI taxonomy): Eukaryota > Metazoa > Chordata > Lepidosauria > Squamata > Sphaerodactylidae > Sphaerodactylus > Sphaerodactylus townsendi. The sequence goes on along the minus strand of NC_059427.1, from coordinate 135,111,203 downwards.
CTACCACAAATTACAGTAAGTTCATCTGAAAAACATATTCATGGCAAAGACTAGAGCATCTTTCATTACCCTTTCCACACAGCCTTCCAACAGAGGTGTGAGTGAGTATGGTCATGGTGTTTAGCACCAATGGGGTTTGGCAGGAAGTGATCTGTTCTTATGTTCTGCACATTACTAAACTCAACTGTCTTCAGAGTGGGTCAGACTAAGAGGGACAGCAGAGGATTCTCCACTGTTAAACAACTACACTCCAGAAATTGAGTGAGAAAAACATCTCAAGGATGTGCTTTTCCACAGTGCTATATCTTTATTTACAGCCTTTCCTGCTCCGAAATATACAGCTAGCTTTGTCACCAAGGCCAAGATTCCAAATCCTTCCTGTTATGTCTTTTTCTTGTTTGTTCGAGTGATTGTGACTGGAGAAATGATTCTTGCTACAATGATACACCCTGGTTCTTGTACTTACTGCTGCTGAGTATTGGTGATTAAAAGGTACATATTGCCCTATTCCCACCATTCACCTGGGCAGGACTTGAATCTCAGTAGGATACAATACATTAAGGATACTTTACAATGCAGTCATTTTCTAAAGGGGAACTGATTTCTGAAGTCTGGAAATGAGCTGTAGATCCAGGGGGTTCCCAGGTCCCACCTGAAGGCTGGCATCTCTATCCCCAAACTATGAACTTACAGTAGTGAATTTTGATGACACATTTTGTATCAAATTTCAAGCACTATCAAGAAACTAATGTCTAGATTCCCCCTTTACCCTGAGTTCAAAGAATTACAAAGAATTGCCTTCAACAATGCATACAACTGCAAAAGAAACTTGTCATAAAATTCAGTTACTCTCCTTCTCCATCTTGACAGGGGCCATCCTGACAGGACTGTATAAACCGGAGCCATTTAAAATTGTGGGTTTTAAGCAGTAAGATTTAAGATATTTTGATTAGTGCATTCTGTCGTTGAATTGAAATTCAAGGAATTTCCTTGCCTGTCAGAACCTTCTTTTGCCGTCTCTAGAAGAGTGTGGAAACCATGCAGGTATTTGTCATTTCTTTTTCATTTTTGCTTAGTTCACACTTTCCAATTGGCTATAATCAAAACAAATATGTTGTGCCTCCATGTAAGATCATGTTTATGAAGTATCGTTGGATGTACCGATTTGTCATGTAAGCACAATCTAAGGTTAAATGATGGGTACGTGATCTGGGTACATAGATCTGGGTACAAAGATGTGTGTCTGGGTACGTAGATGTGTGTTTCACTGTCTGTTAGCTATATTATTCTGACTACAAAAACTGGGTCATTTTAAAATAAATGTGTTGCTAAAATGATTTAATGGGTTGCTTTTATAATCAGTTCTATGCTTTTTCCCCCAGTTACTTTCTATTAGAGACTACAAATATATAGCTGATGAGTACTGAGTAATTTATTGTCGAAGGCTTTCACGACTGGATTCAACTGGTTGTGATTGGTTTTCTTGGCTGTGTGACCACGGCCACACAGCCCGGAAAACCAACCACAACCAAACAAGTAATTTGTTGCTCATGCAACTCAGGTAGGTAGAAATTGCTGAAAGTGAAATTTGAAACATAACAGATACAGCCATTTACAGTATATCAGCCTTCTTAGGTCATCAAACTGAAAACATGTTTTGTACTGCAAACAGCTGAACTCTTGTCTTAGGCCAAAAGACAGCGAGGGGAAAGGGCAGTCAGCCACCCCCACACACTTGCTTGGACAGGATGAGAGGGAGAGACAAAAAGAAACACCACTGGGAAGCATTCAGCAGCTGTAGTAGAGCATATTGGCCAGACAGATGAACAAGGAACATGCTGTACTTTAGTTACTAGGGAAGAATTATCTCTATGTACTGCAGGAGGCAATTCTCAACCAGTAGAATGGGCTGCCTATCCTTTTATTGTTGGGAGAGTGGTGAAGCTGATTTTCAGTTCTGCATAATTCATAGGGGAGGCTATGGTGATAAAAAATTAGATTAACAATGAGTAGATGTTATTCAGCATAAGGAAGCATCTTCCATTGAGGTGTTGGACCTTTGAAGATGCAACATAATGGAAATTTGTATAAACTGGAAAAAATATGTAAGATATTACATATATCTTACATATTACTCCCTCCACTTTTTTTAAGAGGACATATTACTCCCTCTACTTTTAAAAATGAAGTACCGTCTGTCTTTAATATTTTTTTTACCAATATTTATGGCAGCCCGCAGATTACCATTTCATTTGTATGGTTAGTCTCACTGTAATGATTATGGCAAGCTAAAAACAAATTCACAGAAGAAGTAATTTACAAAAACGAGGATTGACCGGGGAACCTGTTCCACCAAGAACTCTTCGGACTTTGACAGTGACATCATCAATAAGACCATCTGTTCCTGTTGTATTATTGCAGAGACTTTTTGTTTTCACTTGAATTCATTAATGTTTTCATTCTTGGATTCATTAATCTTTATGGAGAACATATGAGTCTAAACTTGATGCACTTTGCTATGTTTTGCACATCATATATCAAAACTCCCAGTTCATTTATGTACTTGTTATAAGGATTTGGAGCTGTTAGCAGCTTGGATATAGCGGGTGTAGGGTTTGTTTTCTTCTTTCTTTTAACCAGGTGCTAGTGTTAGAATACTGTAAAGGAATTCCCATCACAGTAAGACTGCAAAAACAGCCACAACATGGAGATAATGTTATGACAGAAGACCCTACTGAAATCCCTTTGAGCACAGATGCTTTGGATAGATTAGTTCATCTATGCAAGTTTTAAAAGCTAGCTCCACCTGTACACAAAGCAAGCAGGGGAAAGAAGGGAGGTAGTTAATGTTGGCTGGCTGAGCAGAAAGCACCAGTAAACAGTGGAGACCCCATGACAGAAGCAGTATAACCATCACAGAGGACCATGACATTTAGAAGTTTGTGAACTTTGATTTCTCTTCTCTTTTATTCCATTCCTTTAACTTTTTTTTCTTCCATTGTAATGAGGCTCCCCACTGTTTTGCAGCTTGGGTTTTTTATTTTTATCTATTTCTGTCCCAACCCCCTCATCACTTAGATATATTCTACATTTCATGTAGACATGGCATTTCTCTTAACTTCATCATATGAAAATTATATATCCTACCATTCTGAGAAACAGATCCAGTTTTCAAGAACTCAAGAAGAATTCAAGTATGTTTTAGGACACTAGCCAAGCATTGGGAGAAGTTATGTAAGGGGAACAGATGGGAATGGTAGCATTTCCTGTTATGATTCATTTAAGAACATGCATGCACGTTCTTGCCAGTGTACAAATCCACAGCTCCAGAGTCTCAATGTATAAATCACCATGTCAGTAGACAATGTGCCATTTGGCACAAGTACAAGGGATGCAATTTTGTACTGATTTCTTTCATTCATTTCCAGAGTGGCTAGAGAATAAAAGGACCCCTGTCCAAAAATCTGTTTTCTCTGTCTTCTCTGGTATTTAGAAGGTCATGGAGAATTGGCACATGGTCCCCACACATTGGAGAAAGGCATCTGGAACTCCTGGTTACATAGTCCAGCTAAGGTTAGTTGTAACTAAGGCTCATTCTGCACATGCAGAATAATGCACTTTCAAACTGCTTTCAGTGCTCTTTGAAGCTGTGCAGAATGGCAAAATCCACTTGCAAACAGTTGTGAAAGTGGTTTGAAAACGCATTATTTTGCGTGTACGGAAGGGGCCTAAATTTCATTGAAACAATCCATGTAGTAGCTGGAATGGTGCTGCTATCTTTTGAAAAGGAAAGGAGGAAGTCTTACTTTTTGACTTCTGTCGCTGGAGAAATCTTATACTGAACAAGACAGGGCATTCAGGGACCACTAGAACTTTGGCAATGTTTTGTTTTGTTTTTGGTGACATATGCTAACTTGTGGGGGATTTAGAACCACAAAATTGCTTTCTTTTTTTAAAAAACAAGACATTTCTGCAAGTGTTCAATACTGCAGTTGTGGTGGCACAACATCATATCACATTCCCACTCATGTTCTCATATTTTTGTGGAAAACGAGATCCCCCCCCCCGTGATATGCCCACTAACATTTGGTTCAAAGTGCACATTTCCCTAGCTATGCACTCCGAGCAACCAGTACATGTACAGAAAAGAAATTTTGGGACTCCACTCTGGATTAACCTAGGCGAAATGGCATCCGGTCAATACCATGAGCAGAAAACGTGGGGGAACATTTTGGGAAGGGTGGGCTGAAATGGTCAGCAACTCAGCAGAGTTGAAAACTGGCATGACATCAGGTGGAGAGTTCAGTGGGGTGGGCAGTGGGGCAGGGAGATCAGGTGACTGGACAGGAAAAATAAACTGGTTCTGCTCCCGTGGTGTTTGCATGGTAGTGGGTTCAATGCAGAATTTTTGAAAAGAATCGCCAGATTTTTTAAAATCCTGGGACGAGGGAAATATCATGGGACAAACCTGCTTTAGGACTGGGAACTGAGCAAACTTCCCGGCCAAACCAGGATATTTTCCTTTCTCAACCTGGGATATTTGTGCAGAAACAACCTGTTTGCTCTGGGGAAGACTTGCATGTTTCTCCTTGTCTTCCATTCCTAGTGTCTGCATTCTCTTTTGGAAGCACAGCCTTCTTCTGTGAAAATGAACTTTCAGCTTGGCTAAAAGACCCGTTGTGTCAATAACAGAAGTACTTTGTCTTGCTTCTCTTTCAAGTGACTAGGAATGTGTCCAAAATATGAAGAGACCTTATTTTTAAAAGAGGCATTAACAACAGTGGAAAAAGGAAATGCCATTGGCATATAAAGCTATGTAATTACCTCTTCAAAATGATATTAAAAAATATATATTTTATGCAGCAGTAGAAAAGTAAAAAAAAATAGAATGTTTTAACACTGCTACCACACATCATCAATGAAAACACCAGACCACAATATATTAATTAAGCTAGGGGCTATTATATATTTACTAATGAATTGCTATTAATTAATTTTATTTTTGTTAGCAAAGGTTCCTTAAGAGGCTACCTAATAGATTCCAAATGTTTTGGCAGAATCACATTATTCAAAACATGATTGAAATCGTATCTCACTTTTCCTTTCCTGCACACTAAGATGTGCTGAGTGATGCAATTTATCAACACCATTTCTCTATGCTGGCTAGCCCACGTGTTCATATGATAATGCTTAATACCAAAAAAGTATACTTCCCGAGGAATCTTGACTGTCCAGTCCAAAGTGTTTGTTTAGGTAGTTCCCCCCCTCCCCCATCCACAGTTACCTCAGAGTTCTTGCCGATCTAATTTACTGGAGGCATTTAAACCTGCTCTTATATAGAGGGACTTGAGGAGACCCCAGTATCCAATCCATAAGACTGAACTGCTGCTTGGGATTTACTATATAACTGATGTATGAGCTGTGTAAAATTTGAACTGGCAACCAAGTTCAGCTCAAGCAGTCAAAGGGCTTCTGTAGACAGGGACCTGTGCTGCTTTTTGGTTGCTTTTATTATTCTACTTGTCACTTGCAATAGGGGCATGAAGGCCACCTGATCGTTATAGAAATATTTATTGTTTCATTTCTTGGCTGTAACTTCTATTAAAATCTTCACACCATGGATGATGTATATGAATGGGTCTATACAATCCTGCCATTTTTTAATTTTACATGTCACAATCACTCTTGTTAATGTAGGAATATCACAATCACTCTGAACATCACAGTCACTGTTGTCAATGTATGAACTGAAAGAGAGATTTCCGAAGTACCAAGTATTTCCAGTAGTATCAACTGAACGATGTTTATTCAAGGTAAGGTTGAAATAAGGATGAGGGAACTCAGTAAAGAAAGATCTTCCTAGGGTCAGATCCACAAGACATGGAAACACAATGTTCTGCTCAAGGGCTTAGAACTGTTCTTTCACAAAAGAAAACAAAACTTTTCCAGCCTTCTCAATTATACTCCAGCAACAAAATAATTCTTGTGCAGTTGCACACGTGGTATGATGAAATGCAGAAATTCTTAGAAAAGTCACAGGAGACTTTGCTTTGCTTTCTGGGAAGAGAAACAATTATACTATAGAAAACTAGCCAATTTACAATTGAGTACAGGATGTCATGAAGCATTTATGAAAAATGAGTGTTATACAGCATTGTGAGTCTTCTCACATCTGCCATCCACTGGTAAGATGTCACATTGCAAGGTTTATGTTATCACATTACAGTCATGGACCAACTTCGGGAGAGTACATAAGGCTTGCCTATTTCCCCAGATATCAGCCTTTTTAAATACTTCTGTTAAAGAACTGGTCTAGTTTGTATTTTTTAATGTTTTATCTTTATTGTAATTTTAAATAAAACAGTGAGAACAGCCATGTGAAACAATTTAAAACCAATTAAATACATGCTTAATACACAATAGATAGTTAAAGTTCTTCCAACGATTCAGATACTTAATTAATTACATTCCAATACTCCTAAATCATGCAAATTATTATTATGAAGCTATTAAAAATAAATATCCAATTAATACAATTTCTTTTAATAATGAACTTCCATCTCAGCTGTATCATATTTCATAACTTTAATTTACTTAAACTGTAAACAAATTGTATTTCCTCTCTCTTAGCTATTTAACCTTGTATTTTCTCAACACAAGATTATATTACCTTTTGTTGTCTTTTTAACTTTGATGTCCACTCTTCAATAGTCTTTCATAAATACTCCACAGAAAGAAATGTAATATCCTTATTTACACCAGTGTACCTTATCCAAAGGTCCCAATTTTGTTTGTACGTCTCATAGGATAAATTTCTTATTTGATGTGCCATTTTATCCAATGTGTAAAGTTGATGTACTTTTTCTATCCAATCTTCTTGCATTTTCTGTTTTCCATAGTTTTGTTAGGACTATTCTTGCTGCTACTGTTAAGCAAAATAATAAATGTGAATGTCGCTGTATTTCATTACTTGAGGAAAACACTGAACCTAGAAGATAAATAAAAGATTGTAATAGGAATTGTACTCCTATAATTTTAATAATTTGTGAGTGAATCAACGTACACTTGTTCTTCTTTCTCCCCATTTCTAATTTTGCTCAAATCTCCAGTCTGTCTCTTCTTCTCAGTCTCTTTTTTCTCCCAGTTCTTGCTCTTTTCTTCAGGTGTTTTTGATGATAGCAGCTAACTAAGAGGAACAAAGAATTAGCTTAAAATAAGGCACAAATAAAGATGTAACATCATAACAATGATGTTACAGGCAATGTTCAGTAGGTTCCCATTGTGCTAGCTTAACCTCCGTTCCTATAGAAAAAATACATGATAAGTTTGTTCACTGAGGCAAGAATCATTGCAACATCAATAAAAGTCAACATGGGTTTGCCAAAAGAAGTCATGCCAGACTGATCTTATCTTTTTATATATATATACAGTGATAAGCTTGGTAGATGAAGGGAATGCTGTGAATGTAGCATACCTTGACTTCAGGTCCCCCATGACATTCTTGCAAGCAAACTAGGAAAATGTGGGCTAGACATGCTACTGTTAGTTGGATTTGTAATTGGTTGACTGACCAAATTCAAAGGGTGCACACAATGGCTCATCTTCATCCTAGAGAGAAGTGAGTAGTGGGGTGCCACAGGGTTCTGTCCTGGGCCCAGCAATATTCAATATTTTTATCAATGACTTGGATGATAGAATAGAGGGCATGCTAATCAAATTTACAGATGATACCAAATTAGGAAGGTCACGATAGGGTCAGAGTTCAAAATGACCTGGACAGATTTAAAGAGCTGGGCCAAAACTAACAGAATGAATTTCAACAGAGATAAATGTAAGATACTACACATAGGCAGAAAAAAATGAAATGCACAGGTATAGTATGGGTAACATCTGGCTTGACAACAGTACATGTGAATGGGAGGCCTCTACATGGCCAAATGCCAGCCACCAAATTATTCCCTGGCTCTGTTGCTTAGCTCCAGAGGTAGTGGAACAGTTCAAACACTCCATGGTTGATGCTCTGGTTGCAGACTTCACATTGTGGGGGGGGGGGGATTTACTGGTGATTCGTTCCTGACCCGAGACAGGTTCAGCTGGCTACTACCAGGGCCAGGGCTTTTTCGACCCTGGCCCCCACCTGGTGGAATGAGCTCCCAGCTGAGTTCAGGGTCCTGCGGGACTTTTGTGAGCTCCTCCGCCAGGTTTTTATATCTTGCCAGCCAGCCTGACTGGAACATCGTTGCCTCCCATGAGTGTCTAGTTAAAACATCTGTTTTTCTTGTATTGTTTATTGCAAAAGTTTTAAATGATACCATTTGTGCGGGTATTGGTTTTATATTGTCTGATTGTTGTGGTTTTATTGGTGTTTGCCACCCTGAGCCCTGTGGGAAGGGCAGGAAATAAGTAAGTAAGTAAGTAAGTAAGTAAGTAAGTAAGTAAGTAAGTAAGTAAGTAAGTAAGTAAGTAAGTAAATCCATCCAATATGGGTCATCTTGGTGGATTACAATGGGTCCCAGGGATCCCTGCAATAAGAGGAATGACTTGACCCTCCACAAGAACTCAGGAGTTCTTCAGGAATCCTCAGATGGTTCACTGTTCATCTATCTTTGGGCTTCTGATCTGATCTTCACTGATAAAGATATCCTGAAGGATCTCAAAGGTGTTGTGGGTTTTCCAGGTTGTATGGCCATGTTCCAGTAGTATTTTCTCCTGGCTTTTCACCTACATCTGTGACTGCAATCTTCAAAGGATCTGGTAGCACTAGAGCAAGTGGAAAAAAATCCAAACTTCACATACAAGCTACAAGGGTCAGTGCTATCAGTCACAGACCAGGAAAGGGATTTGGGCGTCTTAGTTGATAGTTCCATGGCAATGCCAACTCAATGCATGGCTGCTGTGAAAAAGGCAAACTCTATGCTGGGGATCATTAGGAAAGGAATTGATAATAAAACTGCAAAGATTGTCATGCCCTTATATAAAGCAGTGGTGCGACAGCACTTGGAGTACTGTGTCCAGTTCTGGTCGCCGCATCTCAAAAAGGATATTGAGGAGATAGAAAAAGTGCAGAGAAGGGCAACAAGGATGATTGAGGGACTGGAGCACTGCCTTCCTCTCATATGGAGGAGAGGCTGCAGCATTTGGGACTCTTTAGTTTGGAGAGGAGGCGGCTGAGGGGGGATATGATTGAAGTCTATAAAATTATGCATGGGGTAGAAAATGTTGATAGAGAGAAATTTTTCTCTCTTTCTCACAAATACCTAGGAACCAGGGGCATTCCATTGAAAAAAAATGCTGGGGAAGAATTAGGACTAATAAAAGGAAACACTTCTTCACGCAACGTGTGATTGGTGTTTGGAATATGCTGCCACAGGAGGTGGTGATGGCCACTCTAACCTGGATAGCTTTAAAAGGGGCTTCTGGAGCAGATTTATGGAGGAGAAGTCGATTTCCATGGTTTACCAATCTTGGATCCTCCTTGATCTGAGATTGCAAAATGCCTTAACAGATCCAGGGTGCTCGGGAGCAACAGAAGCCACAGAAGGCCATTAAGTGCTCTCACATCCTAAGCCATGTGAGCTCCCTAAAAAAAGGCACCTGGTGGAGCCACAATACTGCGAAAGTAGCAGAGAGCTGGACTAGATGGACTCTGGTCTGCAGTCCAGCTGGCTTGTTCTTGTATGTTCTTACGCTCTTAACATAAATACCTGTGAAATACCAAGAACCATTTGCAGTTAAGTTAAAAAGTGTGGAAAGCTAATAGAAGAAAGTGTGAAAGCACGATCTCAAAGATGACAAATAAAATCTCCCTGACAACAGTAACCTTTCTACAGCAGATTCATCTGTTGATGCCATCCAGCTTTCAGCAGAGCCATGGCTTCCAATATCATGGTGCACCAAGCAATTCCTTGGCTGGGCAATTAGGAAGCTCCACCCTGCACCTCCCGAGGCATGAGTGGTCAGTGTCTACTTCCAAAGGGCTCAATCTCTTTGGGAATGCCATGGATAGATATTTTAAATGGAGGATAAGAAGACAAGAAAAAAGGCACTGCTGAGCCAGAGGAGAATCACGGTATGTTTAGGATGATGTTTCAGTCCTTTTCAGGACTCATGACCAAATTCCAGCTTTAGGATCCTACAGGACTAAAGGGAAATGGCTAACAAGCCAACCTCCTCAGCCAATTCAAGGGAAGTCTTCTACAGTGCCAGACAAAGAGGAAAAGAAACCCTCCCTCAGGTCTTGGATGCCAAACACTCCAGCAACCCCTCAACAACATTATCAGGGGTCACCTTGCTATGCTTCACACTACATTTGAGACTAGTGGGTACTGTACATACTCTTCAGTGGGTTTATTCCCTGGGACTCAAATTTCTGTCTTTATACTAAATTTATTCAGGTATCACTTGCTCAAATCCAAACACCATAATACATGCTCCAGGACCATTTTATTTCTCTCAGACCTGTGGAGATGAGCTACCTTGTTTTTTAGCACAGTGGATCCTCCACCTAGGGAGTGGTATTGGACACTTCTTTGGACATGATCTTCTCCTATCCCAGGAGCACAAACTCAAAGATTAGGGCCTCGTGGTGCAGAACTCTCAAGTTCTTTCTTGGACTCTGGCAAGCCTCCCTGGACATAGTAGTGTCTTGATAGGAAATTATTCCATAGAGCCAGGTTCCATGCATGTTCCCTCCTCAGAGGATTCTGTTGCCCTTCCAGAATGAGATTTTTCAGTATGTTCAGCTTTCTGTTACTCTTTCCAACCAGTAATATAAGGTCTCCAATCATGGTTATCGGCATTAGGGAAGGCTCCAGCAAGGGAACTCCACTGGTGGAACCCCCCCCAGAACCCAGGTCAAGACAAATGCCAGTCTCCTAGGGTTGGAAGGGCCAGGGCTCTATGGACCGAGGTAGGCTCAGGTGTTGTGGTCTCCAAACTCTGGTGAAATAATGAAGCATCAATCGCTTAGAACTCTCTGAGTGATTTTCTCTGGCCATTTCAAGAATTCTGGAAAGGATGGCAATGTGGTGATTCCCACAGAGAAGATGCTGGACAAAGAGGGGCAATTCTCAAAGGGGTGACTCGGTTTATAAATTGGGTAGAAAATTGTCTGGCTTTCATCACTGCTAAAGCAAAAGCTAGATCAGTCAGAGTGAAAGTTGAACCTGGAAGTGTTTCTTATTTGCACACAAAAGATATGGAAAGGGTCAGGTGGATCTCTTCCATGTCACCCAGTAATTGCCAGATCCCTCAAGTTTGCTTCCAGGTCCAAATTTCCCTTCAGCTATGTGTGTGTGGACTCTCTGAACAACTAGTGACTACTACACCAACTCATGTATGCTCTGCCCCTCCAGTACAATGGGCAAGGTCTCCAAAAGATGAAAAAAGAGTAGTAGGCCTCAAAGCCAAAGTGATTTTATTTTGCTGGCTTATATAGTCTCCTCTAGTCAGGTTCACCTGAGAGCTTAGCAGAAATGGTTCAACTTCTCAGACTGCCATGATGCCCTGCCCAAGAGCATTATTGTAATTATAGGGAGGCTTTGGCAGATGCCATCTGCAGGAAGAGAGGAGCCAGTGGTGGGATCCAAAAATTTTAATAACAGGTTCCGTATGGTGGTGGGATTCAAACAGTGGCGCCACAAGACACGCGCACATTCACACTGCGCTAATTCCTCCAGTCCCTATTGGGCAGGGAGGTTGCTTTAGTAACTCCCTTCTGCGGCACTCACAGAAAAAAATAGTTAATAAAATTGTAAGTGATGGGAGTAGTATGGCTTTTGGACCAATCTGGGGATTTTGGGAGAAGCCCATCCCACTAGGAGGAGTCAGTAAAGTCTGATGACCCTGCTTACCTGCCTCAGGTGGGCCTCTTCTACTCATGAGTAGTGACTGTCTTGCCTCTAGAACCATTGAGACCTTCATCCTAGGCCCATTTGACAGTGCAATCTGAAAAAAACATTCATTTTATTTGGATGTTTCTATAATGTATACACACACACACACACAATAACACACACACACACACACACACACACACACCCTTCAACATCACTGCTGAACATAAGCTGATACAGAACAACTATATGAAAGCATGGAATGAGATCAAGAAGAATATTGACAAATGGGGAAAAAATGAACTTTTAACTTTATGGTAGATTATCATTATTTAAGATGTAGGCGTTACCAAAGATGATATATTTGTTTCAGTGCACCCTTTCATTACCTTGAATAATATATTTGATGACTGGAAGAAACAACTGACAAAATTTATCTGGGGTGGAAAAAAGAAGAGAGTGAAATAAGTACATCTGATAGATGAGAAAAAAGTGATGGATATAGTCTTCCAGATCTTCAGACTTATCATGATTCGGCAGCATTGATGTGGGTGAAAGCATGGGTAAGACTAAAGGAGAGCTACAAAATGAATAAAGGCTGGCATTACTATCTGTGGCCAAGCACAGACAAACCAAAGAGGAATAATAAAGACATTACTAAACGTTATATAAGAGAGTTATTTAAAATATGGATAAAATATAGAAACATTTTCTACGTTAAAGCACCTATATGGATCTCGCAAATGGAGGCGCTTCATTTAAAGGGTAATAACAAAGGAAGAAATTGGCCAAGTTATAGGGACTTAATAGAAATTAAGCAAGGGGAAATAACGCTAAAGAAAAGAGATCAAACAAAGTTGGAGGGCAAAGCTCGTCAGTGGGATGACTACAAAAAGGTACAAAATTGTATACAAAGTAATCTGGTCAAATGGGGAATTTCAACCACTTGGAATTAGTTTGATAGATTGATGAGGATGGACAGTACAAAGACAATTAGCAAAAGTTATAAAGTTTTATTGGAACAAAAAACAGAAGAGGAAATTGTGCAACAAAGCATGATAAAATGAGCACAGGATCATGAGGATACTATATCGCTAGAAAAGTGGACTAAATATGGGACAAGTGTGTATAAATATACCCTGAATACGGACTTATGGGAAAACAATCTTAAACCATTTTACAGAAGCTACATAACTCCAATGACATTGTCAAAAATAAATAAAAATAATTCATCTTTGTGTTGGAAGTATAGAATTAGTACATAGAAAACATTTTATCATTTGTGGTGGAAGTGTGAATTAGTTAAAAGATATTGGAGTATGATGTGGGTAGCAGCTGGTGGGAGGGGGCCCAGGAGTCCTCTGGGTGAAAGCAGGGGGACCGACCCAATGCATTCCCCACATGAACCTTGAAACTGGTGTCTGAGTTGTCTGCCCTCTCTGTTCCCCCCCAAGATATGCCATTGTATTCAGCTGCCAAACGTATCAGGGATCTGGTGGCACTTTGGGGGTTGATCTCAAATTTACATTCATACTCCCTCCCCTACACACATTCTTTGCTGTCTGCAGTGTCCAGAGTGCAGGGGGATAGGCCAATGGGTGATCCAGGGGAATGTGTGCCTACCTAGTAGGGAGAATTCCGTCACCTGGGGGGCAGATATCTAGGGGGTGATTAGATGGGGGCAGGCAACTGCAGGCATCATCCTAGTCCTGGGGCTTCCCCCCCCCCCATAGTGGCCCTGGCACCATATATGTCCCTGTACCTGCTCAATCTTAGCAGCACCCCTGACATCCTGCCCTGCTACTGCCTCATCCAGGTGCCTGGCAGATAGGCCCTAGCCCAGAGACCCTCCAATACTTCCCCTGTTGGACCACTTGCAGCTGGTGTCAGAGGCCATGTTATGGTGACCCTTGTGGGCACCACCATAAATCAGCTGGGCCTTAACAGCACTTTACCCACATACATTATAATTAATCAGATGCAGTGTCTTTGTTGATTTTTCAATTTATTATAGTAAATAGTTGTACTTTGATATGCAAATTGAGAAACTGCTAGGAGAACAGCAGAACACTTGAATATAAACATGCTGTCCAAAAACTGAATGCACTCCGAAATTTACAACATTCACTTACCAGTAAAGACATTGTTATCAATTCTAAAGTTTAGATTTTGGGACTTTCAGATATCCCGATATCTACATGCAAATTTAAACTGTGTAGTTCTGTACTTCAGCTATGAAACCTATGTAGTTTTCTTCTACACATTTTGCTGGTGTGAAGCTTTGATAATGGGTGCCTCGCTGTAAATAAAAGCCTTACTAAGATTGAAGTTTTTGTAAAACTTTTGCAATTTTTGTTTTAAAAAAACACCAACACATCTCTTTCTCATAAACATTTTTAAATTAAAGAAAACAGAATGGTTTAAAACATAGATTTTGGCAAGAAGTGAATGTTGAAAGTTTTCTGCAGCATTCGTAGGCTCATGACCAATAAGTATATTTGACTCGTTTATGCAGAAGAGGGCACTAGCAAGTTGCAGATGACAACTTTATTTGCTTCCAGAGCTTCATAGCTGATTTCTAACCTAACATCAAATTTCAAGGACTCTCATGTAGAAAAGGGAAGTATAAATAAGAGGTGACAGATACAGTGTACACAGCAAATACTCACCAAAAAACACATTAGCTATTACCACCAAGGATTAGATTTTTATAATTTTATTTATTTATATCGCCCATGGGGATCTAAAGCAGCTTACAAAAATAAAAGTTAAACAGACAGGGAAATAAACCAAACAGGACAGTACTCCAGACCCCAGGGGGGAGGGATTGTGACTCAACAATACAGCAGCAGCTCCCAGGCAGAAAGTCCCAGATTCCATCCCCGGCACCTACATTTAAAAGGATCAGTTAGCTGGTGATGTGAAAAACTTACACCTGAGCTCATGGCAGTTATAGCAGACAGTATTAACCTTGATAGGCCAATTGTCTGATTCAGTTTAAGGCAGTTTCATGTGTTTACCATGCTGGCTCACTCCGGGGCACAGACTGTGAGTCTTGGGCTCTTCCCTTTTGGGCTAGTGTCAAAAAGTCTTCTGCCTTTTGCTTCTGGCCCAACCCAGGTTTCAAATACCTACAATAAGAAGGGGATAGAACCTCAGCTGGCAGACATGTTCTAAAGCAGATGTGTCTATAACAAACTTCTTCAAAGAATTTAATTTATTTGGTATAATTTTTACTAATATGCAGAGTTCTTAACTTTTAATGGCTGGGTATAATCAAATTGAGTTTTTCCTATTTTATAGGTAGTGGTTAAGAATAGTGAACTCTAATCTGGAGAACTGGATTTGTTCCAGTGGTGGGATTCAGCAGGTTCGCACCACTTCGGCAGAACCGGTTGTTATTTGCATGTTCTTTGTGAGGCTGAAGATGGTTCTGCCTTCTTAAGCCTGTGCTGTTGTTCAGATTCGAGTGACTGAGCCTTCAGGGAAGGCATTGTCTACTGCTATGCATTCTTGACTTGGAAAGGGAAAAGCATGTGCCGGGCAAACCCCTCTTAGAATCAAATTCCATGAATTAAGATAGGCATCCATCTTAGTTTGGACCATCTATGTGTCAAACCCTGGATCTGAGACCAAATAAAACTCTGAAAACCGTTTGTTCAAAAGATTTTATTGGAAAGTATCAGTAGCCAGCAGATGAAAAGCCAATTCTAAATGGTCTTTTCCCTAAACCCCTCTATATCAACCCAAAGTGCTCATCCCCCCTCCCATCTTCCCGCACTACCCAACTACAAAGCAAAGACAGTGAAAGGGTGAAACAGATCTCCAAGGCCAGAGGATGAGATAAGCAGCCATCTGGTCTGGGTACCCCTACTTGTTCAGTTATGAGAAAAAGAAAGTAACTTTCCACTCAGACTCCTCGCTCCCCCTCCCAGTTGTAGCCTGTTCTCCCAGGTGCCAGGCTACCACCTGACATTATGATACCAAAACATGACTGCTAGGGCATTTGAGAAAATAGACTCCTTGTTTTGCCTGCCAACAACTTCTTTACATGATGCCTCGTGGGCGACCTTGGGCTAGTCATAGTTCTCTCAGAATTCACTTAGTCCACTCAGAGGCAGGCAATGGCACCCCACTTTTGAATGTCTCTTGCTTTGAAAACCCTGTGGGGTCACTATGAATCAGTTGTGACTTGATGACACTTTGCTCCATATGTGCCCAGAGTGCAAATGTAAAGTTCAGTGCTCCATTCTAGCAATTTAGGAAGTTGTGACACTGCCATGCACATAGAATACAACTACCCACAAAATGTTTCTCACTAATTTCAATTCAGAAAGTAATTCCATACTCACATACAGGGAAGACTATGCACAACTAAGGCGTATATCTCCATAACTTCATCACATGATGAATACTCTCAGATTTAACACTCCGGATAGCACTCCCTGTCAACTGGAATGCAGTGCATTTTAGCCCCTTCATATGCACACCTGGTGAATGGAAATGGTTTAACAATACTGAAAGGTAAGCATACCATTGAAGTTTGCTGGGCAGCTCATTCTTGAATCATGGAACCATGCCAAAGGAAGCCTTACTCAGTTCTTCCAGAAATCTTACTTTCCATAATGACAAGAGTTCTAAGTGGGGTGACTCCAGTACTCCAAGTCCGTGGCATGGGTGGCTGAAATAAAGTAATTTACTTAGACATTTTCCAAAGACTCGAGTGAATAATCTTTTCGCAGTCATACTGAAAACAATATCTGAATTAGATCACTGTGATTCACACCCAACAAATAAGCACTAAAGACTTTCATTGCACCACCCAGCCAGTAGGAAACCCAAGGTGGATAGGATGCACACAGATTTCTCAGGCCTGATGCCAGTTGTGGGTTGTGTTGCTGTCACAGAGGTCATGAAATAAATCAATTTGTAACTTCCCTTCCTGAGGGCTGGGCAAAAGGCCCTAACTGCAGAAGTGGGAAACACAGGGACAAATAACAATTTTATGTATATTCTGTTTTCTAGCTCATGGCAACATTCTACCCTCACTGCACTAAAGTATATGGTAAATAGTATAGTGAAAAGAGAATTGGACTGCCCACTTTTAAGGCTCACTGCAAGCATGTTGGCAGACTCTCAAACTGGATATTGGGACTGGAGAAAGCATTTTTCCAGCTACAGCTACCATGGGAGATCACATCATTTAAAAACTGACTTAAATTGCTGTTTTGCAAGTATGCAAAGACTCATAGACTCACTGGGACTGATTCCCTTGGCTACCTTTAAGAAAATTATTCTCAAGGATTGTCAGGTGAGATGAAGTGGGAATCTGTGGGGAACATATATCCTTAATAAGCCTTCCAGTACTTCCAAAGTTTGGAACGCATGGGAATGTGCAGCCAGGCAGCCCGAGGGGAATGAACAAGTAGCGAAGGTTAGCATCAATAAATCAATACTAGTAAAACCTTTCCCCATCAATTTTAAGTGGGATCTGAGTTCCTGGGTGGCATTTTGTCCTGCCATTGAATACCTCCTAAAGACCTAAATCAACTTAATTAGCTTTGTTGCATTGCACATGTTCCCAGCCCAAAAGATACATTTAGAAGTATTTGTAATATTTAAAAAGAAGAGCAGATTTATAGCAATCATGAAGACCAATAGGAGTTGCACCAGTTAGTGATTTTTCATTATATGAAGTAATATAGGGTAGAAACAGCTTTTTAATCAGAAAAAAATTAAACAAGAAAATTAAACAAGAAAAGAAGGAATATATGAACCTGACTAATAGTAAGCAGGGCTAACTTAGCACACCACCCCAAGCACCTTACTCCCACATCCATTCTCCCAGGGTGCGAGTATGGAAGGTGCAATTGCTGTGTCTCCAGCCCACCAAGACAGCAGCAATCTTAGAAGGTGCACACCTCTTCTCATTTGATCACCACATCAAGAAGACCCAAGGCTGACTCCAGAGTAAGGACTAGAGTGAAAAGATAAAATGTGTTCTTAGAATAATACACATGCCAGTGTGGTGCAGTGGATAAGAGCAGGTGGACTCTAATCTGGGGAACCGAGTTTGATTCCCCATTGCTCCACATGAACTGGATTTGTTTCCCCACTCCTACATTCCTGCTGGGTGACCTTGAGCTAGTTACAATCCTTTCAGAATTCTCTCAGCCCCACCTACCTCACAAGGTGTCTGTTGTGGGGAGAAGAAGAGACAGGAGTTTGTAAGCCTCTTTGACTCTCCTTACAGGAGGGAAAGGCAAAGTATAAACTCAAACTCTTATTCTTCATCATCATCTTTGGAGGAGCCATAAAAGGCCTAATGCTGCATCCCAGGAAGAGGAAAAGCCTAGTTTATGATGATCTAAGAGCTAACGCAAGAGAAAGTGAATTCCAGCTTCAATTTGTAATTTGGTCAAGCTGTCAGAGGAGTCAAGATGGATCCATTTTAATTTCCTAACTTTGTGCCTTAACCTCCTTATCCAAACTTTTGAAGGGATTGGTCCAAAGTGGCTTGGATGGAAAACTTTAGCCTGCATTCCCAATCTAATACTCTATATAATTGCTGGTCAGGGCAGGAGTTTTGTGTCAAGGTCTGATCACGGACGGGCCCTGTCAACTGTGCTAAAGATGCTAAGACTTGTACCATTTGCTCAGACAGGAATGTTAGACATCTTATTGTGTAAGTGTAAAGGATTCAATGGTGTTGATGAGCGGGTCAGCCGCCTGGCCTTGACTACATTCCACAACCCGGGCGATGGGCCAGCTTCTGCCGCGGAGACCTTATCTCTGCGAGGGAGATGAGACCTCCGTTCCCATGGGAATCCGGGAGGGGGGATGGGATGGACAGAGTTATAACCTGTGCCTCTGGCGGGAGACCTTATTCCTGCCACGGCGTGTACGTGAGCTTTCTAAGATGTCTGAATAAACGGTCTTTTACACCCAAAAAGCCTTTTATTTCTGCTTCTATGGAATTCCTTACAGTAAGTTAAGGATTAGCTGTTAATGTACCTTTTGGTTCTTTTATTCGGACTTCTGCCTGCAATTCTGTCTATGGCTTATTCCTCATTCTCTGAGGTTCATAGGTTTTATGTGTAGTTACTGATGTTCATTGTATTCATGATCTTGTGCAAGCTGACTGCACAAAGCACTCACATTTTAGCCAGGCTGTTCTGCTTCATACTGAACAAGAGCTTCAGTGCTGAATAAGGACAGCTCTGGCAAATCCAAATGAAAAAGAAGCACATTTGGGGAGACAGTTCTCTGGTCTCTGGTTTGCTCTCACACAAACATGCACGCATTGACTTGGTTTTCTAAAAGGAACCAGGCTTAATATCATTCCTCTTTTTGTGGTGGCAGCTACTAGCAGGGTTAGGAACTCTTTGGAAGGAGAAGCTGGAAGTTAAAGATATGGGCTCTCAACAAACCTAGGTGTAAGGAGGCTAAGGACCAAGCAGGCACTTATACCACTGCTATCTACCTGGGATCCTCCCAGTGCAGTGACAGCACAAGATGGCAAGTACCTCCTCCATCCAAGGAACTCAGCATTGCCATCTCCCATCACAAACCATTCATGTTCCCGGTTAGACCGCTGGTCCATCCATATCAGTTCTATGTTTTCTCACTGGCAACAGCTCTGAGGCTTTCCCAATATATGCTGAGATTCCTGAAATGGAGATGCCAAGGATTGAACTTGGGACATTCTAAATATGACGGATACTCTGTAACACCACACCACAACCCTTGCAAGTTAAGGATAGCCAAATTCAGGAAAAAAATTATTCCAATTTAAGAACATAAAAACAAGCCTGCTGGATCAGACCAGAGTCCATCTAGTCCAGCACTCCGCTACTCGCAGTGGCCCACCAGGTGCCTTTGGGAGCTCACATGCAGGATGTGAAAGCAATGGCCTTCTGCTGCTGCTTCTCCTGAGAAAGTGGTCTGCTAAGGCTAATTTCCTTGCTTTCTTCCACCACCCCTCTTCCCCTTTCTGCTGGCAAAAGCAGGATGGGAAGAAAACCTCACAGCACTTTGTGAATCAGGTTTTTTAAGGTAATTTCTGGTGAAGTATGCCTGACTGTGAGTCAAACCAGTACTAGTGGTCCAACACATATCTGAGGTATTGTGAACTTATGCCCTTTGGGTTCCATTTCTTGTGTTGACAGCACTAATTATTTATGGATTTCTTGGATAAGTATTATGTGGGTGCTATTACAATAGCTCTAACCCCCTGTAACAGAAAGTACCTCAAATAGTTTTCTATTTAGTAGTACTACAGACCTGGAAGTAACATCTGGAAGAGCTCTGAAGCATCCATGTCTCCCTTAGATAAGTCATCTTAATAAGAATGTCTTTGACTCTTAAGGCCTTGATTTCTTAAGTTTTGCTTCCCAAGCTTTTTCTGGGATGTACTCTGTTTTTTGTTTTGTTGGCATAGTTACTAAGAATCCAGGAAAGACAAAGAGCAAGAAAGAAAGTTTGTTTGTTTACTGGCAAAAACAATAATAATTGGAATTGATATATTTTAATACAATTTCCTGTCTGTTGTTAAATGTGAAATAAAGCTTTCAGATTGCTTTAGAACTTTGTGGGATTGTCAGCTGCTTATTGTGGAGTTATGACACAAAAAGATAACCTATGGTCAAGATTTAATTGCTAAAAAGATTCTACTGACTAGAGGAGGGCAACCAAAATGGTAAAAGGTCTGGATTCCATGGACTATGAGGAGAGGCTTAGGGAGCTAGGTGTGTTCAATCTAGAGAAGAGAACGTTAAGAGGTGACATGATAGCCATGTTTAAATATCTGAAGGGATGGAATATTGAAGATAAAGCAAAGTTTTTTGGTTTTTTTGCTGCTCCAGACACTGAGGCTGTTTCTGCACAGTCCAATAACAGCGCCCTAGGAACAGTAAAAACACTGTCCCAGGGGCGCTGTTTGCACAGCAGGCGCTGCTGCATCCACTGGCGTAATGCCCATTGGGCAAGGTGGGCAGCTGCCCAGGGCATCACCTTGTGGGGGGCATCAAAATGCTGGGTTCGTTTTCGGGTATTTTAGTTGTTTTCCATTTTTGGCCTGCAGGGGGCACAGTTTTTAGGCTAGCGGCACCAGAATTTCAGCATATCATCAGGAGACTGTCCTTATGCTACCCCCTAAGTTTGGTGATGTTTGGTTCAGGGAGTCCAAAGTTATGGACTCCCAAAGGGGGTGCCCCTATCCCCCATTGTTTCAAATGGAAGCTAATAGGAGATGGGGGCTACAGTTTTGAGGGTCCATTACTTTGGCCCCCCTGACCCAAACTGCACCAAACTTGGGGGGTATCATTAGGGCAGTCTCCTGATGAGACCCTGAAAGCTTTGAGACTGTGCCTTCAGAAATGTGCCCCCCCAGC
The DNA here is from genome assembly GCF_021028975.2 of Sphaerodactylus townsendi. Lineage (NCBI taxonomy): Eukaryota > Metazoa > Chordata > Lepidosauria > Squamata > Sphaerodactylidae > Sphaerodactylus > Sphaerodactylus townsendi. The sequence goes on along the minus strand of NC_059427.1, from coordinate 135,089,977 downwards.
CTGCAACCCCCATTGACAGCAATGCAGAAAACACAATGAAGAACAAAGATTATTGGGCAAATTTCTAGGATGTTCCTGTAGGGGGTGCATTTTTGGATGTATTGGCACCAAAATTTCAGGGTATCATCTGGAAAGGCACCCCCTGCAGGCACCAATGTCCTGGTGCAAAAAAATTTGGTCGTGGTGGAGTGGCCGCCCATGGTGGGGGGGGGGGAATCCAACTCAGGTTTTGCCCAGGGCTACAGTTTCCCCAGGGCTGCCTCGTTACGCCCCTGGCTGCATCACAGCAGCGTCATGCTCGTGCTGCCCAAGCGGCGCAAAGACTCCACTTTTCAAAAGCGGCAACTTCCACCCACTGCCATGCGAACAGCAGCGGGTGGAAGGCGGCGTTTTTCCCGCGCCGGCCCCAAATGCCTCCTTACCTCCTCCTGGCTTCCATCGCTCTGTGGAGGCCAGGGGACATGCCTCCTGGCCTCCGTCCCTGCAGTCATCTCTCTGGCCATGGGGGTGTGTCCCCTTGCCTCCACAGAGCGACGGAAGCCAGGAGGAGGTAAGGAGGCATTTGGGATGCTGCACAGCCGTGTGGAGCCTGCTCTGTCAGCTGCGCAGCCAGCAGCACCATTTGTGCGAACGGCCTCGGGGCTTGCATCGGCATGGTTCATGCCGATGCAGCCCCTTTACTCTGGTTGTAGAAACAGCCTAAGACAAAGCGTAATGGATTCAAGGTGCAGGAAAAAAGATTCCACCTAAATATTACGAAGAATTTCCTGACAGTAAGGGCTGTTCGACAGTGGAATACATTGTCTTGGAGTGTGGTGGACAGAGGAGTATCAGGGGAAATGGTGCCCAGAGACAAATTGTCTCCAGGCATCCCCCCATCTCCAGGTCCAGCACAAAGATGGCAAGGCAGCAGGAAGTCCTGCTGCTTCATTGTCTTTGGGCTCCCTCAGCCCTGCCCATGTCATCATCGACGTGGGCAGGGCCAAGAGCAGAAGAGATTGCTGTCCTCATTCCTCCAAGAGGTGCTTTTATAAACATTGAGGCATGGGGCAGGGCTCAGCGGGGTGAGGCTCCACCCCCGAGCACCGCGCCCGGCTTCAGTGCTTATAAAAACACCTCTCAGAGGATGGAGGATGGCAGCCTCTTCTGCTCTCCCCAGAGGGGAGGGCAGAAGCTGGGCTGTTGGCTGCTGGGCTCCTGGGAGCCTGGGGGGAGGGGGAATTGTCATCCTGAGGCATCCTTGGCCCTGTCCAGGTTGATGATGACATGGGTGGGGCTGAGGGAGCCCGAAGACAATGAAGCAGCAGGATTTCCTGCTGTCTTATGTCTTCGCACCGGACCTAGTCACGTGGGGGGCCAATGTTGTGCCCCCCACGTGACCAGATTAGTAGTGCCCAGGGACAAGATGTACCCCCCATCCTCAAGCAGATACGCCTCTGGTGGTGGAGTCTCTGGAGGTTTTTAAACAGAGGTTGGATGGCCATCTGTCAAGGGAGTTTTGATTGTCTATGGCAGGAGGTTGGAGTGGAAGGCCCTTGTGGTCTCTTCCAAATCTGTGATTCTATGATTCCACAATTTAGTTGGGGTACCTATTAGGAAGCTGCTCATTACTGCTTTGAGACATGGTGGTATTAGGGTAAGCCTGATTTGGCTGTGGGAACTCCACACAGGTATCTTTGCATAATGCTTTGAAACTCAGCTCATCGGTGAACTGTCATTAAGATAAGATTGGAGTGGATCCAATATGGGGTCTTTCAGTGGATTTTTTTCATAACTTCTCCCTTTTAGGTGTGTTTTTGTCTGCCTATAATCTTTCATAGCCATGTAGCTAAATTACAGTCACCCAGGAAGCAAGCTGGGTTAGCTGTCTATGGCTCTGCGTGAAATGTACAGCCAGCAAGATTTAATTTGATCCAGGTTTCACCAGCTCTTAGCCTCAGAATTTGTTTTCAGAACCAGAGTCAGCTGTGGGAATGTGTGAAGTAACAATAAAGGAGTGCCTTCAGCTTTGATCATCCATCATTGCTGAGATCCACTTTGCAATAAGTACATTTTCTGCAGCTATGCTTTTGTTATGCCACTGTTTGCTTTAGGTAAACACCTTGAAGTATGAAGGGCAGATGTGTCAAAGAAACATAGACAATCAAGATTCCCCTGGCACGCGTTCCTGAATTGTAAGACAATCCTCCCTTTCATATTTATGGTCAGCTTAAAACTAACATAGAAACTGCAGGCACAATTGCTGAGCAAGGTCCTTCCATCTTCTCTTATGTTACATCCACATGGAGGTTTTCTCTGTCTTAACTTCCAAACGACAACACTTTTGGAGGGATGGGGACATCCACATGATATTGTCCTTCAATTACCCACTTCCCATGGTTTTCCTATCCTTGTACCTTTTTTTCTCAAAGCTGTTTTCTGGAAGGAAATGCAGTCCAAGCACATTAGCAAGCCAGATGGACAGGCAGGGACATATTCCAAAAGGAACGGTGCATTGGCACTATTTTCCTTCTGTCACAGGGCCTATTTTCTCTCCCATGCCAGTGCAGAAGTTTTCACTTTAAAAAATTAAGTTCCTCAGTGGAAGCCTGCTCTGTAGAGCCTTGAGAGAAATGCATATGGAGAAAAGGTACAGGACTTGAGGCCTGTTAATAAAAACCTGGAATTCAGAAGAACTAGATTGTGGCAATAAATCACAGTTAATATAGTTGTGCTGTCCCACAGTAGCATTACTGATTGTCTTCAAAGTTCACAAAAACTCTACAATGATGTGGGAGAGGAAATGGCAGGCATGAGGGAAGGAAACTGGGCTGGACACTCAAAAAGGTACATCTTCCTGTCCAGTTGGCTTGCCAATAGACTTGGGGCTCAATGAAATTGTGCCATGATCATTAAAACCTAATCTAGAAAAGTGAAGTAGTTAACTGGCTCCCAACCAAAACTCAGCCTTTGGCAAGAAACTCAATGCAACCCAGAAAAGGTGTGCTTCTGTATCCTAAACAGATTGTTCAGAAGTGAGTCCCATTGCCCCTCATCTGCCATTTAGGAACACAAATCCAAGGCTGAAAAAAGGATGCAAAACCTTGTCGTCACTCTCTCCAACATTGGATCAGCATTGTTTTCTTATCCCCCCAAATCAAGCACAGGTCCTAGTTTGGAAACAGGTAACTAAGGCCATGATCAGTGGAGAAGTCAACAACGACAAATATTTATTACCATCATAAGACCAGAATTTGTCAATTACAGCAGAGTTCAAACTAAAAAAGTTGCATTATAAATTTTGTATTAGAATACAGGTCAAATAAAAATCAATGCTCTGCCACAACTATAAAGAGAGTCTACAGTCCTCAATTAATCTATGATTATCTTCCCTGTACATAAAATCATTGCCTTTAGTTCCTTGGCCAAATAACAGAATTTTGCTACAGCATAAGATATAGTAGCCTTTTTATCTTAAAACAAATATTTCATCAGATATATCTCAGCATTCTCCAAAGAATATTTAAAAGCCCTCGAATCGAGATAACTGAGAGGTAATAATACACATTCTGTCATCAGTGTAAAATTCACAGTGAAAAGCTGTATGGGTAACTGATTCAATTGCATTAGCTGTACCTGGGCAGTAATGTAGCTCCATGGGCCAACACTGAAATCTTCCATAAAAAACTGCAGAAGGGAGAGCATCAAAGTGAGCTCAGGAAAAAGTCCATCTGCATTTAACTATCCACCTGCTATTCTAAAGGGAAAACCCCTTTTTGAATTCCAAAGGTATCTTCCCTACACAATTTTTAAATAACTTCAAACATAATTGCTTTGATTCCACGTAAGCCATTTGTAATAAGACATAAATCAACATTGCTTGCAGCAGTCAATATCCCACAGAATGAGGTGAGGACTGGAAAATCTGTTCTACCCTGCCTCAACCCTAAAAGAATTCTGCAGGTCTTATTGAGGAAGCGCTGGTTGAATCTTTTCCCTCACTGCCATTTTCAGAACAAACTGAAATAATTGAGATGATAGAGTGGGTAAAGTTTAGGCTGCAGAGCTCAAGGGGAGGGACAGTGCACCAAGCTCCAAATTCCTCTTCCGTCATTACTATCTGGAATATTAGCAACCCCCAGTTTCTGGAGATCAATATTTCTCTGTGGATATAGGAAGTGAGGAGAAAGATAAGAATCTCTGTCAATCAGAGCATGTAAGTTCGTTGGCTTCTAATATTTCAGCAGTACATCTGGAGCAACCAAACTTTACAAACAATGGATGTATTTTTGACAATGTTGAGAGAATCTTGGAGACAACAGAGATAGTAAGTTGGCAATCAATTTCTCTTCTGCAATGGAATATTGCAGGTTAGCTCTCAAAAAGTCAAGATGGTGATTTTATGAAATATATTGCTTAATTTGATATAACCTTTTAAAAAAGAGACATGAATAACAGAGGTGTTTGATATTCCCAATTTTATTGCTATAACAGCTAATGTTGTACCAAGCCTAAAGGGAGTTACAGCCCCATCCAAACAGAAGGTGGCAGACCACAGCATTGATGTGGCACTGCCCTGCCACTCCCATAGAGGCTTCCTGGGAACTTGGGGAGGCTCGCAAAGTGTAAAAGTCTCCCTGCCACTGAGAAGCATTAATGGGCTGCAATGTAGGTTCTGTATGTCATAGGGTGGTCTATGCTATAAACAGGCTTAATGAATACTAAGGTTGTCTTATTACTTGAGTGTATTATGATCTAACAGTTATTGTCTTTTATCTGCCAATTTTATTGTTCCATTATGCCTTGTTTCCTTTCAATATTTACCCTCTTATCCCACTTCCCCTTATGTTCCCATACCTTTTTGTGTACCCAATGTTCTTCTGCCAGTAGATTCTTTTAGATATATATTTACAGTTTTAATATATTTTATACTTTTAATTGTAAGTATCTTATTTACCACATGTTCATCAGACTCTATGACAATAATAAAAGTTGGTGTGTGTGTGTGTGTGTGTGTGTGTGTGTAAGGGCCTAGTACCCCAGTCAATAACAAGACTCTAGTGTCTGACCCATATGGCCAGGTAGCTGAGACTGAGGTACCAGCTCCCTGGCTCCCAGTATAAATCTTACAATTACAATCAGATAGCCCCCACCCTTACATTCCCCATATCAGCATTAGAAAGGACAGTTGAAGACAGTTGTAATAGATACAAGAGGAGACATTAGGAGGAATCGTTAAACTCTATTCACTACCTTGCTGCAAAACAGGAAAGCTGAACCTCTGACCTGGGGCAGGGCTGATGCAAGACAGTTACTGAGTTGCAAGGTCAGACCAATCTGAACTGGCATTTTCCTGAAAGCTGAAAGGACACAGCATTTCCTTGATAGGTACTAAATACTAGATTTGTGTCCTGTGATAAAATTTGCACTTTCAGATAATTAGATGATAGAAATGATAAAAAGAATGAGCTGAAGTAGTTGTGTGTCTTTTCATATGCAGGGTTGCCAAGTCTGAGTTGAAAAATTCCTGAAGATTTGGGAGTTGAACCCTGGGGGCAGCCATTTTCTCCAGCAAAACATCTCTGTAGTCAGGAGATCAGCTGTAATTCTGAGAAACCTCTCTGACCACCACATTTTACATCGAATAATGCTCCATTATGTAAAAATGAAGCCTGTCCCAATTGCAGTTATCAAGAACAATGCTGTATTATGGGCCCAGAATAGTCCTGGGTAACATCTTTTCATTCTGAGACTACAGTCCAAGCTCTCTAGACCAAATCAACATCAGAATGCAAAGTGCTCCCAAAATTAAAAATTTTGAAGATAAGTGCTCTTGGGCAGGAAATATGTTAGAAAAATCAGTGTACTCTTTCTTTCCAGTTGAAATGGATAGCAAACTCAGTGATCCCTTTAAAATCTTCTCCATCTCTGCAGGCCACTGAGTTCTTGCTGTGGTTAGGTTTTGTGTCATGCCGTGCTTGGCTCCATCCTGTATTTGTGTATCCTATTTTAGAGATCTGGGAGGAGATGGGACACTTGGCCAGAGCCAGGAAACACTGAGGAAACCATGGAAAACCCAGCCTGTTAATTTCCCATTGGCCAAGGAAAGTGTAACTTAGCACTGAGGTAATGAATATCTCCAGTAAGCAGCTCTAATATTGGGTTCAGCCATCCAAGGCCAACTGCCCTTTTGTCATCTAGCAAGGCTGCTGTTTGCCCTGCATAACAAGCCCTAACTTTCTTTATGACTCCCTGCCAGGGTTAACTCTTGGGTGCAAGCCCGTGACCCATCCTTTGGCTTTGCCAGATTGGCTGCTTGCTTCAGCATAGTTGACCATTGTAAAACATATGTAATATTCTCTTTTAAGAAATATACTTCTGTGCTGATCCATCAGCTGCCCTTTCCTGTTCAGTTTTCACACCCATTGAGAGCATGCCTAGTGCCAAAAGCTCATTACGAGCCTCAACATATGCTTCCCTTTAGTAATATTGTGAAACCACACAGATATGAAATAAGCTTACAAGGTTCATTATAATAGGCTCAACTGGAATACACTCTGGTTTTTCAAAAGTCGATCTTTTTTTCAAAATGACTTTCTCATTATTGGAGCTGATTCTTCAATATTGATCTTAAGAGATACAGTATATTTTACCAACAACCCATAGTCAAGGAAATAGAACTGATTAAAAAAAACTTTTTTCAGGTTTATGTAACCATTAAATGCTCACAAGTTTTCAGCCTTTGTCACAGTTTTTCCTTGGCTCTGCGGGAAAAGGAGAACTTTATACTTGCTCAGTTTACTAAAATACTGAGGGAGAGATGCCCCAACTGCATCTTTTCCTCCTGTTTTCACATACAAGGTTCCAATGTGGAAACCCCTTGATATCTACTTTCTCTACCCTATTTACAACCGCACGTGAAGACAGACCACCTTCCACCCCCACTCATGTATAGGCTTTTTTGTTTGTTTTTGCTGTCAAGTTACATCTGTGGCGACCCCTGGTGGGGTTCTCAAGGCAAGAGACATTCAGACGTGGTTTGCCATTGCCTGCCTCTGCATCACGACACTGGCATTCCTTGGAAGTCTCCCATCCAAATACTTGCCAGGGTTGACCCTGCTTGCCTTCTGAGATCTGGTGAGATCAGACTAGCCTGGGCTTTTCAGGTTAGGGTGTGAGGGGAGGGGAAGAAAGTGCCTCTATATTCTGTATCTATATTCTATTTGTACTGTACATTGTCTTTTCAGGTGATGAGAGGACCATCACTGCTCTAGCAGAATCTAAACAGACACAGAACATCTCAAAGTGAACACAGCCATGGAAATGAAAGAACCACCACGATCATCTTCAACAATTCTCAGTAATTCTCAGTAATTCTCAGTAGAATGAGAATTTCCCCCCCTAGCTATGACAAACCTAACATATATCTCAATGGGGTATTAAAACTGTCTCACTCTTGGGGGTGACAAAATTGTTATGATACTTCCCAATGGATTAGAGATCAGAAATTTGATGACATATGTAACCAAGAAACTTCAGTTAGCCAAACACCATAGCATTATATACCACTCCCTCAAAACACAAACCTCACATTATCATGCTCGTCCCTCCAAACAAAATTTGTGATAATTCCAGACCATTCAGATGAAATTTAGCACACATGCAGACCATGATACACTAACTGCTAGAGAACTCTAAAAGAGAAACATTTTCAAATCTTCTACTTACAAGTTTATCCCCAAAGGCATGGGATTACAGTGGGGTTGCCCCGTAGAATTACAAGTTATATCAAACCACAAATATCTGTTTCCCTGGAGAAAATGGCAGCTTTGGAGGAAGGACTCTAAGGTAATATAAACAGTACCGTTTCTTCCCCTCCCTAATTACTTCCACTTTCCACAGCCAAATCTCCAGGAATTTCCCAAGCTGGACTTGGCAGTTCAAAACCACAAATGCTAGTTAGTTTGTAGCTTGTCAGTAGTTGTAGTTGCCACCAACCACAACCCCAAACCAGCAAAAAGAGAGTATAGTCAGAGATTGACCCTACTTCTCCCCAAGCTTGGAACATGGAGACGCTGCAGTCTCAACACTGATTTTGTGCTGTACTTCCAAGGTATTCTTAGTGGTCTGAGATGGGGAAAAGGATCATTGCCAGCTTGCCTTGAAAACTCTGTTGCCATAAGTCAGCTGTAACTTAGGCCAAAAACGGGGCCAAAAACAGCGGCCCAGGGACGGAAAAACACCGGTCCCTGGGGTGCTGTTCACACAGGCGCTGCTGCTGCAATGCAGCAGTGCCATCCTGTGTAGCCCCAAGCGGTGCGAAGAGGTTTTGGAAAGCGCCGCCATCATGTTGGCATAGGGCAAACAGCACCGCGCGAAGACGCTGCTTTCCCGTCCCCCCCATACACACTTCGTCCTCCAGCGTCAGTCTGGAAGGCTGCTGAGACCCGCCCATGCTGCCCTCTGACCCCTGGAGGTCGGAGGGCAGCATGGGTGGGGCCCTGCAGCCCTCCAGACTAACACTGGAGGATGAGGCGCTGCAGGGGCCGCTCGCACGCAGCTCTGCAGGGGCCGCTCGCACGCTCCCGTGCAAACAGCCTCCTCCCCTCCACCGGCATAACTTTTGCTAGTGGAGAGGCACCCTTTCTGCCATGCGGAAAGGGCCTTATGGTGGTTTCTACCACCAATTGCCAGCATAAAGGAGTGGTTGCCATGGATACCATACCTATGGGCTCTTGTTTCCAGGCCATTGACACAGCTGAAATCTACTACATTCAGAGTCCAAGTCTCCCTGGAAACTGTGAGGCAAAAGATAGCTAAGGAGTTTAATAACACTGCGAACCTACAGTCATTCTCTAGGCAAAATAATCAAAGATAAAACTTTACTCAGTCATCTTTTAGAAAGGTTTGGAATACACAGAATGGCCAGAAATGACATGAGCTATAAGTGGCTGGAAAAGATGAAATGATGGAACTTCTTTTATTGGGCAGTAGGATGGAATCAAAACATTGTTATTTGTAATACCTTACATTCTGTGATATGTGGCATACAAATGGAAGTGCAGTTACACACTAAGTTTAAGAACCAATTCACACTGTGTGTTGGTGAAAACAAAAGCAGCAAACAAATCTGGTGGTTCAAGGGCCACATAGCTTATTTCACTAGGGACAATAAGTAGCATTCCCATAATACGACACACTGAAAATGCATGTAGATTTGTGAACCTGCTGGTTGTTTCTCTTCTTTGGGGACCAGCAATGAATGTACAGCTTTTTGCGAGTCTCTAGACAGAGGAAATATAAAATCAGTGGTTTGGCTTCTGTGGTAATTCTTCATTGGCAGAAGGATCTTTGGCAGTTAAACTTCCCCCAAAATCTTTGAAATGCTGTTTTATGAAAACAGCAGACCTCCCAAAAAAAGTATGAAGCGAGTATTGGAGGTCTGTAGAGAGAGTGGATAGAAGTTGGCAAAAAATAGCTTACTCTTTCATTGGTAGAAATCGTCCACAGGATCCAACCTAATGATGGAATTTTCGTTATTTAATTGTTATAGCTTGCACCAAAATCACATTAATATATCCCAGTATTGCTCAATTCCCGATTCGTTTCTGTTGAATTACAGCAAGCTGCTTTTGGAAGGGTGGAGAACTTCCCAGAGGACATACTGAGTTTGGACAACTTATTCAGAACCATTGCTACAGCCAGCTTTGATAGAAAAATAAGTCTGAAACACAAAAGCTCAGAGTTTTATCTCAACCACAGAAAATCACATGAAAGATCAAGCTTTCTTCTACTGTGGTTATATGGATTTAAAGAGAGCCAGGCTCATTCTGCACATGCAGAATAATGCACTTTCAAACTGCTTTCAGTACTCTTTGAAGCTGTGCAGAATGGCAAAATCCACTTGCAAACAGTTGTGAAAGTGGTTTGAAAATGCATTATTTTGCGTGTGCGGAAGGGGCCCCAGAATGGCGTAGTGGCTAAGGTGTCAGACTAGGATCTGGGAAATCCAGATTTGAATCCCCACCCTGCTATAGAAACTTGCTATACTATGGCCCATGTTCAATGATGCAAAAAATAATGGTTTTGATAAAGGCAATACATAAAAATGAATGATAATTCTCAAATTTGTTTGGGATTATATTCTAATGTGGAAGCATTGCTGCACCTCAACTGACTGTACTAATATCTTTATCTGAGACAGAGTATAGGTGACCTTGGGCCAGCCACACAGTCTGAGGAAGACCAGGGATATGACATGAAGGTAGGCAATGGCAAACCATCTCAGAGGCAGTTAGAACTGTTCAACAGTGGAATACATTTCCTTGGAGTGTAGTGGAGTTTCCTTCTTTGGAGGTTTTTAAACCGGATGGATGGTTATCTGTCATGCTTTGATTGTCTGTTCTTGCATGACAGGCGGTTGGACTCTTCCAACTCTATGATTCTATGATTCTATCTCACTTATGTCTTCAAAATGCTGAGATTTCTTGGGTTTTCTTTTTCTATTATGCTTTTCAAAGTTACATCACAATACTTACTGTTTTTCTTCCACTCCAATGTCAGGTCAGCATGCTGGGTGAACAGTGATTGTTCTGCCAATATGTTTTCATCATTCAAACATTTATGAATGTTTGCAAACTGCTTTGAAGTTCAAAAGCGGATGTGAGATTTATCAGTGTTCTTATTACTACCACAAGGATTTCAGATATTCAGCTTTGAGCTATGAAATGTGGAGAAAATTAGTCATCTAAATTCTGAGTGTTGTGACATATGTAAGGAACTGTGTAAAAAACAAACCTTACCAACTAACAACTAGATGAACTGTTAGTATCAATCAGTGGTGGGATTCAAATAATTTAACAACCGGTTCTGGTGGTGGGATTCAAATAATTTAATAACTGGTTGTTTACAAGCACCATTTGAACAACCGGTTCTGCCAAAGTGGTGCGAACTTGCTGAATCCTCAACCCTAAACATTTTCGTGGGTGAAAGCATTTCTGCCCATGGAGTACAATTTCCATGGCTCCTCCCTCTCACAGCACACTGAAACGTCCCACGAAATTCAGCCCCTGAGGTTCCACTTTACCCCAAGAATGGGATTTCAGGGGAGATTTCAGGGCATCCGGTAGTAGCAGAGGGTAGGGGGGTGGAGAGAGATTGCAGTCTGTGGACAAAAATTCTTGTCCATTAGTCTAGATCCAACCTTTCAGTTATCATGTGGATTTAGTTGCACAAACAGCAAAAGTACAAGAGATTGGACTGGGATCTGATGTTCATGCTCTTCACCCATTTGCAAGTGAATTGGGTGGTACTTTTGAGTATGCCTAGGGTTTGGCTCTAAGCGTTGCCTTCTCTGTGACTTGGATCATATGCTCCAGTGGATAAACTGTTATTCCTTCAGCACTGTTCCATGAGAATAATTTAAAAGATGGTACAATCCTCATACCCTACAATGAGAATGTACTTTGGGAGATCAGCAGGAGTTAGGTAAGATTAAACCTCACAGATCAGCACATTCCATTTTCTATCCATGCCGTCATTCAGGGACTGGCTTAGAAAGTTGTGTTGTGATGCTCACCACCTAAAACTAAAAGCATGAATAGAAAATGGAATGCGTTCCCTCCATAACTAACTGCTGGTGGCTCCTGGCCCCAAAAGTATTCAGCTAACCTCAACGAGGACCCGGGATTTTTCGGCCCTGGTTCTGGCCAGGTAGAACTCTCTGTCAAATGAGATCATGGCCCCACAGGACATTTCTCAATTTCTCAAGGCCTGCAAGATGGAACTATTATGCCAGTCCTATAGTTGAGGGTAGCAACAGGGAGAAATAGGCCCATCTTGACTGATCTCCCTTTTTCCCCCTCCTCTTTTTCCTTCCATTTTATTAAATTGGGAGGGGGTGGTAAGTTGTTTCCCTATTAAATTTTTAGCTCCCTCTATGTTTTGTTATTAGATTATCTATTTTAATATTGTTTTATATTTTATATGGTATTTTCAGATATTGAGCCCTTTCCAGACACAACTTTAAAAAAAACGTTTCCAGGCAGGAAATGAAGCATTTCCTCTGTGGAGTTCTGCACTGTTTTTTCCCCTTTGGTTTTGGAAATGTTTTATTTCCAACCTGAAAATATTTTTTTTCTGAAACACCTTTTATAGCGATTCTTTTGTTTGAAACAATTTCAAGCCGTCTCTCAGACTGGCCTAGCCTGGCATGTGAACCTGTCTGAGTGGGCCGGGCCGGAGTTCTCTTGAAGTCTTTTTGCATTCTGTTAATCAGTTCTCGCAAGGACTCTGAATGAATCTAGCCATTTCAATAAAGATCTTTCTTTTACCATGAAGATTCTGATTGTATGGACTCAGTTTGTTACAGTGTGTGATTTTTAAAACTTTCTATCTTTCCTGCTGCCATTTTCCACACCTTTGTGTCCTAGCTCAATTTCCTCCTGCCATTTTTTCCCATCCTTGAGCTGATCTTTTTGCCTTCGCTTCTTTATTTTCTATCATTTTTACTGTTCTCTCACTCCTTTCTCCCCCTCACATTTTCTCTTACGTGTGGGTACATTTACTCACAAGTAACCCCACTGTTATGTGAAGAAATGATTTTCTTCCTGCAGCTTCTCTTATGTGAAGGTAGATTCACTCATGAGTAAACTTCTGATTAATACTGAGAATCTAAGACTCTATGAAGCATTGTTTCTACAAATAACCCAAAAAAGAGGAAAAGCCCCTAGCAGCAGCCATAGAACATTTGAAGGGGTGAGCTACAAAACAAATTCCCCTCATGGTACTGCTTAGGCGGATCCAAAAAACATTCTGGTAAATAACAAAGTTTTTATGTACCTTGGCAGAAAGGGCCATTGTCTTGTTAGGTCAGTGGTGGCGAACCTATGGCATGGGTGCCAGAGGTGGCACTCAGAGCCCTCTCTGTGGGCACGCGCAGAGTCTCCCCCGCACACACACATCTAGGCTGGCCTGGGCCGCTGGGCTCGTTTATTAGCATTAAACCTAAGACCCAGTTTTGGGGAAGCAGTGTAGGTAACCCTGTTAAGTGCTGTTAAACCCCACTGATTTTCATGCGAAGAACTAAATCGCGATCCTTTACCTGGGAATCAGCTTGGTTGCTGGAAATGGGGCTTGCTTCTGAGTAAACCCTCCTAGGGTCATGATTCACTCGTTGGAAGAGTTGCACGGTTGCTTCAAAGCAAAGCCACCGACTACCACCAAGCTTACTCCCGAGTAACCCACGCCTCGGAGCCACCCGTTTTTTCTAAAAGAAAACCTCAGTACTCAGGATAAACTGCCGTGTTGGCACTTTGCGATAAACAAGTGGGTTTGGGGTTTCAATTTGGGCACTCGGTCTCGAAAAGGTTCGCCATCACTGTGTTAGGTGTTCTGTGAGTCACTCTGAGCCTGCTTCGGCAGGAGAAAGCAAGGTATTAAAAGATAAATAAATAATAATAACAACAACAAAATGTAGATGTTTATGAGAAAGCTTGCCTTAATGACAGCAAACCAAGAAATTCCTCTCCCTCCACACAATATCCTTTACCTACTTTTCTGCAAACAGGCCACAGGAAAAAAAACAAGAATCAGTACCTTCTAGGAATCTGCACTCTGCAGGCAAGATCCTAGTCAATTTACTATCTCAAACCTCTCATCTTGACAACCTTCTGCAATGTGCAAGTGTGAGTGGTTGAAGTTTAATTTTAACCTTTTTAAACTTATTCTACTCCCGTGTTTTCCGTAGCAGCACACAAATTTTTCAGTTGATGCTTTCTTCATTTTCAATTGCTGCACCAAGAAATTTGTGCAAGTCAATGGCACATGTCATGCTCAGCGATAAAAAAGAGAGGTACAACTACCTGCTCAGCTGACAGAGAAAAGCGAGAGAATAAACAAAAAATTGCTTCAAGGAAATAATAGGTTTGGAGTCGACAGATTTGTACAGAATAAGCATGGATCTTCACTAAAATAATAGTTGGAAGGCAGAAGGAAGACATTGTACCTACCTGCTATGAATAGAAGGCTTTTCCCATCTGTCTTTTTTCCCCAGCAGTCCTTTAAAACATCAAGAAAGCTGATACTGAGTACAGTGAGTCCACCATGGACAAAAACTAAAAATAGAGGTCAAAGATTTGAGGGGCTTTGTAATATCTGAATCTGGTTTATCTGTGAGTCAAAATAATAACTACCTCAGGATTATATTTACTTATATACTAGGGGAGCTCGGGGGCAGGGACTTGAGGTGTGTGTGCATGGCATCATGTACACCATGGCGTCATTTCCAGGAAAACCTAGAAACAACATCAAGTAGCTTAAGGAAAACCTAGAAGCAACATCAAGTAGCTTAAGGAACCAGAAACTCAATAGTACAACCACAGAGTTTCCAGTAATTCCTAGCACTATGCAATTTCATTTCTGAGTTTTCCCAGGAAGTGACATTACAGGACATACAATGGTGACTTAAAAAAATTATCCTGCTACTTCTTGGAGCCATAGTGGGAGCACTGACAATACTAACCTGTACTCATCAATCTTTGATGTCAATTTTGCCTCAAAAATATGTTCCAAACTTTAGATAACTACTTAGCTTCAGGAGGGACATCATTAACGCATCACATACTGAGCTGGGAAGCATTCACTCCAATTAAAAAATAGTATGACATCTTATATCCCACATTTGCCAATTTTCTCCTGTTTGCAATATTTACCATTTAACTCTGCATAAAGGAACACTTCTTATTTCACAATCCCCAACATAACAAATACAAATTAGTGCTATACTCCATCCAATTAAACTTAACAATGACACAATTTGATGGGATTACCACTTTTTACAAGTTAGCATGCCCCCTATCAATTCTGAATGGCATACACCAGCGGTTCTCAACCTGTGGGTCACGACCCCTTTGGGGGTCGAGCAACCGTTTCACAGGGGTCGCCTAAGACCAGCGGAAAACACATATTTCCAATGGTCTTAGAAACTGAGACACCGCTCCTCTATCCCTTGGGGATCCCCACAACATGAGGAACTGTATTAAAGGGTCATGGCATTAGGAAGGTTGAGAACCACTGGCATGGACCAATTAAATGGGGCATGTTGTGTCCTTTTGAAATACTGAAAAGACAAATCCCTGGCTGATTCCACCAGCAGGTTTCTCCATTTCAGCAGTTTTAATTATGCTTCTCTCTCACGCTTGTTTTTTCCAAAAAACATTATCCTTCACTCCTATAAAAACCAACAACAAAAACTTTTTAAACAAAAAATCCCACTTGTATTTTGAAATCTGAAAAAGGCATCTTCTCCAGCATAGCACTGAGATAACCTTTTTCATGGGTCTAGAAGGGAAGGCATGCTTTGTGTTTGAATAAAAGGAAACACCCCTTCCTCTGCATTTTCACAGTGAACTGTTTTTGTGTCATTGCTCTGATACCAACAAAATACGTTTTTTAATGTGGGGGAGGACAGGGCAAGACAATGCTGTTGCTACAATCCAACAATACAAGCGGTGAGCATTTTTCTAAGCTCCCTAACATCTGAAAAGTTCCTGAACTGCTTTCTCGCCTTACCCCAAATGGTAGATGGCCAGCTAGCCTTTTAAATTCAGATGACTGGACTGGGACACCTTGTATTTTCCTTCAATCAGCAGTACCAAAGGAATCAATTATTGGGTCACTCTAGAACAGCACTATGCAAATGCAAGGGTTTAAAAAAAATGTAGTACTGTGCAAATTTAAAACTGTTGTTTTAAATTGTATGTATGATTTTATATGATGTTTTATACTGTACACCGCCCTGAGCCCCTTGGGGATAGGGCGGTATATTAAATTAAATAAATAATAATAAATAATAATAATATTCTTGAGCAGTGCTACACAATATGTATGCACCAAAAAAGAGTAGGTGCAGAATGATATTAGCCAGAGGTGGGATCCAGCAGGTTCTCACAGGTTTCCGAGAGTAGGTTACTAATTATTTGTGTGTGCCAAGAGGGGGTTACTAATTGGTGATTTTGCCATGTGATTTTTGCCTTAGTTATGCCCCTCCTCTCAGCAGTAGCACACAGAACTTGAAGCAGTCTGGCAGGAGGTGCACCGGCATGCGTGGCAGCCTGCGCCTGCATGCATTCGTTTCCCGCCCAAGGACTGGCGCAGTGGCTGCGTCCTTGCCACAGCCCCGCCCAGGAATGGCCCACCCCCATAATGCCCAGCCACACCCCCGCCGTGCCCCGCCCAGCCCCATTGGCGCTACACCACAGTTTGAATCCCACCACCATGGGAACATGTTACTAAAATTTTTGGATCCCACTACTGATATTAGCAACATGACAACAGTGGGAGAGGGCTGTCCAATCTGCCCTGGTGTAAAAGAGATGCATGGTATCTCTAATGCAAGTGCAAACTGACAAACAATTACACTGGGAACATGACCACCATGGAAAAACCCCTCATGTAGAATCAACCCCCACTTTTTTAAAGTATTGATTTTGTCAAATGCCATAACCTGAACTTATTTTGTCTTGGGTATATAGATCTGAGTTTTAAAAAAATATATGAGAGCTGGCAATCATTGGTTTAGTCACAGAAAAATGAGAATATCAAAAAAGTGAAGGGAATGGAGAAAAGATTTTGTAAATCTTTCAGGACACTAGTAATATTCTTATTTATACTATATTGCAGTCCAAAAGCATTCAGAAAGAGTAAAATATATAGACCAGTATGTGGAGTTTGACCTCAGGCTACATCATAGAAGCCTAAAAGAAAGGTTCCAGAAGTTTCTTGTAAATGTTCTGTATTCTAAAAAGTGTCCGTTGGTTTAGTATACAGACTTTCCACTGAATATTCAGGGCCAATGGCTGTGTAATCATCATCATGACCCTTTGCTCACTCCTAAGGAGATCTTGAACTGAATCCAGCCATTACCAAGAAAGTCAGGTGAGAACTGTTTATAAGCTGTGTTCTTTCCAAATAACAACAGGGGAAGGCAAATTCTTCTTCTTGTGTGTCATTTTTAAAAAAATGGCTGTTACTTTCAAACTAGGTTTGAAGAATGATGGACTGGTAACTCAGTAGCCAGACAGTTGTCATTGACCAGAGAGCATGAACAGGCAAAGCTAACAATCTCGTACTGTGTTTTTGAAAAGAAGAAGACACTGGAGAAAGTACATAGTTACACAGTTATTGATGTAATTATATCTGGAGTCTGCCATCATGAACCTTGCAGGTTTGGCGCTCTTACAATCAGATGTTTCAATCCAGGAGGAGCAGACATTTCACCCAGATCCCCCGCCCCCCTCACTGCAGCCCTTCAGATCATACAAATTTAGTTCTCAAGAGTCCTCAGAGGGGATTTTCAGACTGCTGGAAGAAGGAGAGAGATCTGCTCTACCAACTCCTTTGGCTGAGTTTGTGGGATCCAACTCATAAAGTCCAAAATACACATGAAGAGCATTCATCTGTTGTAAAAAAAACCTTTTGGTAAACGCTCATTTTTTAAAATGGTGTCATGAAACAACATAAGACAGATATTCAAGAGACCACATGCAGTATACAGCCAATATACCACTCTCTCAAGGACACTTCCTTTTTTATAGCTCATATGTTTTTCTAATTTTGCAGTGTTCCCACAGGTAGTGTCAGCTGTCTGATAGTAAAGATTGATTCAAGTAAACAAGAAAATCCCATGCACTTTGACAAGCATACCTACCTTATCGAGCTGGAGTCAAAAGCACAAGCGGTTTTCAGGAAACACAGGAGAACGAAATTCACTTAGCCTGGCCTTCAGTTCCAAAGAACTTATTAGGGGCCTTGAACATTGAGGATGAATGAGCTAATGAGCTAAAATTCCTGCGAATAAATCAATAATGGTAGCAACAAAATTGACAGATAGTACTGTTGTTGTTGTCATGCATTCTTATGATCAGCTTTTCCTGACTAAACAGCCGCATACAGTAACACAGTTAAAGCAGCTACAAGCAACTAATAAAAAGTGTAAACCAATGGAAGGAATTTAGTACTTTAGGCTTAGGTTCTAACAGCCCCATCCACAGTGGAGGCAGCAGGCCACAGTGCTAATGCAGCGCCACCCTGCCACCCCCAAAGAGGCTTCGGAGCAACGTGGAGGACTAGCAAAGTGTGACAGCCTCCCCACTGCAGAGAAGCTTTAATGGGCCACAATGGACTTAGGCCAGTCAAAAGGCTGGCCTAAGTCCAGACTGCGACCCACCTGCGCAATGCTAGAAAAGGCCAGGAGGGAGCCAACTAATGTTGGCTCTTCCCCCAGCCTCAGCTCACCCCTGCTACACCAGTGGAGACTGTGTTCCAGTGCTGGGGGGGGGGGGTGGCTACGGCATGCCGGCAAGATCACCCCTCCGCCAGGGAAAGAGCCCCGGGGAGAATGAATTTGCCAGCCTGGTGGCACACCACTCCCAGAAGCAGATTTACACACACACACACATCCTGCATCAGATGGAGCTCAAGGTGTTGCTGTGTAGAAGCATTTGGGGAACTGCTAATTGCTTACAGCTGATGTCATTCACTGGCCAAGCCTTGCAGGTTAATTGGTTTACTGGGAGGGGTGTCTGGGTGAGTGGCAAAAGGAAGTAACCTCTGGGAAGTCTTGAACAACATCCTGCTTTGCTGCACAGGAATGGATTTATGTTGCTGATGGAATTCTGGTTTGTCAGATATGATAGTAAGCCGTGTGTATGTAAGTTCATAGTTACTTAAATTCTAGATAAAGTTAGTGAGCTTTTCTGTTTGTTGTCCTTGCCAGGACTGGGTGCTTTGCCGTTTGTAGCACTTTGTGAATGAATAAACATGATTTACAGTTTAAACCTTCTCTGGAATTATTGACTGAATGTAGGTACTCCCTAGAACGGGACACAGAAGGTGCAAGACCAGCCTTGGAAAAGGTCAAAACTTTCAGTCTCAGAGGAAGTGTGAAGTGCATTCTTCTTGCCTAACCACTGAAGAAACTGTATCAGTCCCCAGAAAGGGAGGCTTGGAGCACCCTATTCCTACAACCAGTAAAACATTCAAACCAAAGCATAGAAACAGCAGCAATATAAAATAGCTAGGGAAAGCTTTTATAAACAAAAGTAGCACAAACTTGGAGGTGGTAATGCATATCTTCCCAGGGATGAAAATTACAAAGAATGTGCAGATCAGTGAATGACTAAACTACATCCCAATCAATTTTTCCTCCAACAAAAAAAGAAGGGAGCAAACAGCAACATCTTGTTTCATTATTGGGGGTGGGGGAGTACACATGGGAATGTTTCCCCTAAAATCTGAATCTGACTCCTATTTTTCACCTTCCAAGGAAACACAGGTGGATCCTTCTTTATTCCTGGATATTCCACCATTTTGCTGATTGCTGAACATGTTTGCTTCAGAATCCTTCATTCTCAGCGGCTCCAACAGAAACAGCAGACTCTGGAACACAAAGGGGAAATTTGTGGGGACCTTTGGGCAGGAAAAGAGGTGGAACCTGAAAAATACCCCATCATTTGTCCATCACAAGTAAGTGTAGTTTCTCTTAATCATCTCTTCTGCAGCAAAGCTCACATCCCTTGACTTCAATGTTATTCTGCAGCCATAGAAATATTTATCATGATAAAATCCAGCAGTGGACTGATCACATAAAACAATTGGGTTCAATCCACTAATTATGACTAGATGCCCACAATCATCATGCAATTTTATACATATTATATTTGTGAAGTACAATATGCAAAATCAGTTTAGCCTTCCAGTTCAAGGCCCGTCCTCCCCATGCTCATAACTGGGCCACCCAACCCAAGGCAGCTGGGCCCCGAGAAAAGATCCCCCCCTCCCCATGCCCGTTTCCATCACTGCCTGATCCAAATGTGTGAGGAAGGTGTCTCGGGTTGTGTGGACAGACGGGCACATGTGCACCTTTTGAACTTCTCCAGCCAGGCTCCAGCCCAGACTGGTGGGTGGCAGTGTGCATAGAAGCTCAGGGCTGAGTCAGCAGCGGAGGAATGCAAGGCACTGGAAAACCGTGCCAGCCTGGCTCAGTGGGGCTCAGGGGAGGGTGTGCCCTGACATCTCTGTCCTTCTGGTTGGCTTGATCTTTTTTACTCCCAGCCAGCAAGCTATCAATACACCGGATGCCACCTCTCACCAAAACAAAAGCCAGCAGACAACGTCCCAAAATGCAGGCTGGTGGGCAAAATGGCAGATCAGTCCAGATAAGAGGGAAGCTGTAGGGGTGAGCCCGCGAACCCAGCAGAACCGTAGAAGGAGCGCCAGGCATGCCGGTGCCGGCTACGGCCTTCTGGGCGCACACGCTCCCCCAACCCCCGCTCCCCCCTGAGTCACGGGTCATGAACTGCCTGACTCGCGGTCACCAGGTGTCCCATACAAAGGGACAAAAGGGCTCCTGCCCTCAGGTGAAGATTAGACCCAGACACGGATGCTTCCTCCCGCACGTGATAGGCAGCCCTCGAGCTGAGATCATGCATCACATGATGATCTCCCCGGCCTCCCGGACCTCCTGACTCTCCCGCTTCTCCCGCCTGCGTCTCGACCCCTTTACACGCCCCCATTGAAACCCTAATAAAAGGTGTGAGGGGCGAGCGCACGGCAGAGTTGCCAGGATCACGGGATCCCGCACTTCCTGCTGCTGGCTCTCTCCACCAGGATGAAATCTCCGCGTGTCAGCTCTCCTTCATTGGGACCTCGTGGGTAGGGACTTTACAAGCTGGTGCCGAAACCTCGGAATCCCCGAACCTCCGCTTCGTGACTTACCGTCAGCCTCTGGGAAAGGGCTTCTCGGGTACTGATCGGCCTGTTGGATCGGGCGCGATCCAGGGACTCCACCCCCTCGGCACCAACTTCATCTGCTGGATCAGCTGACTTATCCAGGGATCTCACGCCTTCTAGGACACTCTCCTCATCTCGGATCTAATCCATCAGTAAGCATGGGTGCTTGTAAAAAAGCACGGCTTTTGACAAGCACGCTAGCGAATCTTCGAAAAGCGCTTAGCTTAAACGCCGCAGGGTCTCCATAAAGAGAGTGGGAGCTGCGCCGGAATTGGTTGAGGAGATTGATAGGCAATGTCCATGGTGTACTCCAAGTAGAAAGGGGACATTCAATCTTAAGGACTGGAGTAAAACATCGGGCGACTCTGCACAGAGAGCCTCGCCAGCCGACAGTGTCGCTGCTACTGACGTGGAGACAGTGTTATGTCAGCCATCAGCCTGCAGGTGGTCCATGGTGTTCCTTTGCCATGGATCTCCCTCTCCTTTGATCTTTCTCACCTACAGTTTCAAGCCTCGAACTTTCTATCCACTCAAGCAGTGATGCCTGTCCTACTCCTGTTTTCTAAACTCTCCGGCCGCTCGTGCTCTCGCTGCCCTGCCACTCTCCCTCCTTTTTGTTCCCGGGCTTTCTATTCCGCCTTCCCCCTCCCGCTTCTGGAAGCCACCAAGCATCCTCCGCCAATGCCACGTGAATGGCGTTGCGAGTTTCAGGAAACTCTAGCAGAGCGTATTACCCACCGCATCTGCAGAGAGGGAAGGAAACCCTGATGGAAGATGATGCCGATTCTCCCTCGCCAGCCTGCCCAGCCTGTCACTAGCACTTCGGACCACGCGGGGGAGGACGGCGTCGCCCAGCGAAGTCGCCGAAAGCATCGCCCCATAGGCGCTATAACGCTCTTCACTTGAGCCTCCACAAGGCAATACGGGACGGGGGATCACTTCAGCCCCTATGTGAGAGGCATGCTGTACAGCAGTCATAATGAATCACGTGAATGGTTCCGGAGGACTGGAAAAACCACTTTCACATGCTCTTGAACCCTGCGCAATATGTTGTTTGGGGAAAAGCCGGGTCAATACCACCAACAATGCATAAGCAGAGGGGCAGCTCTGGCGGTGCTCTATACTCGTCAAGCTGCGAGTTCCATGGCTGCGAAGGCTTCCGCCTCTTCCCGATGCGCGCATAGGTCGCTCTGCCGGAGGCCACCCCTTAAGGCTGTTCTCTGACTGCGCTCAAGCAAGGCTTAGTGAAAGTGCCCGCTGCCGGACAGCCAACCCAGAGCTTTTCCAACACTCGGCAGAAGCCTCCCAGGAGCCTTTTACATGCTGAATTCCTGAACAGGCTCCAGGAGGCCCTGCAGAGACAAGTTGACAACGACGAGCAGCCCAACATGAGCTCCTCAAGGGCGCCTCGCACAAAGAGAACGCTTCCCACTGGAGTGCTGCAGGGCTTATCACGGGCTTAGGGAAGAACCCCGAGCTGGCCGGGGACATGCTTAAGGCTTGCCAGGATATCTGGGGATCTCTTCCGGCCTATCCATCAGGCCAGCTTCCCAG
Organism: Sphaerodactylus townsendi; assembly: GCF_021028975.2. Classification (NCBI taxonomy): domain Eukaryota; kingdom Metazoa; phylum Chordata; class Lepidosauria; order Squamata; family Sphaerodactylidae; genus Sphaerodactylus; species Sphaerodactylus townsendi. The sequence continues at coordinate 135,067,654 of NC_059427.1, read as the reverse complement.
CCGCAGTGCACTTCTCCACTCACCCGTGGACAGCCCTTCAAGACGTAAGTGCTTCAACTGCGGCGGCAAAGGCAGGGACACTTCCCGGGGAGGGATTGTAGGTCAGCCTGGGTGGGGGCTTACAACCCCTCGGGACGGAGGGGGGGGTTCTCCCCTGGGAGACGTAAGGCCCCCAGGAAAGTCTCCCCCGACCAGGGATGCCCCCCGATGCCGGGAGGGCTTTTACTGGAGGAGCGAAAAGTGCCTGCTCGGGAAACTCTTTACCCGGGCCTCTCCCCAGCCCAGGACCAAGTGAGGAGCAGAATACTCAAACCAGCCCCCCCGGTAGAATCTAAGGCTTCAACCCAAAACCACCTCCTCCCAGCCGTATCTCTCTCTCCTGCACCCAACCTCTTTCCCTCAAGCTCCCCCATGAGATCCCCTATTGTTCACCCAGTACAGCTTATCCCATTCCCCAGAGGCCGCCGGGTTTATTCCTTGCCTCCATAATGCCTCCACTCGGCTGAGCAGGGGACTGTTTATGTCATCCCGTGGGAGTCATCGACTCCACACACCAAGGCGAGCCGTTTCACATTCACAGGTGTGTGGCAAACATCCCCGGCAGGAGTTGCCGCCTGCAGCGGAACCAGCTGCATCCAGGGATCCTCCTCCTGCCTCTACGTCTGCCTGCCGCTAATTCACAATAAAGGCCACAGAGCCTCCAAATCGGCCATCAAGGCACAACTAGGGCACCACCAAGCATGGCGGGCATGTGTAGAAACGCCCATCGGTAGCTCCCAGCCTGCATTCTGGGAGCTTCCACTTCTTTAGAAGGGTGTCCATTCAAGGGACTCTTGTGGGATCACCGACGCCGACGTGCAATCCTGGCTATCAGGAGCAGCCGTAGTCTGGGCCTGATCAGTGGCTCACAACTGAGGCTTGCTCCTGCATGCGATCTGGGGGATGGGGGGAAGCAGACCACGGTAGACAGAGCACTACCAAGCCTGCACACAGTCCACAGAAGCCCAGGGCTTCAAGAGCTGCAGCTCACAGTCCTACCCATCGCTTTGGATATCATCCATGTTAACTTGTGGGGAAGGGATCTCATGAGTCAAGTAAAGATGACTCTAGTCTGGGATGGATGAATCCACTCCCACCATGGCCGCTCCCCAGAAGAAGGAAACAACAGATAACAGCTGGGCCACATTGAGATCCCCACACCCCCAGCTCTGGACTGTGTTTTTTTTCTACTTCCTCTGGCCACCCCAGCAGCCCCTGCTCTGAACACCCTCTTCTCTCTCTCCTCACCTGCCTCTCTACTTTTTTCAACCAGCATAGCGCGGAGGGCCACTTGGCTGACTGGCCTCTCCCTGGATTAAAAATCTGGGGCTCCATCCTGGTACCAAGCAGCACTGCAAGCAGGACAGGCCCCAAGTTAAGGGGAGGTCTGCCATTATCTCGGCACGCATTCTCACAACTCCTGTTTGGGCAGTGGTCAGCCTCGTGCATTTATGCCTTATTCAGCGCTCTGGTAACTCTACCAATAGCCATGTCCGAGGCCAGGCGCTGGGTCAAAACCGCCTTTTAAGGAGGAGTGGTTTCAAGCGGCGGCTGCATTTCCCTCAAGATACTCAAATTCGATCTCAAATTCTGAACGCCTATGTCTGCCTCTCAACCCTTATGTATCACGGGTGCAAGTATATTTTGCTCCCTAGGCAGTGAAACCTCCCCCAGTCCTTTTGGTCCCAGAGACCAACTCCCCAAGTGTGTGTGATTGTTTTGCTATTCTTGACGCATCCCCTGTTGCTCTGAAACGCGACTCTCCAAAGTCCCTTTGTCCTGCAAAATTAAGTATGCATACCCACAATTCCTCGGGACGGTCCATCACTCTCGCCTCTTGGGGGTTCCGGACTCCTCATCTCCGGGACGCATTCTTATGATCGCCTTTGAAGCCAACTCCACATAGGAGTCAGCCTCTGCCCTCTTCAAGCGCCTCTGCTTCTGCTCATGTCCAAACAAATTAAAGAAAGGGGAGTAGGTGGGGGCCTCCCATGGCCTGCGCCCCCCTGCAGAACTACTGAAATTGAAATTGCTGACACCAAACTCTTGTCCTCAGGCTTCCACTCCCACCTGAGCTAAGATGACTCAAGCTTGGTGGGGCCCGCCCCTCATAACCTGGGGAAGGGGGTATGCTTCAATCCCTCTCCCTACAGGTCCTCCAGTGTGGATTCCAGCTTCAGCCAAGTGTCCAGCCAACCCATGGAATGGCACCAGAAGGAAACCAACTCCTATCCCGAGATGGAGCTTAATCTCTTTCGAAGATCCCGTCCCTGCATGCCCTCGACGGAATCTTGCCGCCAGCGCCAGAACGGCTTGAGGGACTCCAGGATGACTTGGGGAGTCGTCAAGGCAACGCATCGGCTAAGCTCGGGAGAGCTGCTGCAACAGCAAGGCTGCCCTGAGACACCCGAGGGTCTCTAAGTGCCTGCCATCTTTAAGTGATTATCACCTCAAACTCCTCGGGCAGAGTCACCATCATCTGCCTGCTCTGTTGCTTTCCTTGCCGGTGACACTCGGTCACTCCCCTTTTGGAGCTTCCAGCAAAGTCAAGCATCTGGGAGCCGGGTTCACTGCCAGCCAGCCAATGTTCTCATCCTTCTGCCTGGGGCCAATATCTCGAGTGGGAAGCTTGCTAAGTCTCCTGCCTACTCCCCTGTCTGCAAAGCCCCTGGAGATTTCCTGGAAGAGTCCGGGCCTGAGCTCCCTCTTTCATAAGGAACGCTCTCTGTCTATCAGGAAGAACTCCATGAGCTGCCGACCACTGGGGACTCCAAGTGTCCAAACCCTCCCCGCCGGCGCCCTCTCTCTCACTTCACTCCCAAACCGTTAAGCCAACCACGCAGTCTAACACTTGCGCCCGCATTGCTGATGTGGCGGGACAGGAACTGGCCTCGAGCCTCCAGCCACCGGCTCGGGCTTAACTGAACTGTGGCTTGGCACACAAAGTTAGAGGGACATTCCCCCCCATATATGGGGAACATCCTCCTCCCCAGTGGGGCTGGTTCTGGACTTGCGGGGAAAGAACTCTTTCAACTACATCCTGGCTCGCCTCTCCGGCCAGACTCTTTTGTTGTCCTTTAGCCACCTTTACCATCAAGGCTCCTGGCTCCCAGGCTCCACCTCCTGGGAGCCCAAACGCCGCCGCCGGCCCGGCTTTCCCTCGACCCTTCCTGCCGGAGGCCACGCCGCTGTGGCTCCTTTCCAAAGCCGGGTACGCCTCCCTCAAGAATCCCTCCCCTGGTGGGAGTCCCAGGACTCGGCCACCTATAACGCTATAAGACTATTGGCCGGGCTGGCCTGTGCCCTCATAAGTCCATTAATCTCCACCTCCACCGCCTCCTGGATGCCTCTGGCCTCCGAGCAGCAAGAACTTCACAAGTGACTTTAGATAATCGTACCGCTACATTGATTACTTGTTATTACTGCATCACCAAGGTTGTGAGAATGTACATAATATGTGTTGTTTTAATCTCTCCTTGATAACTCTCATTTGATTCATATGGAAAGTGCTTGAGTTACAAGCATGTTGTATCTTAATCTGAAATACCATGATGTGTTACTTCCACTGGTGGTCAGCCCTTTGGAGATGGCTTTCGCCAGGGGGATGGTTAAGTACCTATTGTACAATTCCCTTCATTGGTTTGATTGTATGCCTTTGTTGTCGGGTCTTGTCTTGTTCAATGTATCTGCTTTCTGCTTGCAACATTTTGTAAGAAACCTTTTGACTTTCTCCCTACGCCAAGCAATCCAGGTCCTCATGCTGCACAAACAACTCAGCCAGCTTTGAGCGAAGTCCCTGGGGAGGCAAGCATCCCCCTAAATTGCCCTGTAACTAATTCGGGCTTCCTTCCTAAAAATATAAGAAACGGGGAGATGTAGGGGTGAGCCTTCGCTTAACCCAGCAGAATCAGAGAAGGAGCCACGCAGGCATGCCGGTTAGCCACGGCCTCTCCGGGCGCATACACACGCCTCTCCCAACCCCTCGCCTTCCCCCCAAGGAGTCACGTGGTCATGAACGCTGCCTGACTCAAGGGGTCACCAGGTGTCCCATACAAAGGGGACAAAGGGCTCCCTGCCCCTCAGGTGAAGATTGATTAGGCCCAGACACGGATGCTTCCTCCCGCACGTAGCAGCCCGATGAGATCATGCATCACATGATGATCTCCCGCTCTCCCGATCTCCCGACCTCCCGTTCTCCCGCCTGCCCGACCCCTTTACACACCCCCATTGAAACCCTAATAAAAGGTGTGAGGGGCGAGCGCACGGCAGAGTTGCCAGGATCACGGGATCCCGCACTTCCTGCTGCTGGCCCTCTCCACCAGATGAAATCTCCGCGTGTCGTCTCTTCATTGGGACCTCGTGGGTAGGACTACAGAAGCAAAAAAAAAGTGGGGGAGGGGATAAGGAGAGTGTAAACAAAAAAATCCCACTGCAAAGCAAATCGACTGCTTCTCAGCCAGGGAGTAAGTAGTTCATGCATAAATGGCCACAAATCATACTTGACTGCCATTGCAGAAAGGATAGCTCTGGAGCTTTTCTTGTTAGGCAAGATTGCAATGGCAACTGCAAATCCACAACAGCCTGCCCTTTAGCAGCTTGGTGACAGCTGAGCATCCATCACCATAAAGTAATAAGGTTGCCATTCTTCACTTTACTGTGGTGTGAAGTCTGCAGTATGAATACAGTAGGAGTAGGCCTCAGCATGTTTCCTGCCTGCCTACTGCTGATGTCGACACTGGTACTGAATAGGAAGGATGCAGTTGTGGTAGTGGATACTGTCCCTAGTGTGCTTTAAGCCTTGTTCCCACAGTCAGTTAGTAAGGCAATAAACAGACTCTTCTGTAGCTTAAACATTCTTCTTGTCAGTGAAGATATATTTGACCTCAGAAATGTTTGTTTGCTTAGCTTTATTTAATTATCCTTATTTGGCCCAAATTCTTTTCTTTCCTTTGCAGTAAATTCATGTGCAATGGAAAACAACTTTCCTTCTTGTAAACCATTCCACATTAGGTGAAAAACAAAACAAATGTACATCCATAAATGTGTTTACCATTGGAACCAATGGAAATAAAATTTTAAAAATACATGAACCAGTGTAACAAAAGAAAAGAAAACAAACCAAAAACAACCAGGATAGAATTTCTCTCCATACCCCTCCCTTATTCCTGAATCCATGTTGCTTTCCATGTTTCCTTGGATCTGTCTGCATCTTCTAGGTAACAGTCAGATCCTGAAATGTGAATATAGTATCCACTTAAGCAACTGCCAACTGTGTGAGAAGACAGCAACCCCTGCTGTACAGAACAACCACCAACTTCCTGAAACTCACCGATATAAGTTAGTTCGGGTCATGTGAGAGAAAAAGAAATAGCTTCTATCCAACCTCTCCTCAGAAAGTCAAACCACAAAGTACCAAGTAGCGACCACATACTTCCTCCAGACCTCACCACCGTGGCCTGTAGCCAGGCTAAGCACAGGGGATACTAAAAACTAAACTGAGCCCACTGGCGTTGTGCCTTCGTATCCCCACCTTAAGTATCAGTCATTTCATCTGGGAAAGACAAACAAAAATATTCTTTTGGAAAAGCTGAATTATTCCAAGACTTCAGGAACTAATACAAATAATTGTGTTATCCTTACACAAGAGGCTTGGAAACTGAAAAGCTTCATTTATGTGAGTATTATGTGGCCTTTTACACTAACATTATACACAGTTGGAGTGACATAGTATGTTTAGCCACAGGGATCAGGGTCTGGTCAACATTTCATTCGCTTGGCTGCGCAGAGGGAGACAATAGGAGGAACATGGTGTGTTCCCATAAATATTGCCAATAATCACTGTGGTTATAGCTGTATTGTAATTGATTTTGCAATATTAATTTTTGCTCCCCAGAACAGTTGTGCAAAATGAAAAACCCATACTTTTGAAATCTATTTTACAAAAAATCTGCTTCTATTATATAAAATCCTTGACTTAAAAAAAATAACTGTTATTGAAATTTATACTGTATTACTGAGTTGCTCTTTATACACTGTTAGTATTCAGTTTAAGTAATTTTATTTCCTTTTAGCTTGAATGAGCTAGTGAATCTCAAACATAATTCCTTCAGGAAATACTTTCCAAATCAGCGTTTGCGTGTCTTCGATGAAACCTGTGTGCATTGCTGACGATTGTTACTGGGGCAGGGGGGAGTGCACACTGTTCACATTGTGTGCAGTCAGACCTGCATGCATAACATTTACCTCACATGAACTGAAGATATAACATTGGTCTTTTCAACCATTACGATTTTGGCATTCCTATCTTGTGTATCATGACAGTATGCTCTGAATACATGTGTGATATGCCACCCTGGGGGTCCAGGATTGAGTAGAAAAATGGCATAGAAACATTTCAAAGAAATAAAAATAATTTTAAAATAAATGAAATTAATCTGGGCAGATTCACCATTTTTTTGTGAATTGGGCAACGTGTGTACTTTCTAGGGTGACCACCTGTGGGACATATGAAACATCAGAGCAGCCCTAGCATCCAAGCCAGAAGAAAACATGGCGGGGGGAGGGAGGGAGGGATTCCAAGATACCAGTGGGACTTACGTTGGCAGCTGCAACAATAAATGGTGTTGTGGAGGAAGCAGGAAGGGGAAGCAGTGCAGTACAGAAGCCATGATTGAAAGCCAGGACAAGGCAAGGGGCAGAATTGCCTGACAGAAATGGTGAGCCAATACCAGGTGCAGAAGGAAGATGCAGGCTGGAGGCAGAAGTGCTGGTACAGTGCGAGCAAGGGGCACTAGCGCAGGAATGAAAGGAGTCCAGGAGCAGGAGATATCAAGAGGGCTGGCATGAGGGAAAGGGATCCAGGAAGGCTACAGAGGTAGCAGTGCAAAAAGTCCCTCATGCAGGACTGGACAGCCAGGGGAGTGGAGCAATGTCACAACAGGCTTGGTCAGTGCAACACTGAGAGGTCTACAGAACTGCAGAGAAGGTTTAGGTTAGTGTCAAAAGGGGATTGGGTGATGGGAACAAGTGTTGTGCTATTAAGGGAAGCTGAGGAGGACCCTATGGGACTTGACCTGTTATTCTGGTACCCTGTTTGAGGCCCTGGTAACTAGCTTTGCTGCACAACTGGAAATTCAGATTTTTACAGTACTTGTTCCTTTGAAAAATACAGGCATTGTTTTACTGACACAAAATAATTAACACAGATTATCAACAGGATTGTGTCATATGTAGCACACTTTCCTTGTATACAAGGAATCATAAAAACCAAAATAATAAAAACCATAAAAAGAAGTTATTCTAACCACTGCCCCATTGGTTGGAAACCGTGTGTGTGTGTGTGTGTGTGTGTGTGTGTGTGGTGGCTGCATTGTTATGTCACTTCAGGGGAAAACCTGGAAGTGACTCAGGGTAGAATCTTGGAGCTATCTTATGTCACTTCCAAGTTTTCCCCAGAAGTGACATAAAAATGACATAAAGTCCTCATTGCTGTTTTTTTTTAAATTCTGCATCCTTTTAATTAAGGAACCTAAATAAGCTTCCAGGAAACACAGTTTGAAAAATACTGATATAAGTAATCATGTGCGTTCATTTTCCCGCTGCTTTAGGAACAAATGGAGTAACATACGAGAGGAGAGAAAAGACAATAAAAAGAAGAAAGCTTCTGCCAAACAGCCAATATTTGATGTTGAGCAGCTCTTCAGTATTGGTGAACCTCTCAGAGATACTGAGCAGGAGGATCCCGAGAAAAAACATGAGATCAGTGGAGAGAGGGCAAAGAACTGCAAAATAGAGCCAAAGAACCAGCCACATGGTAAGCAAGTACTCATTGGGCCTAGTGTTGAGAGCAATTGGGCCTTCTTGAGAGCAATGGCCTCCATGGGTTTGTTCTTCATTTTCTGTACTGTAAGAAGGCTAGAAGAAGTTAGGTTTGTTTGGTTTATACCTTTTAGTCATCATCTGGGGAAAAAATTCATGCCATTGAACTTTGGGGGTGGGGGTTACAACTTTATTCTTTTTGGGACCTTGCCAACCATTTCCAAAAGCCTCCCAAGTTTCGTTGTTTACCACATACAGTTTTTTCCCACATACAAAAAAAGAACACTTCCAGTGCAAAGCAACCCCAGAAATGTATTGATATTATTACTGGAGTACTTTCCTCCAACCAATGTAATATACTTAGGTAAATAGCATCCCATGAAATTCTGCTAAAGAAAAAATGATACTGGGAAGAACTGAAGCATTATACTTGTCAGTATACTGGCAAAAACAAACATTTATGCCACCACAAACAGTTATGCTTTTGTAAACAGAAAATGTTCACATGTTCCATGACATTATTGTTTAATAATACAGATTTATTTCCTTCAAAATTTATGTTGGTTTAGTAATATCAAAACATTGTTGACGTTTCAAATTTAAAATAAAAATAATAGCTTTATAAAAGAATAGAACTGGTTCTAGGTCAGAGGTGGCACTCTGAGGCCTCTCTGTGGGCACGCGCACACAGCGTTCATCATGTGGGGGGCGGAAAATCACCCACACACACACACATATCTAGGCTGGCCTGGGCCACTGACCACAACGTGCGCGCAATGCAGTGAGCAGGGAGGACTTGGCTGGCAGGCCTGGTGCCTGTGCTCCGGGGGGCTGCTGCCAGATTTGGGGGGGGGGTGCAGAGGAGGCAGAGATGCTAGAGAGGCACAGATTGGGGGGGAGGGCGCAGAGGAGGCAGAGATGCTAGAGAGGCACAGAGCGGTGCACGTGGGACTTGCTGGAGGCTAGAGCAGGCTGGCCCCTTCTCGAGCGGGTGGGGCAGAGGAAGAGGGAGCCAACCATTTTTTCTAAACTAAAACATCAGCATTCAGGTTAAATTGCCGGGTTGGTACTTTGTGATAAATAAGTGGGGTTTGGGTTGCAATTTGGGCACTCGGTCTCAAAAAGGTTAGCCATCACTGTTCTAGGTACTCCCTGTAGCAATTCCAGGGGTCCTCAAAACAGCACTGGCTGACATCTTCCTTGTGCCTGCTTTGTAAAAAAGGTACTTGGGCAGCAGCTGCCACCACAGCACAAAATTATTCACTGTGTTACTGAAGGTAACCTGTGTGCAATTTTTTTTAAAAAAACAATACGTTCATTTTAAAAGGCATCCTGTTAAATAGAGGATTTTTTCCCTTGAAATATTGAAAATTATTGTTAGAGTTCTGCATGACCTTACTCCCTGAAAATGTATAGTTTCACCCTACCCTATCTCCTGTGGCAGCCATTTTATAATTCTGCCCACCACCTGATGTCAAAATTCCAAAGGTACCCAAAGGCACAAGGCTGGATACTCCTCATAGAATCAAATAAAACATTCTATTTCATGTCAGTGTATGTATTCAGCAGTGGCGTACCACCAAAGGGCGGGGTCGCAATACCCCAGGTGTGCACTGTGGCAGGGGTGTGGCCAGGGCGTGGAGGGAGCATGGCAGGGGTGTTCTGGGGCAGGACAGGTGGCACCGCAGCAGGGGCACAGGACACGTGTGTGCCCTGGGTGCAGTTTTCCCTTGCTCCGCCCCTGGTATTCACGCTCTGGATATATGGATATTATGAAGCTTTCATTATGCTTGGCAACCATTTACTACCAAGATACACTGGAATTTAACGCAATTTAGTGAATACATCTCAAATACAATTTGTGTGAGTTTTTCACAGTGCTGGTATGGAGAAAAAGAGAAAACTGAGAAGGGACCTAACAACATTCTCCACAATCCAAAGCCACTCTTAGAGCTTACTTATCTATTATCATCCTAACGAAGAAATAGGTGTATTCTACTCTCCCTCTGTCTCTTTTGGAAAGCAGAATGGAGCTGTTTCTTTTCAGCCCTTAATCAGATAGGGAAAGTTTTCAGGAATGACTCACTCCTGGCCTTCCCCAAATTCTACAGAAGGAGAGAGGAGGTGCTGCTATTCTTTTGTGCTCCTGCCTCTGCTTTTATTGGAAAAGAAGCCTGCCAGTTGGAAAGCACTACACAGTGGATGTGTATGAAAATCATTTTAGACTTGTCTTGATTGTAGGCCAGTAGCTACAATGCCATCAGTGGTTAGCCTGGAAACCATTACTTGTAATCACGTTATATACTTGTGTATATACTTGTAATTACTTCATATAAAAGACAGCTGATCAGACAGTGAAATCTAGCCCACTGCTGAAAAGCTCTGCCAGTTTATGTCCTCTGGAGGATGGTTATTGTGACATATATGGCCCTTTGCAATTTTATATTCATTCCTTTAGAAATTATTCTTAACAGACTGAATGCCCTCTCTGTAGCAATGCAAATAAGGCTCCTCCGGTCCTAGCTATTTTTAAATGAGGAACATCAATAAAGCTTACTCCACTATTTTATTTTTGCTAGATGATGCAGTTATATTGCATTTAATATGAGAGCTCAGAATTGCAAACCTCCCAGTATAGCCTGCAGATCTCCAAGAATTTCAGATCATCTGCAAAAGACAGAAATAATTTCTTCTGGAGAAAATGGCTGCTTGGGAGGGTGAAAGTAGACCTGATTGAGGTCCCTCTCTTCCCCAAACCCCACCCTCCCCAGTCTCCAGGTTTAAATCTCCAGGAATTCCTCAGTTTGGAGTTGGCAGCCCTACAAAAGCTGCGTATTTCCCATCTCCAGTACAGTTCACATCTGTTTTGAAAGCAGTAAGGCTGAGGTGAAAACAGCATCTTATAGAGAAATACATGGCTAAAAGCAATAGCCTGGTGTCCTCTCCACTTCTGTTCCGTAAAGTTACAGGAATGTGAAATGACATCACCATGCTTAATGTTTCCCTGCAAACAGCAGCCAATGAAATGAACTATTAAATAATTTGAGGGAGGGAGGGAAAAGACAAGGGAGTTGTATTCTCTGCAAAATGTGGTTCCCACTTAACTATATGGCAAGGTCGATCTATGAGTTCATTGAGTTCCAGGCAAAAATAATAAACTTCACCCAAATCTCAGTAGGCTGCTCAGTTTGTTCCACTTCAGAACAGTAAGAATGCTTCCGCTGCAAAGTTAAGAAAAAAGGAAATGATAGTTCCCAGAGCCTTCAGGAGCAAGGAATGTAATGACTCCATCCAGATCTTCCTGTCCTTCTCCTGTCAAAAGTCCCATGGTGGCCAACAGGCAAATATTTGAAATATTAGAAATACGAAACGGGAGGATTTCATACCAGGATGGGGTTAGCGACAGATGGTTCTAACAGGCAGAACACTTCATGGAACTGCCAAGTTATTCAATAGATTGCAAAGTTCTGACATATTGCTAAGAAACAGACGGAGGGACTACACTGCCCTTTTCACTTATGGAATGCACAGCTGCAAAATGAGGTTTGCATTTATTGTGTACAGTGTGATCTCCAGGAAGATGAATTACATATAAGATATTGTGGCTCTACATTAAACTGAGTCCATAATGATAACACAAATAGGAATTTCTCTCCTACCTAGGCTGCCAATGGCCTCTAGGCAACTATTAGTACTTAAAACACATACCAAACACAGGGAATCATGTATTGTTGAAGGCTTTCACGGCCGGATATGTTGGGTTTCGGCTAGTATGTCTCCTGACGCTGCATGGCCGAGAAATTTAACATTCTTCCTGACGCTTCGCCTTGCATCTGTGGCTGGCATCTTCAGAGGATCTGATGTTTCCCAACATCAGATCCTCTGAAGATGCCAGCCACAGATGCAGGCGAAATGTCAGGAGAGAATGTTGCTAGAACAGGGCCATACAGCCCGGAAACCACACAGCACCCACAGGGAATCATCATTGGATCACACGCAGTGGTCCTCAACCTGTGGGTTGGGACCCCTTTGGGGGTCGAACGACCCTTTCGCAGGGGTCGCCTAAGACTCTCTGCATCAGTGTTCTCCATCTGTAAAATGGATAAATGTTAGGGTTGGGGGTCACCACAACATGAGGAACTGTATTAAAGGGTCGCGGCGTTAGGAAGGTTGAGAACCACTGAGCTAGAAAAAGTGGAGAGGTTCACCCATTTGGGCAGTGTGATCTCCCAGAATGGAAATGCAGAGGCAGATGTCAGGTGCCATGTTGGGAAGACTGCAGCTGTTTTTCAGAGAATGAACAAGATCTGATGCTCACCAACCATTGCGCTAAAGACCAAGCTCCGCCTATTCATCTCCATTGTGATCCCAACAGCCATTTATGCTAGCAAGATCTGGAAGGCATCAAGAAGTATCAACAACAGGCTCGACGTCTTCCAACAGAAGTGGCTATGCTGAATCCTGCCCACACCGGGAAAAGCCCATAGGTCTTGACACTTGGGTTTACAGCTCAACAGACGGACAACCATGAACCTGGGGAGCTTGCAAACAGCAGTTCACATTATCCTTTTGCGGTTTTGCAGTTTGCACCCACCATTGCTCCCTCCCGCCATAAAAGGCAATCAGTGTTCAGGCCGTATTCAAGTGTACAGATGCCGTATTCAAGACTGTTCTTTCATAGTTCCCTTTTTTAGTGTCGAGATGTCAATCTATTGATAGATTAATAAGATTAAAAATAAAATGAAAGATTACATTAAAAATTAAAGCTCGCATGCACGGTAGAGAACCCGTGAAACATCCCCCCTGCCCCAGACGGAAGCAAAAAGCCTCTGATGGGTAATGCCTGCCCTGCTGCAAACAGGGCAGTGGTTGATAATGCCAAACATGCCCCAAAACAAATACTCCCCGGCCAATTCTCTCTGAAGTCGTGGGAACCACTGTCTGCTCTCTTAGAAAGGAAAACTTTATTGTTACTAATTAAGCTAGGTAAGGAAAATAACTATCCAGCCTACTGGATTACTGACCTAAGGAAAATAACAGAAAAGTAGAACACTAAGGTAATTTAATAGTATAGAAAAAGCACATCCTGACCCCTACCTATTCCATGCAGCAGAATCTGACCTCCTGCATTTGAACAAAGACTAATGGATCTTACCAATATTTTAACCTTCCTGCCTTTTCTCACCCAGTGTAGATTTAGGAACTTGCCCCAAAGTGAGAAGGTGAACCTCAGTCTCCCAGTCAACTCACACACAGTGTAGAGAGTTGAGGGTGGACTGTTTTCTTTTAGGGCTAGGTTAGGGTGGGCTTTGGGTCTAAGCAAGTTCTGTAGTTTGTTTCTCTGGGAACAGTAGTGCTGATTTCAGTGAACCCAGTTGTTCATTGGACAATAACACCCTCCTCTTGGGATAGACCATCTGGGGGGTGATTCCGGGGTGGGGGCTTGATCCGAGTTGGCCACAGTGATCCATGCAATGGTCACCTCCAGGCTGGATTACTATAACTCACTCTACATAAGGCTGCCCCTGAGACTACTCCATAAGCTTCAATTGGTATAGAATGCAGTTGTAAGAACCCCCTGGGTAGTTTTTGTTTAATCTATTCTCTTGCTGCACTAGTTGCTGATATGCTTCCAGATCAGGTTCAAGGTGCTGGTTTTAAAGTTCTTAACAATCTGGGACTCTCATAATTGCAGGACCACCTCTCCTGCTATGTCCCCCCAAGGAGGTTTCATTGTTGTTCTCAAAATCTACTGATGAGAGCAACATGACAGCAATCAAACCTCTGTCTTGCCCTTCCAAAGGATGTCAGGGATCCCCAGGGAGGCTTAGGACCAGTAGACTTGAAGGATTTCTTTCTTCCATATGAACCTACCCATCCTCTCCAGTCATCTTCAGAAGCCCTGCTTTGAGTGAAGTCGGATGGCAACCAGAGAAAGGGCCTTCTCAGTTGTGGGGCCAAAACTTTGGAACTCTCTCTCTGTGATGATTCCGCTGTCACCCTCTATTGCAGTCATTCTCCAGCAGGTGAGGACTTTTTTCCCCCATACTCCCAGTAATTCTTATTGGCCCTCTCCTCTGGTGATGATGTTTTGTGTGTTTATATTTGTATGTCTATGGCCGTTTCCGCACAGTCAAGGCAGCAGCTCTCCACCGGCTTAAAGTAAGCCAGTGGAGCGTCGGGAATTGCTCGCAGGGATCCGTGAGGGCAGTCCCAACGCCACTGCTGCCTGCAGGTGCGGTTCTGCATGGAGCCGCCTCTGCTGTTTGACAGGAAGTTACCTTGCCTTCTGGGTGCAGCTCAGGATGGCTGCAAAGACACGCCCACGCTGCCCTCCAACCCCCAGAGGTCACAAGGCAGCATGGGCATGTCTTTGCAGCCGTCCCGAGCTGCACACAGAAGGCAAGGTAAATTCCTGTAGCACAGCACAGGGGCCAGCACTGCACCAGCAAGAAGGCGCTGCTTTTGGAAAACGGCACCTTTTTAAAAACGGCACCTTTGCGCCACTGGGGGGTGGTGCAGCAGGTGCTGCTGCGATGCAGCAGCGCCAGCTGTGCGAACAGCTCCCCAAGGACAGCATTTTTGCCATCCCTAGGGCACTGTATTCTGCTTGTGCAGAAAGGGCCTATTTGTTTTATTGAATTATTTAAACATTTTATGTATCCCTTATTTTAAATGCTGCTTTATTGTTTTAACTGTTTTTAATGCTGCCTGTCTTGGAAACCCTATTTGGGTGGAAAGGCTGCATGGAAATATTTCACATAAATTAAATAAATAAAGTTATATTGATGGGCAACAGATTCAGGATGGGTCATTAATGCACCCCCACATGTGCATCTTTTGTACCATGTTAAGGTTTTCAATTGAATTATCTTTCTTAATTATTGTAGTGCACAAAGTGCCTTATTTGCAAGTATTGAGACCCTGATGGTAACCACTCTTGTATTTTCTAACTGGTCTCTTCACATGTTTGCCCTTTCAATATTTTTGCATATGTCAGCATAACAACCAAAATAAAACTTGGAGAACATACCTGTAACAAAATAGCCTCAAAAGTACTCCTTACTCCAGTCTGGGTCTGTGTATGTTGACATCCAGAAGTAACTTAATGGGGAATTATTATTTTTCTCTGATCTCAAAACCATATGGGTTTGGAGGAAACTATAGCTTAGCAAAACAATTGGCCAAGTATGACAAGAGAGAAGCATTTTGATTGCATGATGGGGAAAAAATTGGGGGGGGGGAGTATGGCTCAAAGGAAACATTAGGAAATATTATAGCAAACATTTAGCGATGCATGTGATCTACTGCTGATTTATTAAATCTAGGTAGAAGTGTTGCTTGTTTTACCCTGTACATAGCCCATTATTTCAAATGCATTTCATATCAGAAGTATCTGAAATGAGAAGTAAAGAATCTTCAATTCCCTTGTTCACAAAGATACACTGCATAATTTTCTCTTTCAAAATACCATCTTTAAATATTGCCTAGGAGACCAAGGAGCTGCCGGTCTTTCAAACAAATCATAGTATGATTAGCTATTAAAACCCAGGCCATCCTCTACAGTCAATCACCTTACTATATTTTCTCTGCTTCAGGGACAAAGAAACTACTCTAAATATTGTCCAAATGTCCAGGCTACAGACTTAGCTCTGTAGACTTTCTGCATACTTTCTGACTGACCTTTACTCACTTTTGACGGTACTATTTGGTCCATTGGCTTCAAAAACTAGACAAATGCCCCAGTCTTAACTATGAAGGTGTACATAACTGTGTGCCTGTAACATGTGATACATCTGAACCTCAGTAACATCCCAAGCTTCCCTATAACATGCTGAACCCATTTTGCCCCATTTAGGAAAGTCCAGTGGTAGGATTCAAATAATTTAACAACCGATTCCGGTGGTGGGAATTCAAATAATTTAACAACTGATTGTTTACAAACACTATTTTAACAACCGGTTCTGCCGAAGTGGTGCGAACCTGCTGAATCCCACCACTGGGAAAGTCCCATAAAATTAACATTGGTTTCATAATTTTGGAACAAAAAAGGAAACAGCTGCTTTTGAAGTCTTTGTGAATTTACTGGTTTGGTAATTTTTCAATCTATATGGAACAATCAAAATACAAACCACTGCAATGTCTAAGGAAGAAACGTCATTTGAAAGCCTTGTGATCTCATGTGGGCTTTTGCACAATGCACCCTAATTTGGAATTCAAGCCTAACTTTAGTTCAATATCCACCTCAAGGTGTGTTTGCATTACAACTGATGGGTTTTTTTAAGCAGTGTTGCTTTGGTAGAAACAACCTGGGGTGGAAATCTGTAAAGTCTGGTTTGCTTGGAAGTTCAAAAGAAGGTATTGTCAAGTTACTAGCACTTCCTCTCTGATCACTTCCTGTAGTATGAAAGAAATCTCAGTAAATGATTTGTGACAGTTACTGCTGTAATTGTTTCTTCATATATGATGGATTGCATAGGTGGGGATCACAATTCCTACCTAGCAGGGGAGTAGACTTCTCAATTTCCTGGGGGGGGAGGTCACAGATCTGCTCTCACTGGCTCACCTGGTGCTCCCCACCCCGCTTGCCCCCACAGCACTCATTTGCCAGCTCACCTGAAGCTGCTATGAGTGGGAGCCACAAGGCCTCCACCCCCACAGTCCCCGCCTCATTGGCTCTCAGGGGGAATCCCATCTTCATCCCTGCCCCCAGTGCTGGGCCAGAGCTACGACTCACCTTTAAGCCTCACCATAGTATCAGCAGTGACTGGGAGCCTCTCCAGCCCTGGGGAGAGAGAAGAGATTTTAAGAGAAAAGGAATGAGCAGAGAGGAGTTTATCCAACCTTAGTCTGCTGAGATGGGTTGACCATTGTCTTTGTCAATGTTCCACAGGTTGAGAGTAGGTACTTCAGGCAGAATTTCCAAAGATCCCAAGGAAAAGATAAGAAGTTTAGGCAGGGGAAGGATGCTGCTGTGTGACAAGGAAATGGCATAAGGTCCCAGAGAAAGAAAAGCAGAGTTGGCTACCTCTGAGAAAATGGAGAGGATGAGATTGCTCAGTTTTGGCTAGCAGAGCAGCAATAGTTATGGGAGCCAGCACAAAAGAATGTCAAACAAATAGCTGTAAGGTTCAGAAATTCATGTTGAGTCCAGGATGAGAATCTGTGGATTTATGTCTCTGACTGAATGGGGGGGAGGCACTTCCCAGAAAGATAACACAAGGAAATTGCATCTAGGCCATCATCCAAGCAATGTCAATAAAAGGTGATCAAGCTCACCTGGCTGCATGATAGTAATTAGATTTTGCACTCAAAAAGATTTTCATTTGCTGATGAAATTACATTTCCGCATGACTTTGTAAGGCCCTCGGGCAATGGCATGCAGATGTCTCATCAATGAATCTCCCACCTAAGGTTTTGGCCACTCCCAGTTAGCACAGCCTAAGGAAAGCCTTGACCTCAACCTTCTGCAAAGCGAGGCATCACTAGCTCCAAAAATGGGTTTCTTCAGAGACATCATTATTCCCTGAAGACTCCCTCCCTCTCTTATAGTTACAAAAACAAACAAACAAAACCAGTCCTGTGTCTTCTAATTTGATATAAAGACTGATAAGGTTAAGAACATAAGAACAAGCCAGCTGGATCAGACCAGAATCCATCTCGTCCAGCTCTCTGCTACTCGCAGTGGCCCACCAGGTGCCATTGGGAGCTCACATGCAGGATGTGAAAGCAATGGCCTTCTGCGGCTGTTGCTCCCGAGCACCTGGACTGTTAAGGCATTTGCAATCTCAGATCAAAGAGGATCAAGATTGGTAGCCATAAATCGATTTCTCCTCCATAAATCCGTCCAAGCCCCTTTTAAAGCTATCCAGGTTAAGTTTGACTGAACTTCACAACCTGAGAAGCTTCATGATGCCTCACAGGCTGCAAGGGGGGGGGGGGCGGGGCACTGCCCTATGGGAAATTCTGGAGGGCCTGGCAGCCCAGGGGAGAATTGTCTGCATTGAGAAACCCTGTTGGGGGCCTCCCCACAAGTTTACACCCCTTCTATCCTGCATGCTGTGTAACTGGCACATATAA
This sequence comes from Sphaerodactylus townsendi, assembly GCF_021028975.2. Classification (NCBI taxonomy): domain Eukaryota; kingdom Metazoa; phylum Chordata; class Lepidosauria; order Squamata; family Sphaerodactylidae; genus Sphaerodactylus; species Sphaerodactylus townsendi. Next base: position 135,049,717 of record NC_059427.1, on the reverse strand, counting down.
CTTGCAGATTCTCTTAAATTCTCATAAATGCATGGAGGCTTCAGCCTTCCCCTCTGTACCTTTTTCCCAACATGTAATAGTCCCACTGGGGAAACCCATGTGCACAGACATGGATTTGCCCAATGGGCCAAATAGTGCCCCCTCCCCCCTGGATTAGGGCCGTCCCTTCTTCCAAACTACTTGAAGTGTGGAAGTTATTTAAAGGATAGGCACTAGAAGTTCCACTTCAGATTTGGAGTTTGTAATTTTACAAATACCCTCCTCCAGCCACCCAGAATGATTCCTCCGAGGCAATAATAGACGCAACAAATCCAGAAACTGGAATAAAAGCCAAATCTAAATACCGTACCAGTATTTACTATTTGGGAGTACTGATATTTTTTGGGCCCAATATACCTGAAGCTTAAAAATACTGGGGGGGTTTTCACAGTCCTAGGCATAGCTATTCATGACAAAGGATACCTTGAGCATCTTCAGTACTCTCCTGAACTGAGGCTTTTGTGTCTGGTGAAAACTCAGCCAGACATGCTTTCTCATCTCATAGCTAATTAGTATGCTTGGAACCTTAAAGAAGGAACAAGTCAGGAGAATCAGGGAAATTATGCATGAATCTCTCTCACTGGCAGTCTATTTGCTTCCATCATCCCACGGAAATTCTGAGCCATGAAACATCACAGGGTGATTCAGAATTCAGTTGTGATGGGCTGTACAGATAAATAAGTTTTGGAAGTGCAGTCATAAACAGAGTGCAAGGGGGGGAATCATAGGAACTGGACAGCACTCTGATTGGGTAAGCTGACCTGTGCTCTGGTTAGAGGAGCAACCAGCTGACTAACAGAGGGAGGAGGTATCTCTCTGAGAGGGAAAAGATTGAACTTTAAAAAAATATTGATTCCTGTATGTTAACATCAGGTCCCTTCGCCGTGTGTGAAAATCAACCCTGAGAGGATTTCAGTCAGAGAGTGAATCTGATATGAAATATAGTCTGTGTCATCGAATGCTAAGAGCAGAAATACACAGTCAAAAGAATTGGAAGTTTCTTTACTGACCAAAGTAGAGGTGGAATAGTGGAGAGAGACTTTCCACAGTGACCATAAATAAAGGGTGAAAGGAATATATCTTCTGGGAGATAGAAGAAGAATTCCTAAGCCACTTAGAAGGGGAATTATACTCATAGGAGGATTCCCTGTCTGATGTGTTAGTGATTTGCTTAATTTTACTCACAAGGGAAATTTCTATAGAGTGGGTGTCTAACAGTGGAGAGGCTATGTACACTGTGAGAAAGGGTACCAGCCTGTTAAAACTTGGAGTCTTTTTTTAATCCATAAGTCAGTAATACCTAAGAATATCTCAAGACAAAAGTGCACCTTCATATGATGAAATCTTGTGCCTATGGCAGAAACCTAAGATTGTGCATAATCTACTCCAGCCTGATTTCCATCTGCTGATTTTTTTTCATAATTCCATCTTTGTTCAAGAAATTTTCCTTGTAATCTGTTTGAACCTGCCTCAGTTCTCCAGTGCCATATTTTAGGGGGATTTGTTTGAAAAGAAAAGGGCATTGTGCACCTTAGAGGGGGATAACATTAGAACAGTGTTGGCGAACCTATAGCACATGTGCCAAAGGTGGCACTCAGAGCCCTCTCTGTGGGCACACTCACACAGAGTTCGTCATGTGGGGGGAGCAGAAAATCACCCCCCATACACAAATCTAGGCTGGCCTTGCTTCTGAGTAAACCCTCCTAGGGTCATGATTCAAAGCGTTGCACGGTTGCTTCACCAAGCTTACTCCTGAGTAACGCGCGTGTCGGAGCAAACCATTTTTTCTAAACGAAAACCTCAGTATTCAGGTTAAACTGACATGTTGGCACGCTGCGATCAATTTGGGCACTCGGTCTGGAAAAGGTTCACCATCACTGCATTAGAACTACAGCCTGAAACCATTACACACTACCAGAAAGGCTACTCAGTCCCAATGGCCTCAAAAGGAAAAAGGCAGGAAAATCTGCCTTACAGCGATAAAAGGCATAGAGTGGCAGTGAGGTCGCCACAGCAGTTTATTATAAAAATATATTGTCAAAATAAAGCAAAAATAGTATTTGGCAAATTTGATGTCTCATTCCAGAGTTCAAGCCCCAGCATGCTCCTGATGATGCAACAGAAGCACAGGTATAAAAGCCTCCCCTGTGAGTCTTCCTCCCATACCACCTTTTTCTGTTCCATACTCAGTAGCAGAGACCTATTTTAAGCCCTCCAAAGAGACAGGGGCCACCAAGGACCATGGAACCATACATTCTCAGTGTTTTCATTCTGATAGCCCTCCACGGAATGTTAAGGCTTAATGAAGACCCTAGTCACAAATCCTCTCTGCTGCCATTGTCAAGTAATTATGGATAAAGGAAGGAAACATGGGCTCATGTGTGCAGGGTCAAAATAAGCAAATGTCAAGCTGGGATACATCTTCAGAGTGATCTAGGCTCCACTCAACAAGATCAGGAGAAACCTGACATTCATATTTCAAGCACCCCCAGGTTGTGCTTCATGCCATTCCATCTTGATTCAAGTAAAAGTTACAAAGTCAGAATCTAAAAACAAAGAGCAAGGGAATGGAATCAAGAATGATAAAGGTACCTTAACTTTGCTACAACATAATGCCATTTAAGACAAGAAAGAGGTAATAGGCATTAAGCAGAGAATAATCTTCTATGAATTCAAAGATTTTCATTTTGCTGAGCTGATTGTAGTTATTTATGTATTTGCTGTCAGTGACCAAAATATAATAATCTCAGATACAACAAAATATCAAAACAAAATTATGACATAAAGTACAGTTATACATCTCTCTCAAAGACAAATAATTTAATGGCCAAGATGCATGTGCAGCACCCTTCCTTGAGCTGGAAGTAGACAGATGGTCAAGCTGAGTTCTAAATAACACCCAGGCCGGAAAAAAAGCAGGAAAATCGTGGGCACAAGAACTTGCCGAGCTCCAATACATACCCTCTCCTTCTACACAAGCAGTCCCAGTGGAGTATCAACCATCAATGGCGAGGCCCTGCAAAAACCCTCCTGCCGATGGAAACGGCTGTATCTTCCATGACATTGGAGATAACCTACAGAAAATCACACCCCTCGATTGACTATCCAGAACACCAGAACCCCGGATTCTCCGTTGCCTTTCATGGAATATTGCTGGCTGGCAAAAGAATTCCAGGGACGCGGACCTCAAAGACTTTTTAACCACTTACGATATCATCTTTTTGCAAGAAACATGGTCCTCTGAAACAATTCTCTACAACGGCTTCAAATCATACGTGCTACCGGCAACGCGCTCCTCAAAAAAGGGCCGTTTGAAAGCTGGACTCTGCTGCCTTTATTCTAACCATCCAGACCTTAAGTGTACCTCTCTAACAACATGTCCACCCTGGCTCAAGCTGTTCTACTTACAGTGGCACAATCCAAATTAATAGTAGTAAATATCTACCTTCCGCCAAATGTTGATCATAAAACACTCCCAGCTCAATGGGAAAGAGTCTCATCCTATCTGGAGGAATTAGAGCGCCAACACCCAGAGCTGGATTTGCTTATAGTCGGAGACCATAATGCCAGAATTGGCCAAACAGATCCCACTTCTCAGCTGCCTCTGACATTGTCGCCCAAAACAACACCCATTTTGCCGAGGGTATCTCAAGACCCCATAACAAACAAAAGCGGCCATGAACTCATTAATTTCTGCTCAGCAACAAATAAAATAATCCTCAATGGGAAATTTCAACAGGATTACCCAGGCAGCTACAAGAATCTCACCTTTGAAAGGAAGGAGCGTGATTGACTACATGATCGCCTCACCCAATCTCCTTGATTCCATATCCTCCTTTCAGGTGATAAACAGAACGGAAAGTGACCATTTACCACTGGAACTAATCATGACTCTTACCTCCCCAACAACAACTCATGCAAATCCTCAACCAAAGCCAATGTCTTCCATCCTGGCTCCTTGCACCAAATGGTCTTCTAGGTGCAAACTCGCCTTGGAAAATGCAGGGTTCGAAGGATTACTGTCAGAGTCCCTCAAAAAATTTCTGACACTCCCTCCTTAGAAGGATCTCTGTCGGTGTATGAATCCCTATCATCTTGGATAAAGGCTAATCTTCCTAACAAAGTGCCATACTCAGCCGCAGGGACATATGCAAAAACATCCAGGTGGTTTTGATCGGAAGAGTGCTACCAAATGAAAGCACACCCTCAGAGCCCTTCATCGTATTTTCCTAGAAAAATGTGATCGCTGCCAGAGACGGTATGACGTAATACCTCAGCAACGTTCAAAAAACCCAGAAGTTCCAGAAAAGTTCCCTGATTATAAAGAAGAGGCAATTGGTGCAAAACCTTTAATGGGCTGATCCTGGATTGCTACAATCAACGCCAAGAACACTCAAACAATTTTGGAACCTCGTTTCAAAGGGGCAGCTCTTGCAACTTCTAATCAAAGATACACCTCGGCCTCCTCTTATCACCCCTTCAACATGGTGGGAGCACTACAATAAAAATCTTCTCTGACCCAGATTCCAATCAACCCGATGTGGAGCTACTTGTTCTTGAAGACCTGCCCAGATGGCTCCTCGGTCACTTCTACTACACCGCAGGCATATTCCACCCTTATTAGGAAAAACTCAAACATGGAAAGGCCTCTGGTCCGATGGCCTATTCCCTGAAATCTTTTTTTTTACCAACTATGCCGGAAACTGGGGCTTCCTATATTGGCTTACAACTTTTCACATGAATTGATAATAGCGCCAATTGACTACTCCCCAAGATTGACCAAAGCCACTGTTGTTCCACTTTTAAGAAAGGAAATAATGATACACCTTCCAAATTACAGGCCACAATCAGCCTCCCTATCTATCCCAGTTTTAGGAAACTGTACGCTGATCACTCTCCATGTAGAAACTTCTGGAATGGGCCATGGTTCCTGTACTTGGTCCTGAGCAAATTCAGTTTCATCAAGGGCCACTCCACGTGACATAACCATCACTCGTGTGGTACTGAGGCACCCTCGCTAAGAGAAATATGGAAAACCAAGAACTCTGGACTATATGCCATGCGTTCCTTCGACTCTGAGGGAGTGTTTCTCTTTGATTCAACTCCCTCAGGGCAACTTTCTTTGGAACAAACTAAGTGCCTCTTGGGGATAGAGAAGCGCTTTACTTTTTTTTTCTCCTTCATCCAAAGACTTTTATACTCGCCACCTACTTGCAGCATATATGTTACAATCCTCACCGGCTCATGCACCCCTCGAAATAATTTCTATAATAAGGGTGTCAAGCCAAAGGGTTGTGGTCCTTTGCCCTCTTCTCTTCAACCTGTTTTCTACAGGACCTTCCAAATTCTTCCAACCGCCGAGCTTCCAATTCCTCCTCTATCTCTTCTGCGCAACGCCCCTTGACCACTCAATTCCCCTTCTATATGCGCCGACATGACATATACCTCGCTACATCAAGATAGGCCTGAAACGCTTCATTCCACGCCTGCGCAGAGACTACTGCGAATGCAATCAACTTACAATAAACTATGAGAAGACTAAAAATCGCGATGACATTCTCAAAAGTGCGTGCGTGCCGCGGGAAACCAGCAGCATGGCTTCCTTATCAGTGGGGAACAGAATTGACCAAGTCAAAAGTTTTCAACTACTTGGGAATCCGCTTCCCAACATAACTCTTTGAAATTGGACCTGAAAGCAGTACAAACACATCTCCCTCTCCACTCAATCAAAGCGCTGCAGCAATTAGCGGTTCTTCTTCTACTCCCAAGGGGGGTCAATGCTGCCCAGCAGCAGTGAGAGCTTTGAAGGCAAACTGGATCCTAAAAACCTTGTATGTGGCGCCTCCAATCTGGCTAAATCATAATCTAAAGCCTCTTGAGTCTATACAATCTAGCTTCTTTCGCGAAACTACTTGGAATTCTCGAACAGCGTGTCATCTCTCTCCTTATGTTCGAATTAGGGTTTAAATCTTCTCGAAACACGTATATGGCTCTCCTCAGCTTTCGATACTGGCTGCTTCCATTTCCGACTCAGAACAGGACAGCAGCCTAACAAAGCTAATATCGCTTTCGGATTCCTACCTTCCACTTTGGAGTCTCCTTGGATCAAGGAAAAAATTAATTCAAGTTAGGGCTTTGTTTCTTTAGGACTTCTTCATAAACATGGATGAAGAGCAATAGTCAAACCTCTCTGTCGCCATAAGGCTACCTCGACATCGGTAAAAATCAAACTGCTATCTACTCCAATACATATACGAAGCGGCATTTTACCGAGGGTTCCCACCTCTTCCTTCCTTCTTTCAGTAAAGGGCTACCAAGGTACTTTTACAATATATCTCTTCACCATATCTCCTCGACGCATCTTTAATGCTATATATATATATATATATATACAGTCTCGACTGAACGCCTCCTACCTTCCAAAGCAGCGTCCTGAGGGTGGCAGATTTCTCCAGATCCTATACCAACAAAGAACGTGTCCCTGCTCCTACAAAAAAAGCCATCGAAAACAATCGAAAGCACATCCCTCCTAGATTGCTTTAACTATAATACTTTATCCAGAAGACAATATATAGACTCCACACACACTGAGAACTATGCCTACCTTCAGCAATTCAGACAATAAGGTCAAATCCTTCTTTCTGCTTTGTGATCAGTCTCCTCAGAGATCCCTAGACGTTGCCAAATTCCTGGCGCTGGCACAGCAGATTCGCCACAGATTTTAGTTTGTTTATTTATTTATGGTTTTAACTGCAGGAAATGTCTGAACCTACTTATTTTAACTTGATTTTCCTCAACCTCCCTGTTGTATTTTAAACTTATGCCAATAAAAAGGTTGATGATGGTGACAAATAATAATAATAATAAGCCTTTATTTGGCATAACAATAATCATAACACAATAAAAAACCTGAGATAAAAGGTATACAAATACAAAGGTTTAAGATAAAAGGTATACAAATACAAAGGTTTAAGATAAAATATAAATTATTGATTGTGCATCACCTCCAGTAAAAATTGTGCAACCAATTCACAAGTTTCATTGTCAGAATTGTCCAGAAGGAAAGGAAGTCTACTTGATTCTTCCATTTCACTAGGTATCCTAGGAAAGAATGCTTGGAATATTTTGATCTGATATTAGCAGATTTAGGCAGCAAAGCTAGAAGTTGATGTGCCAATGTTTCAATTTGTTGTTCACCACAAGCAGCATACCCTTCACCATTCCAAGTTGTTAAATCTACCACGCAATAAAAGCGGAGGGGAAAAAACATTGAAGGTCGAAAGCAAAGGTGTGAGGGCTCTTCGTCTGTATCACTTGGATTAGCTGCAAAAAATACCAAATAGGAGATTTTCATCCTTGTTTTGATATAGGGGTATTGGAAAGATGTAAGGGGTGGAACAAGTTTTCATAGCAATTCCCTACAAATAAATTAATCCATATCGCTTTCGCAACAATTTTTTGTTACTTTTAACAATGTTGTAGTGGATAAATACTGAACTAGATAGCCGGGAAAAAGCTTTAGCTTCGAGAGATATACTCAAGTGATTCTAATCTTTCTTTCGATCAGAGAGTAAACCTTCATGGATTAAAGGCCTGAGCATCAGGACAAAAGTAGGTGAATCAGCTGAAGTGCTCATCATGCGTAGGAAATGGCATGGCTTTCAAAATTCCCTAAAAGCTCTCAACCAAGCCCTCTATAAACTCCAGAATGAATTTTGGCCCAGTTCTAAACAGAGGGCCGATACGGTACACAATAATAATGGCAGGCCCATAATTTCCACGGAAAAATTTGATTGACAGTATTCAAGGAGTCGCCTAATCTGCTTGGAGCTCAGATAGGTACTCCAACAAGTAAAGTAACTGCGCTTCTATCTTAGTGAGTTAAAGATTTTAGGTGCTGCTGGGACAAGGGAGATGGCCCTCTTTCCATAAAAGAAGCGCGGCAATGGCAGAATAATCTCGATGGTAGCACCTGCAATAGCAGCTTTTTTGTGGGGTAAATCCAGGAGAGGTTATAAGAAAATGTAATTCCAAGATATTTGTATTGGTTACCCTGTTCCACTGGCACTTCCTTATTAATCGCCCAGTTATAGTTTCTTTTTTTTTGTATTGTTTGGCAAAGATCAAGAAAAATCTTGGTCTTGATAATTGATGACTAGTCCTGTTATCTGTACAGTACTGCCCACATCTATTCAGCAGGCCTCTAATTTTCAAGTCCAACTCTTTGAGCTTAGATAGAAGGATGGGTATCATCAGCATATAGAAGTATTGGAATATGCCTTTGGAGCCTAATTCTAGGGCATGGTTATTAATTTCCAATAAGGCTGATGGAAGGTCACTCAAAAATAAATTGAAAAGGGTTGGTGCTAACACACAGCCTTGCCCTCACACCTTTAAAGGCTGCAGAAATAGAATCAGTCAAGTGAGACTCCTTCACGTGGAGCACTTTAACTCTGCAGTTTGTGTTGGTAATAAAGTTGCCTGATTAGAAAAAGAAGCTTCTATTGTCTATTCCCTTTTGTATAGCCAATTTATTCCAAAGACGCTCTTCTAGAGATCTGTGTCAAAAAGCTGCCTTCTCAAATCAATGAAGGCAGTAGCATAAAGTTTGCTTCTTGGACTTCTTGGAGTATTTCTATTAACCAAATGCTTAAGAAGCATAGCATGGTCTAACGTGGGATTTCCCCGAGAAGCCTTCCATTTTGCTCTTGGGCCAATACTTAGATGTCTCCTGATGAATCGGTCCAGGCCTCCGTAGTTTGGGTAGAAGTGTCTTCCAGCATATATTTTCCCAATGACTGATGCGTCAAACTAATTCAATGGAAGCTGGCATGGATCCGGATGGGTCACCTTTTTTATAAATAGGTACAATGACTGCAGATAGCCAAGGCTTTAGGAATGAGGCCTCCGGAGTCATTGGATTTTAAAGTGGAATAGATTGGCCAAAAGGGGTGCCCACCACTCTATATGCGACTTCAGTATCTCTGGGGAAATTATATCTGGGCCAGAGGCTTTACGGGGTTTCAATTCTGAAGTTATTACGATTCCATGATTTCCTGAGTTGTAACAGGAGGCCATTTGGAATCATCTAATGATGGGAGATGGATGATAAATGTTACTTGGTCTCTTCCTTTTGGAACAGCTTCTGTAAAAATGATCTATCCAAACCCTCAGGGAGAATAGAAGAAAACGCCTCTCTCATTTTATTGGAGTCAAGTCCCTGTTTGTCAAGGGCCCAAAACTGTCTTTGAGTCATTGGAGATTATGCAGCTTGATATAAGCCGCATCCCAAATTGGATTCTGGCGCGATGTTTGAACTCTGTTTCTCTTCTATTAAAGAATGAAGAGTAGTTTTATATTGAACTAGCTGATTGGCGCCGACACAGTGATTTCCTCTCTAAATCCTTTGAATTGAAAGTTGGTGTAAGATGCACGAATTAGTTTTGTTTAATTCATGGCACTCTTTGTCAAACCAGGGGCACCTCTAGTGCTGTATGGAGGTTTCTGCTTAACGGACTTCCTTTTTACAAGATAGTCTTGTGATATAATTTGATTAATGTTTCAAAATTGCCACCTCGACCACACAAGGCTTAATCTGCCTTATATAAAAGCACTTAAGTAAGATTACGCTCAGATGCTGAGAATTAATTAGCTTCCATTGTCGTAAGGGGCCAAAATGGGATGTCCAGAAAAGCTGAGGGTAAATACTCTTTAGATGTATCCATAGGAACGTCCCACCCCCTCTTCCTGATGGAGAACAAGGTTAAGTGAGAGGTGATCTCCTAGTAGAAGGTCTCCTATCTTAAAAGACTGGACTGAAGTTCTTGGCTCTAATTTTGGTGACATAAAACAATAATCTATAACGTACTGTTCCCCAGCATACTAACAAAATGTGTGAGCTCGACATTGTAATCAGGAACATGGCTGCATAGCAAGTTTTAGGACTCATTTGAAGCCATAACATGTTAGTGGTTTTGATAGCCAACTTCTATCAGATCTTAAAGTACCGGCTCCTAGCAGTGTGGTAATCTGGTCTCGTATCCTCAGAATGACGCTTCTGATGGAAGCGTAAGAGTGAATAGACATAATCGCTATCATCATAACCTTCTTACCGCTCCAAATATGAAGTTAGGATTATTACTCCACTCCTCGCATTGAAATCCCTCTAATATAGTAATTTCTCTCAGTTGAAGGGATATTTTAGTTCCTAGCTCCTCAACAAACGAGGGATAAATTTTGCCACGGGCCATCATGAACGCTATATTATTCGCGACCAGTATGGATATAATGTGATTAATGAATATCAGTGGATGATTTGCATTCCCAATTAATCAGCAATGCTTGAATTCAAGTGGGAGGGGGGTTGATAGGAATTTTGGTTGGCAGAGATGGACAGGAAATTAAAATGCAGAGACCACCAGAAGTGATCGGCCGGGCCCATTGCATTTAATTGCTGGGGAGCAGAAGGCCCTCTATAGCCCCCAAAATCTATGCGATGATATAGCCAAGTTTCCTGTAAGAGAATTAGGGTCTGCTTCTTTTCTCAGATATTTGAGAAAGTTCTGGGTTCCTCAAGATTTATTCCTCCACCCCGAAGATATCTCCAAGACAGAACCGAAAGATCAAATTGTTTCTTGAAGCGCTCAGGTGGAAGAATCCAGGGATGAAATTGCTGGTAGAGAATGCTGTATGCAGCCATTGAAGCTGATGTTCTCTTTATGAGAGGCGTTTGCATGCACAGCTGGAGGAATACCACCAGCAGCACTCCTTGGAGGAGGGACCAAGCGCATTCTGGACACTGTCAAGGTGAGGACTTCCAGCCGCTATGGTTGCTCAGGAGTTCCCTTGGCCTCCTGCTTCTACATACATTATTGGTACCTCTGTTTCCGCTAAGCCTTTCCGCTTGCTCAGGTCATAGCGTCCATTCTCTTCAGTCAATGGTATACGATGATAGTATTGTGGGAACTAGCAGTGCCTAGGAGTCAGTAGGAGCGGCCCTTTAGCAGCAAGGAGCACCTCTGTTTGGCAGAGGATAGAGGGACCATTGGCTAATACATTACTAGGAATCTTCTTTGTTGGTGCATTATCAAATCCTTATCCATATTGGTCAAAAGAAGGTTGTAATTGAAATGACTTCATTCGTATTAGGGCATGGTGTTATTGCTGACTTCCTCCTACCTGAGGTAATCTTCTGCACAACTGCTCCTCAGGTGGGTGCTTCCTTGCCCAATAGTTGTTTCCAGTTATAACCACAAACTTCCTGTAAGTCCTTTTGTTTGTGCGCTTGTGCTAGAAGTTGATATTTGCCTCTGGTGCTTGGATTGTGATGGATCATGCCAATTGATTTCTATTAGTTCTTGTGCCCACGATTTGCCTCTGTTTTCGTTGACCATCTCAGGATGTAGGGTTTCAACTGGTTTTGGATCGACTTCCCATTCGTAAGGTATATTGGAAGTTGAAGCAGCAGTGGGCTCTATGCACTTGTCCAAAGTCGCAACTCCCATAATTCGAGGAGTTCTGCTTGGATGACAAATAATTTACTACCCCATTACTCTGCTGCCCTGAGAGTTCCCATACAGAAAATCTATTTATGTAGAGATTCCCAAATCATAACAGCAGTAAGCAAACCAAATTATTCACACCTTTTTATTATAAACAGGCAGAACTTAGCTACCTGTCTGGTAATAATTTCTTTCTCATCTTGTAATAATTTATCATAGCAAGATTTGTCAGGACAATGTATCCTATCCTATTATAGACATGAGTCAAACATTTCTTCCTCACCTCCTCATAATAGGGGCAATAAAACAATATATGATCCGTGGTCTCTACGGCATTCAAGGGGCAAGTGCATAATCTCTCCTCGTAGGGAATCTTTTGATATCTTTCTTCTATTACTGCTGATGGTATGAAGGCACACCTTGCAAGGCTAAAAGCTCTCCTTAAATCTTTATTTTCCCAGTAGAATAGGGAGGGAGCTGGAGCAGTAATATATTTACATGCTGGAGAAAGGGGAAATTTGGAAATCTCTCCAGATCATGCTGACGTGACATATCTTTGACCCTTTGAATAAAATCAGATTTAAATTGGGCCTGTTTTTTTAACATGTTAACATATTTTTGCCACCCCTCCTGGCCCTGGGACCAGGCGCCACCCATATGGGATTCAAGTTGTCTCTTGACAACAACAACAACAGCAGCAGCAGCAGCAGCAGCAGCAGCAGCAGCAGCAGCAGCAGCAGCAGCAGGGTCATTGAAAAAGAACACGAGAAGGTCACTAGATACCACGATTTGAAAATCAAGCTTCAGCGTCTATGGCACAAACCAGCTGAGGTTGTCCCAGTGGTAATTGGCATGCTGGGCGCCATCCCAAAAACATTAGGGCAGCACTTGAAACATCTTCGAATTGACAAAATTAACATCTGTCAAATTCAGAAGGCAGCCCTGCTGGGATCCGCATGAATACTACGCCAATACATTACAACTTCTTAGGCCTCTGGGTGAGGCTCGAATTGTAATGAAGGCCAACAACCAGCTAAAGATCTGGCAGCTGTGAAATCTACAATAATAATAACAGCAGCAGCAGCAGCAGCAGCAGCAGCACTGGGAGTAAAGCCACACTTGATCAGGCACTACTCAATGTAGGAATCCTTGGCTAGTAACGGCCATCAGCCATTTGGGTTGGAGTATGGCCTCAGCCATTTATAAGCTGTTGGGTATTCTACCCTCCAATCTCATTACACCTGTTTCTAGCCCGAGGAAGGCATTTGGAATGCCCAGGGAGAGCTGTAAAATGGCTCTAAGGAATTTAGATGGTATTATTTCCAATAGTGCCATACTCAAGTGTGCTATGTCCGATTGGACACCACATGTCAGCTGTATCTGTATTTTGGCCAAATAAAGTTTTATTGCAGCTGGAACAAAGAATCCCCCTTAGTATAAAAGAATTTCAATATTGAATACATTGTCCTCTTGGCATGTTCTGCTATCATATTACAATGAGATACATAACTCCCTAGTGCTTGGACCACAACCCCTAGATATTTAAATCTATTTGTTCTATATGTTTCCATTTATCGACCATGATGTTTTTAGAGGGCGTTTGCCACATGCCATCACTTTTGTTTTGTTGATATTAATCGTCAAGTTTTCTTTGTCACAATAGCTTGAAAATGCAGCTAGTGCCCAACGCAGCTCAACCAGTGTTCTTGAAAGAAGAGCGGCATCGGCTGCATATAAAAGTATTGGAGACCACACAAATGTATTTTTGGAGGATGGGTGTCTGTGGTTCTCCTATGATAAACAATACCATTTATATAAAGATTAAACAGAGCTGGAGCTGATTGTAGCTAAATGCTGCACGCAGATGATCTATTCTTAATTAGGCAGATGGCAGCTTGAATCAATATTAACACATGCAAAGGCTGGTGGATAATTCCCTACCTGCAGCAAATATAATGATCTCCCAGAAGTCAACAAGACAACTGGTGAAATGAATATTTCTGATATGCCAGAAAGATCAATCAGTACAATAAAAAAGGTATGCATCTCATTTTCTCTGATGACACAGAATGTGCAGTTTGAGTGGCATTCTACTGTTTAAGTTTAGGCAACTATATGGCAATGCTTTGATATTACCTTGATTGATTTGCAACACAACTATCTTGTTCTTTAGTAATTAATAGTAGTAGTAGTAGAAGAAGAAGAGTTGGATTTATATCCTCTTTCTTTCCTGTAAGGAGACTCTAAGGGGCTTACAAATTTCTTTCCCTTCCCCCCTCACAACAAACACCCTGTTAGGTAGGTAGGTCTGAGAGAGCTCAGAAGAACTGTGACTAGCCCAAGGTCACCCAACTGGCATGTGTGGGAGTGCACAGGCTAATCTGAATTCCCCAGATAAGCCTCCACAGCTCAAGCGGCAGAGCAGGGAATCAAACCCGGTTCCTCCAGATTAGAGTACACCTGCTCTTAACCACTATGACTCTGCTGCTCCTACTATGGACTCTACTATGCAGCAGCTGCTCACCAATTTGACAATCATAGTGTTTTATACTCACTATTTTGCTCACAGTTGGAGGCTCCATGAAAAGTTAAACAGGTGCTGTTTCACAGTGAGAAAAAATCATTGTATACCTGTGCTTTTGCTTTTTTAAAAAAATAACTGTTTACTTAGAAATTTATAGATGGGAATAAGAAGGCACAGTGCAGGCAACATTCATCTTAAGGCAATGTTAGTCTTAATCTTAAAGGGGCCCCCAAACCATCCTTGCAAACACCTGACATAGAAAAAGAAATAGATATTTAACATAAAGGCTAGCAGGATGCAAGTGTAGTTAGAATTACAGGCACTGAAATGATTACTTGTAAAAAAAGCAATTAATCCAGATAACAATCTTAGGCCTTTGTAGTGTTATGCCACACTAAGAAGACCCTCACTCCCATACTCCAAGCACTGGGAAGGAAGGAAGTATTGCCTGCCAATAGAGGAAGCCTGATGAGTGAGTTATGCTCTCCAAATGCTGGATTGCAGTAGAATTTTCTGTATGTCACAGTGTTCCCCTTCAAGGATTTCTTCCAGACACTGGATCTCCATCTCTTGCTTTGCCTAAAACCTCCTCACTTCTCTCCATAATACGAGTACAACAAAGTGGATTAAAAAAATTATTTTATGATGTCCACATGGCTTTCGATTGCTGGCTGTTATTCTTTTGGGGGTGAAAGGGCTGCCCTTGGGTTGCCCAGGGTAGCTTATTACCATACTTTATCTCCATTTCTAGGTGCAAAAGGCACCTCTTTTAGGTCATGTGGCCTGTGAACCGGCATGAAATGTGCTTAGCCTGTAACAGGATGAATTATAGTGATGTAATCAATGATGTACCACTGCCTGATGGATAAACCACTATAAAACAGAGTGCCTAAGATGTGTACTTCACTTCTGCCTTGGTTAGTGGACTTGATGTTTTGCTGCAGCTGAATAAATCCTTTTTATTCTTTTACACCTCTAAAGTCTCTTACTGGAATCGAGTCTTTGGGAACCTGATCCTGATTCACAAAGAATGTGATATCACTACCACATCTTGGTTTTCTTTCCTCAGAGTCTCAGTTGCCGAGAATTGATCAACGTCAGCTAGCATCGCCTATTCATACTCCCTCAGAGGACATGGTGCAAAGCCAGCTGACATCACCACAGCTAAACAGCATCCCATGTCAAAGGAAGCATGAGGTAACAACAACAACAGTTGGCTCTCTCCACCTTACGTTCCCACCACAAATGTAGGCTAAAATTCACTTTAGGATCAAGGGCCTCCAGTGTGAATTCTGATTAATTAAGAGCCTCAAGTGTTAAAGGAGTTTGAAAGTGGAGCCATGTGAAGTAGAGCAACATGGATCCAAAGACCACCACAGTTTTACCTGCCCAGGGGAACTGTAGATGTGTTTCATGAAAATCACCCTCCTCTCTTAAAAGTGAAGGGAGTTTCCAAAGAAGATTGTGAAGCAGCATTTTTTATGCATGTTTGCTATTCAAAAGACGGGAATGGGGACATTTTGCCTGTTTCAGCTCTTTGGCTCCCAGCCGCCTCTTTCTGTACAAACAAGAGGTAAACGATCATGTAATGGCAACTTTGAGAAGTCTGAAAGAATAAGCTATTAATCATGTTTACGCTATGTGCGGGCAGCAGTGCCATGATGAAAGTGATGGATGAGGAACCAGGTCTCCCGCCTGCTTTGTCTGGTTTGCTTCTTTAGGCTCTGTGGAACTCAATTAAGTTCTTAGAGGGCATGTCAAGTAACAGCCAGTGTCATTGATTTGCCCATGCTTGTTTTGTGAAGCGTTCTAAACTTATGACATTGCAAGCATGATGAGTATCAAGCTGAGAAACAAATCTTTGGTGGTGGAAAGGTCTGTCAAGTTGCAGCTGAAAAACAAATCTGTGGTGGTAGAAAGTTCTGTCAAGTTGCAGCTGACTTATGGTGACCTCAGAGAGTTTTCAAGGCAAGAGACAAGTAGTGGTTTGCCATGTTTGCCATTGTCAGCCCCTGCGTAGCAACCCTGGACTTCTCTAGTTATCTTCCATCCAAGTGCTAATCCAGGCTGATCCTCTTTAGCCTCCAAGGTCTAACAAGATCAGTCTAGCATGTGCCAACCAGGTCAGGGCAAACAAATCTTACCTTGTGTGCAGAGGTGGGATCCAGCAGGTTCTCACAGGTTCTCGAGAGTAGGTTACTAATTATTTGTGTGTGCCGAGAGGGATTACTAATTGGTAATTTTGCCACGTGATTTTTGCCTTAGTTACACCCCTCCTCTCAGCAGTAGTGCGCAGAACTTGAAGCAGTCTAGCAGGAGGTGCACCGGCGTGCATGGCAGCCTGCTCCTGTGTGCATTCATTTCCTGCTCAAGGCAGACCACAGCGGCCAAGCGCCCCCCTGCCGGGCAGCGCCCCCCCGCCCAGGAATGCCCCACCCCCAGGAATGCTCCACCCCCAAGCAGTCCTCCCCACCTTCCAGCCCCATATATATATTGGCGCTACGCCACAATTTGAATCCCACCACCATGGGAACCTGTTACTAAAATTTTTGGATCCCACCACTGCTTGTGTGGCTTATTCTTGTTTTAAGGTGTAAAGTTGAGTCATATTTTATGACTGCAGAAGTTTACTGTATTTTCTACTTCTTCATTATGTGGTTCCAAAAACATCTAAACAATAATTAATGTGATCTGGTTTGCTGCCTTTCTATCCAGAGCAGTATGTTTTACACAATGGTGATTTTCACACAGCAGAAAGAAAACATCTTTTAGACATTTAAAAAAAACCCTTTTTAACATTAAAAAAACATTTAAAAAACCCCACCAAACATCTTCAAAACGCTTTATTTCTCTCAATCCAAGTTTTTAAAAAATTGCTAAACTAGCGACCTTTTTTCCTCACCTGGGTTGAAGACATTTCCTGCCTGCTGAGTGAACAAAAGCAGGCAGGAAATGGTTTATTGCTCCCACCCAAACCTCTTACTTTCATTTTTGCCATTCATGCTCACCATTTTGTGTGCTGCAGCGGAGATTCTCTGAAAGTTCTCCATAGAGGTTTCCTCTGCTTGCATCTCATCTGCACTTGAATTCTCTGTAGAAGAAGAAGAATTTGGATTTATACCCCACCTTTCTCTCCTGTAAGGAGACTCAAGGTGGCTTACAAGCTCCTTTCCCTTCCTCTCCTATAACAGACACCTTGTGAGGTAGGTGGGGCTGAGAGAGAACTGTGACTAGCCCAAAGTCACCCAACAGGAATGCAGGAGTGTGGAAACACATCTGGTTCATCAGATAAGCCTCTGCCACTCAGGTGGAGGAGTGGGGAATCAAACTCAGTTCTCCAGATTAGAATCCACCTGCTCTTAACCACTACACCACGCTGGCTCTATATAGGAATAAAGTTTGTTTTGCTTAGTATCCTGCACACATGTCATTTTTCTTTTTTGTTGTTTTGAGGGGTAAGTCTGTGAAGCTATAATGTTAAGATTAGAGAAACAGCAATATGTGCATATTTGTGTTGTAGCTTTGCAGACATCTCCCTCAAAACATAAAAGGAAAAATCACACATGCGTGGGATTTACAGTGAAATCACATTTGGATGAGCTGCAAGCAGAGGAAACCTCCATGAAAAACATTTGATAAGACACAGAGAATCTCTGCAGCAGCACACAAAACAGTGGGCGCAACTGTGAAACTGACAAGATCCATACACAAGCACAAAAAAAGATCCTTTTTGGCTGGCAATGCTTTTGACTGGCTGTTTTTGATAAGTTGTGTGTGAACTAAAAAAGCCAAAATGGATCTTTTTAAAATGTCTGCAGGACATTTTTTTTCTGCTGTGAGAAAAGGACCTGTGTCTGCTAGCTTCTATTCCTTTAAACTTCTGTCTTACTTACAGCTCCTCAACAAGGAAGCATTGACAATTAATCAGAGAATACATGTAAAAATACTTACAACAGTGGGTTTGGACTTGAAACATTTCTACAGAATCATAATTCAAAAGGGAAAACTCTGCAAATACTATCGGCATATTTGGTGCCCCTCTTTGGTCCCTAATTAAGCCAATACAATGAACAATCAGGGAAAATATTTGAATTGTTCAAATGAAGGTCAACCAAATTTCCTCCTTCCTTTTGGTCATGGATGGAACAATGGAGAAATTGTATCCCTGATTAAGTTTCGGGTAAGACATTCATGTTTAAAATAAATGTTGTCCATCATGAAAATACTTGGCTAAGATACAGCCATTTAATAAGCACCAGTTGTGTGTAAATCAGAGATTGCTCAACACAGTAGGATATCATCATATTTCCCATGGAGCTACATTTGCTTCTTTATTACAAGAAATTTGTTCAAAGCAATTAGAACCTCCAGTGTGATCCCATGAATCCCCCATCCCTCTCTCACAGAGCTCCAATTACTAGGGTTTCCTGGAAAATTATTGTTAATGTTAATGTTAATTAATGTTTATTTATGTTAATGTTAAACCCATGTATGGTATAGATGTGCTCATCTAATCCAATTTCCTGGAGCAGATCAATGGTTCATCAACACAGCTTAGTGGTAAGATGCCCCCGAAAGCCCACAGAAGGGGCACAGAGTCCAAAGTCTTCCCCTGCTGCTGTCCCCAGTAGCTGCCATACTTTTTTAAAATATGGGGTCAGCAGTCATGGCTAATAACCATTGATGGACCTATCCTCTATTAAGAACATAAGAACAAGCCTGCTGGATCAGACCAGAGTCCATCTAGTCCAGCACTCTGCTACTTGCAGTGGCCCACCAGGTGCCTTTGGGAGCTCACATGCAGGATGTGAAAGCAGTGGCCTTCTGCTGCTGCTGCTCCTGAGCACCTGGTCTGCTAATTTGTTTAATCCTAATTAATTTGTCTAATCCTCTTTGGAAGCCATCTAAAATTGTGGCCAACACTGCATACCAGCAACAGTAAATCTCATCCCACCAAGCCATCTTTCCTGTCTTGGATTATGAATTGGCAGTTTTCTCTACATGTCAATTCAGTTGAGATGTATGGGGGGGGGGGGGGGGGGAAAACTTAAAATTCCATAATCCCCAGCAGGAAAATGGTGGTCAAGGGGGAAAGAACTCATCATCAACTATTAGCAACTGTGTTTAGTCACTTCCCCTGTCTTGAGTTAACCCCCCACTTCTGCAAATTAAAGTTTTTATGTTGCTCACTAAAGGGATATGACTAGCAGCGAGGCAGACCCCCCTTCAAGTCACACTAAAATTTGAAACTTTCTCAGCCCAATGAAACAGAGCAACATTTTTTGAAGTGAGGGCTCAGAGTTGTAAGCTGGAGGTGGGCTTATATGTAGCAAGGAGTACATTAAGGCTTGAGTCCTTCTCCCTGGTGTGAAAACATTTTTCAAGGAGGACCATTCAAAACACTACCCCTCATCTGCAGCCTGAAATGGTGCAGTCCTCTCTATCACGGAAACTTTTTACCACATCATTCTATTAAATATGCAGAGTAGGCCTTCTGACTTCCAATGCATTTTTGGCCACATTAAAAGGGTTAACACTAAACTAGACAACATCTGACAGGTCTTATTCTCTTTTTTTCCCATTGTAATTCTAGAGCCTTTTCAAACACAATCTGGAAGAAGGACTCCTGAAAAGAATAGCACAGCGAAAAGTCCGTCGGCGTGTCTTCGGAGAAATTAATACCCAAAAAGTTAATCAGTTTGGGACAACCTGTTCAGCTTTTCATGCACTAGCAACTACAGTGCGTAAGCCATTGAAACATATGCTACTTAATGCTTCTAAAGTCAGTTCGGTTGCTTGGTGCTGATGCTTTCCTTTGCTGGCCCTTAGTACACAGGTGAGGGTAGAACTAACCATTCTATACAGAGACAAAATGCAGCCATGGTGCTGTGATTTAAAATAGAATACTATCAAAAAGGGAGAAGCGCCTCTTTAAATCTTTCCTGTTGTACTGTTTTCCTGCAAAAATGTCCACCCTCTGGAAGCTTTCATATATGCAGAGGAATAAAATATGGATACACATGAATTTTCTACAGCAGGGATAGACGTACTTCAGGTGGTGATTTCAGGGTGAAACAGCGCAAGGGAGAAGGGATTAAGTAGCACACACACACCACACTTTCTTTTAAATCACAGCTCCCCTGGCTCCATTATATTAAATTAAAAAATCAAGACTAAATAATGGAGGCAGCCATCATCTCAGCCAGTGGTTCTCAACCTGTGGGTCGCGACCCCTTTGGGGGTCGAATGACCTTTTCACAGGGGTCGCCTAAGACTCTCTGCACCAGTGTTCTCCATCTGTAAAATGGATAAATGTTAGGGGTGGGGGTCACCACAACATGAGGAATTGTATTAAAGGGTCATGGCATTAGGAAGGTTGAGAACAACTGATCTAAGCAGAATATAAAGTCAGTCCTTTCCAAAATATCATGCTATTTCACCTCTTCTTTCAGTCTTCTAGTTCCTCCCCTCTTTCTGCTTTTATACTCAACAAGTGGAGACCCAAAAGAAACTAGTGGAGAGAGTGCATCAGTCCCCCCTTTGCTTTCTTCCCCTTTTCACCTTTCTCTGACTGTGCTTTTTTTCTTCCCTATTTACAGTCAAGGAGTTGAAGGATGCAATCCCATGCATGCTTACTTAAGAGAAAGTCTCACTGTACTCAATAGGACATACTTTTAAAATAAACTATGACAGTATTAATTTATTTAATATATTCGATTTGATAGACTGCTCTACCCCCGAAGGGCTCAGAGTGGTGTACAAGCAAACAAGAACAATCAATTACAAATACAAGGAAGGAACAAATTGAATAACCCCAGTAAAATCGATAAAATACAATAAAATCAGTAGCAACAATGACCCACCCATAATTAGGTGGACGGCATCTGGTCCTAACCCCGGGAGGGAACCGGCAGATTTTCCAAATAAGCAGATGGTACATAGGGCAACAGGAAGGGGTGGACTCAGCAGCCATCCCCCCCAAAAAGTCAGGTGGAATAGCTCGGTTTTGCAGGCCCTGCGGAACTCACCAAGGTCCCGTAGGGCCCTGACAGCTGGCGGAAGAGCGTTCCATCAGGCAGGGGCCAGGGTCATAAAAGCCCTGGCCTGGATAGAGGCCAGCCGCATCCTAGAGGGGCGGGGGACCACCAGCAAATTCACCTCTGCTGAGCAGAGAGGTGGACTTTAGTTGGAAACCTCCCATGAATTCACGGCTTTGTGTGAAGTGTGGTTTGTGGGAGAGAGCCATGTAACTGAGCTATGAAAATACATTTGCTCACATTGCAGTTTCTTTCCTTCTTTCCTTCACTTCCACTCCATGCTTCATTGTCTGTATTTTATGGCTAACACTATATAAGCAGTCCTTGAACAGGAACCAATGTTCTTTATCTATGTAAAGCATATGTTGATGGTGCTTTGTCCCTAATAAAGTGCCTCTGTGTTCATCGTATTTCCTTCCCATAACCATTACAGGAGATGCAGAATTTCACATTACCCAGTGACCTACCCATGACTGCACGGATGATGAGCAAAGGAGTAGTCTGCACCACAGAATCTGATTTAAAATCTTTGCAACTGTCTTTCCCAGAGTTAGATGGTGAAGAGCCTGTAGAGCAGCCCTCATCAAGTGACAAAAAAAATCCACTGGACCAAACAAAAATGCCTCCACTGCCTCCACTGATTACATCTCCCAGATCGAGGCTATCCCAAATTAAAAAGTCTAAGAGCTGCCATCTTCCCTCAGTCACCACAGTATTTACATCCTCATCATTAAAGTGGGGGAAGTACTAACGTATTCTTGATGTTTCCAGCAAAAGGTATCCAAAATGCTCTGGTCTTGGGATTTGTTATAGACCATGAGCTTTTGTTCAAGCCTAGTCTTTCATAAACATTACAGGACAAGAACTTATATGTATTTTCATTCAAAAATTCTAAACCTTTTGGGTCAAATAAAGCAAATTCAGTGGGCTATATAGGCAGGTGAAACTGCCACAATTATAATCAATTGCATATACTACTTGAATAAAGAATGAATATTTTTATTTTTGACTGAAATTTGACACTCATGAATGTTGTAAAACACAGATATGGAATAGAGGGAAGCTACTATTTAACTGAATGTACATTCTAGCCCAGGGGTGTCGAACTAATTTGTTATGAGATACAACATAATATATAACATAAAAGTGGATATAACAAAAGTGATTTGGTCAGGGTCCCAGCACGCTCACCAGCCTAGATCAGCATTGGCTCAGCTGGTGAGCCCACAGCCTCACCAGGCCAAAATGGCAAAATGGAAGGTGATCAGTACTGGGGGTGGGGTGGCTGCCTCAGTTGGCAAGCTCATAGTGGGCTCATCGGGCTAGTCGGGGAGCAAGGGGGGTTGCCTCAGGCAGCCTGATAAGCCCTCTCAAGAGGCTGGATCTGGTCCCCAGGTCACATGTTTCACTCCTCTGTTCTATCATATATCAAGTTTTGTTTGCCCAAATCACAAATCTGGAGAACACAGAAAGCAGTGTAAGACTCACTTGTGAAAAAGCAGCTTGATAAGTAAGGCATGTCTGCATATCATAATGTTAATTCTTAACAGATTTGGCATGGATTTTTTGTCTCCTAAAGGCTGTTGCAGTTGTGTAGGTGGGCTAGAGATCTTCTAATACAGGGCTCTCTGCAACCTCACAATACTGAGTATGAAAATGTTCCCTCAGAACTGGCCAATTCCCATCAGTGATCCAGAAAAGGAAACACTGGTATTATCTAAAGGCACATCCAGGGGGCATTTTGAGACTGGGGTTATTTATCCCAATTTTGAACTGAAACCCTTTGGTTTATAATCTATATATATAAAAAGCTAAGCGTGACTTTGTTGGTTACCTATAGGCTCCCAAACGGCTTGACCAAACGGCATGAAATTTTCACACGCCATCCAACATGCCTCCTTCCATGTTCTTAGCTTCTTCCCCCTCTCCGGCACCGCACCTACACCCCAAAAAAACCTTTTCTGGTGAAGGACACGCAGCTGCCTGTGTGTAACTGTTAGAATGTTTGTGCAGCTTAGAATCTTCACCCTTAGAATGTTTGTGCAGCTTAGAATGTTCGCTCAGGTGGCCAGATATGAGCAGTGAACAGAGTACATAGGCAATAGCTCGAGTGGAAGTGAAACACACACATACACACGAGGGAGACGGAAGAGAGGGAAGGGAAGGGGTAGCATGCAAGGGAAGAGAGGGAGGGAGAGGGAAGGGATGGATGGGGAGGCATGCAA
This sequence comes from Sphaerodactylus townsendi, assembly GCF_021028975.2. NCBI lineage: Eukaryota > Metazoa > Chordata > Lepidosauria > Squamata > Sphaerodactylidae > Sphaerodactylus > Sphaerodactylus townsendi. The sequence goes on along the minus strand of NC_059427.1, from coordinate 135,026,391 downwards.
GGGAAGAGAAGTGAGGGGGAGAAAGTGAGGGGTGGCATGCAAGGGAGGGGAGGGAGGGGGCCCAGCTGGATATGACCCACCCACCCTAGCGGAGGGAGAGGAAAGGGACGGAGTGGGAGGCATGCAAGGGAAGAGAAGTGAGGGAGGGGCGAAAGTGAGGGGTGGCATGCAAGGGAGGTGAGGGAGGGGGCCCAGCATTTGGCTATGACCCACCCATCCTAGCAGAGGGAGAGGGAAGGGTCAGCGTCTGTTCCTTTCCCATTTCACCACAATAACCCACAGCAACGCGTGGCCGGGTACGCTAGTTTATAATAAAAATGCACTATCAGAATAAAAATTAACCAAAAAAGGCCAAAACAGATAAAAGTATCAGCAGAATTACCAGAACAAAAAGTCAATGATAAGCTCAGCAATTCAACTGTTAAACTGAAGATGTTTTCTACAAAGTGACTGGCTTGTGTGGTTTCCTTGCTGGCAGCTACAGTAGCAGTACGGCACAGCAACAACAGGGTGTTTGCATGGTGGGTGGCTCTGCATTTTCCAGCTCCCATGGCAACCATTCCACCCTCCTTGCCACCATGGGGCTTTTTCAGAGGCTTCCTTCCTTCACCATTGCCTGTTCTCAGTGGCAGTTCTTGATGCACCTACTGAAGCTCTCCCACCCCATCTCTGCTGTCTGTGGCTTGACTAGTGCAGCTCTCAACATGCTTGCTGAGGCTCCCCGCATCACTGATAGGCTTCGCCTCCCCGCAATAGGCACACCAACAGAGGAGAAGGATGTTGCTCAAACAATACTTTTGTTTGGGAAGGGGGATCCTCTGATTCTTTTTTTTTTTTTGTGCTTCAGATTTTTCTGCAAAGCTGGAAGGATTCCCTCTGGAAAAGCCCCCTGGTAACATGGGGAATAGAATGGTTGCCATGGGAGATTACAGCTGGAGAAAGCAGAACAATCCACCATATGAAAGCCCTGTTGCTGCTGTGCTGTACTGCTATTGTGATGCGGTGGGGCAGAAAGAGAGAATAACGGGATGAGGGGCAGACAGAGAGATGGTGACAAGCATGGGGGAGAGAGTTAAGAGAAGGGATGGCAGGAGAGGGGAAGAGTGAGAGGCAGAGAAGCAGGGGAAGAGGGGAGGAAACAAAGGCGGGGTGGGGGGAATAGGGATCTGCAAGTTTTTTAGTGGATCCCCAATTGTATATAATGGACTAAGCCCATGTAGTGAAAGCTGATGTTTCAACACATTTGGGGGACCTGACAGGTTTGCTGAAAATGGAGGGTGATTAAATACTCCCCAAAGAGATTAATGCCATCTATGGTTATGGAGATAATGTACATCTGTTAGTGCAGCCTCATCCACCCTTCTTGCAGCAGAGACAGCGGATGGAGAGCTGGCTGCACCTGGCAGAAGGAGGAGGAAGTGAAGGCAGAAGTGCCTTCTGCACCTGGCAGAAGCCGGACAAGTGAAGGCAGAAGTGCTTCAGGCGGGGGGAGGGCAACAAGGGAGGAAGAGGAGGGGAGCTGAGGCAGCAGCCGTGTTCCTGGTGGGAGGCCTGGCAAGGAAGATTGGGAACGGCTCCTATTTGTGAGCTACAGAGGCAGAAGCAATATTTTAGGCAGTGGCGTACCGCCTATGGAGACATGGGGCCACCCATGACGCTGGGTGCACGCCTGTGGAGGTGCCCAGCATTGCCCTTTTAAGAAAGTCATAGAGACAGGCTGCCCGAGAGGCAGCTTCCCTGAAGCCGAGCCTCAGAGCCTGCGGGGAAAGGAAAGAATGAGTGAGTGAGGCAGACGAGGCGCTGTGCGAGTAAGCGGGGCTCCACGGGGGGCGTCCAGAGGGTTTTTTGTCTCTGGGCACCATTTGGACCCCGTACACCACTGATTTTAGGGATGCTAACTCCAGATAGAGAAATTCCTGGAGATTTGGGAGTGGACCCCAGGAGGAACTTCACTGAGGTATACTTATCCTTTCCACATTGCTGGAGTTAGGGGCATGGTGACCCCCGCAATTTGGAAATCCATATAACATTTTTTTTGGCCCTTTGTACCAGAGAATAAGTTTTAAAAAATCTTTTAACTAAAAAAAAGAAATTGTGTATATTTATGGTATTAAATGATAAAATAGGCTGATGTTATACAATACTATACATATACTTTATGCATTTCTGAGTTTCTAAACCTTTTCTGTGTGATCTGCTGGCCTTCATGTGCCGGCTTCTGCCACAGCCGAGCCGAGCATTCAGTTCTTCTTGCTGTCACCACTTCTCAGGAAGCCGCTGGGGAGGAACAGAAGTAGATGCTGAGCTCGACCAGTCGACGTTCTCCCTGCTGTAGCTTCTCAAGAGTCCATGTAGACTTGAGAAGCTGTGATGGGGAGGAGAGGTAAATTCCAGGTTCCAGTTTTAAAACTAAAAAAAATCAGTAAGATACCAAATAAAGCCAAGGGGTATCAGTTTCATTTGGCTTTACCAAAAAAATTCTGGTTTTTTAAAACCCAACTTTTAAAAAAAATGTGCTCACCCCTAGTTATAACTATCTACTAATTCTTCCCAGCTTTCTTTTAAAAAAAATCTGTAGCTCCTTTCATCACAGAAATTTAAATAGAAAAATAGATCTCTGTAACAAAAAAGGGTCAGAGTCTTTTTTTTTTTAAAAGAAAGTTTGACAATTCAGGGGAATTACTAGATAGATGGTTATAATAGTATTTGCCAAGTTTTTGAAGTCCCTCAAGTGGTGAGGGAAATGATTGTCGCAGGGAACAGAGGCAAGAAAGATGGTGTAAATACAGCGAAACTGGGATGATTCTAGACTCTGCCAGCATGTGTACCAACCTGGCTTTGGTGTGATCCTACCTGAGCAGCACAATCCAGAGCTCTGGGCAGCCAGAGAGAAATTGCATGGAAAATATCACAGCAAAGCAGGTTTGGAAAAGATCTCAGGAACGGCAAGAGAAAACTGAAAAGTGCATGAAAGCACCACAACGTTGTGGGAAATGCTATGCATATTTGTTGTAAGCTGCTTTGGGCCCCTTTGTGGAGGAAAACCAGGGTGCAAATCCAAAAAAATATATAAAGCTATCATACGATGGGAACATGCCACAAAATCCACACAACATAAGTACATGTATTTTGAAGGCACACGTTTAGTCACAGTTTCCCATGCTTCTGGGTTAGTTGAATTAAGCAAACAGGAAGATGCTGCATAAGCATGCTTCAAGTTTGTAGGGTAGATGAAACCTCAGGTGCTAATCTTTTTTCAGTGAGACCTGGCCCAAATCACTTGCCACCTTACCTTACAATAAAAGAGCCTGCTTAAGTTTTTGGGGCTGGTTTGAGGTGACTGCTCAGGTTACAGCAGAAATCTGGAACTGCTGCTTCAAGACGTGTTTTGTTCATTCTAAAGTTGCTTGCTTTTGCTTAATTATGCCTCTAAATAAAAACCACCATAGTTTTTTTTTAAAAAAAACCTGGCAGTTTAAAATACCTTAATAATGAGTTACAAAGTAAGATTGTTGTGCTGAGAACCATAATCACCTTGTAATCTTCACTTCACTTCTATCACCATAATAGCAGTACTCACCCTGGGTGGGGTTTTACTTCTCTACTTTTTAGAAAGGGAAGTTGGAAATCTTGGTAAATTCTGTCCTAAAATTTGATTACAAATGTTTCCAAGGTTTGGGAATAGACCTAAATATTAGAAGGCAGCACCTGATGCTGCTTAAGTAATTTGGTTTCAGAGTGATATGATTTCACACAGTTAGTGCAAGCCTGCATACGATGTGATCTAACACTGAATGTAGACAACTATTTCATAGCCATATACTGTGCCCTGCCAGGTGCGTGTCAACCTTCCTGTTCTTGCAGTGCAATCCTAAGAATACTTTCCTAGGTGTAAGTCCCACTGAATAGATCTGAGTTGGTTGCCACTGGTGGCCCAGCTGAACTGTGCAGTGGACACTGACATCAGGACTGAATTGTGTGGGTGGTGAATCTCCAGTGACCACTGCTGAGCCTGTCCCCAGACTGTTTTGGCCTCCCAGTCCACCCCTGTCCCCTACAGGTTTCCTTTGCAGAAAACAAGGCTTGGAAGGCCAGGCAATATGGTTGAGGTTGTCTAGCAACACAAAATGGTCACTGAGATCTTTGAGTGTACACTCAGTGGACATTCACATTGCTCAACAGTGTTGGATTTAGATGAAGAGTGGCCCTAGGCTATTCCACTTGTGAGCCCCACCCCCCTCCCACTGAAAGGGAAAAAATCAATACAAAAATCAATGCTGGTGTCGAGCTTAAGACATTATTATTCTGAAATGGAAAGCAAGGAAAATTACTGAAGGATTGAGTAGAGATTACTATGACAGCATGTGTAAGAAAGGCCTAGGACAGTGCCAAAAATATTTTACACCTCGGCCGAAGGCCCCCTAGATTTTAAGGCCCTAGGCTTCAGCCTGCCAAGCCTATAGGTAAATCTGACACAACTGCCAAAGCACTGACAAGACAGTAACTGTTCCTTCAAGAAGTATGCAACACAATCTAACCTGTCTTTGAGCCACCAACACGCCATCATCTTTTGTTGAACTGACAAAGATAACAATAAACCAGAAAGAATACATATTCTGAAATTGAACTCACCATGCAGTTTACTATATTGGAAGTAAGTTTTTCAAGGTCTGTTTCTTTCCAAAGTTGTTTTGTCTTGCAATTTAATTAGTTATAGTCCCTCCTCCACAAACCCCGCCCCCCTTCTGATGGCTACCTGCCACCACATGAGTAACCATGTAAACATCGAGGAAAGGTAGTTCAGAAATTTTCAAAACTGAAGTTGTTGTAAATTAAGTCCTTTCCAGACAAGTACAACTCATCTTATTTACACACGGAGATAATACTTGGCACAGATGATCAAAGCTGCGCAAGGATTTAATCCTTTAAAAGGAAAGAAGTTAAAGAGAAATGGCTTCTGGCTCCAACTGACATTACCAATGTCTAAATATTCACCTAGAGATGATGTTCTTGATGACACTCATGCCATGCAAACCTATGAAGAAGTAGAGCAAAAGTAATGCTGTAAAACTGAGTGAAGGAGAATTGGCTTCAAAAAAACACAATAACCTGGGGCAGGAAAAATAAAATGTTTTTTTTTTCCTGTGGTATTCGCACGGAAGCGGGATTTTGTAAAAAGATCACAATTTTAGCAGTTTTTGAAAAAACGGGGATAAGGAAAATATCGTGGGATATTTGGACTGTGCGGAACTGACCTAAGATTAGACTGAAATAAATGCATAGGATTTCTTTGTCCGAGGATCATCAATAAAAGACAAGTGGGATTTTTAAAAATAATTTTTAAAAGGTCGCTTACAAGGGAGAGCAGCTACATCTACACTATGCATTCCTGCCAGCTTTGTACTAGTTCCTCAGTTATGTGAAATCCTGAGAACTGCAGCTCAGAAATCGCGCCCCAGGCTTCAGCCTGGAGGCGCCGTTGCAAGGGGGGAGGGACGATTGGAGGCTTCTACCTCCTCCCGCCGGCCGGATGAGGCGGTCACGTGGCCGGGTGCCGGCACGTGACAGGGGCCTCTGGCAGCCTTAAAAGGCTGCGTCGGCGGGGGTTGGGCCTCTTTCAAGGCCAGATCGTTTTAAGGGAGACTGTTTTCGGAGCTTCCTTGCGGCCTTGTGAGAGGAAGATCGGCCTCGCCGAGACTCGTAGGGCTTTTCACCCCCTCCCCACTCACCGGGACAGGCGTTTGTAGGGCGCGCGGCTGCTGCGCCGGCCTTTGGCTGGTGCGGCGGTGCGTGCGTGTGACTGGGCGATCTGCCTTCGGCTTCTCAGGCAGGCGGGGGAGATATTGGGCGGCGCAGGGCTTTCATCGGAGGGCTTTCATCGGAGCCCGTCCGTCCGCCCGACGATCGTGCGGCCGTTTGGCTGCCCGGCCGTGAGGCTTGCAGGGATATCAAGGGCTTCGGCCGCTAGCCGAGCCAGCGGCATTGCCTTTCAAAGCTGGCCTCCCGAGTTCGCTGGCGACGGTAGCGCGGAGGCCAGTTTTGCCTTCCTTTTGCTGCTCGTGAGTCTCCCGGCGTTAATTAGAAAACGCTCCCGGAGGGACCTGGGCGTCTGTTTTAAGAACGAGGGGGTCGGGCGACATTGTCCTTCCCTTGGGACTACTCTGGGGGCTGCCTGCTGACCGGCAGTTTGGTGAGCTCATAGGGACAATCTTTAGGCCAGCATCGCACGAGGCAGTGCGGCGGCCATTTTGTCCCCTGCCCGGTGGGAGGGACTGGAAGGAGCAGCCATTTTCTTTGGTATTCTTCAGATAGCTTAAGGCCCCGCAAGGCAGCGGCCATTTTTGGAAAACTTTTGGGCTGCTTTACAGGCTGCTACAAAGTCCAATCGCGGGTGTGATTTCTTTTAGGCACTTTAACGCTGCAAGAACTCTGCACTTGTGTCAAACTGGAATATATATATATATAGTCATAGATATATATATATATATATATATATATATAAAAAAGGGGACAAACAGCAAACAAGGGCAGAGAGCGGTTTGAATTAACAAAAGCAATTTTATTGGTGGAGTTAGTCAGGGCCATGGCATCGAAGCCTAAAGGCACAAAGAAGAGAGCAAGGAAGGGTGGCCAAACCATGCCACTCAGGCCTTCAGACCAGGGGCAGAGTGGGGGCCCACTCACGCCTCCCCCCCTTCCGAATTTGAGTCAGCCATGCCACACCTCTGACAGGGGAGTTGGCGTTTCTTTTACTCCAACAGGTGCAATCTCCCTCCTCTTCCAAGCCGCCAGAGCCTGCCATGCCTGGAGCACCTACAGTAGGCATCCCGGCCAGAGGCCGTAAAAGATTGGAGCAGGGGTCCGACGCATGGGGAGAGTGCTGGGGAGCAGCCTGGGCCGGGAACTCCAGAGCCCGTCTCGGCCTCCCTCTATTAGGACCAGGGATGAATAGTCCCTCTGTGCTCATGCCTCCTCATGGCCAAAGTGGAGCTGCCCATATCTGGAAAGCTTCTGTTTTTATGCCATATACTTATCCAATATTCTCCGTGATATGGGCATGAATGTTAACAGGTGCATGGGATGGCCAGGCCAATTCCAACCCCTCCCTGGTTTTGGGCAATGGCCAGGGAGGGTTTCCATGGGGAACCAGACCCCTTATTTTGGCCTTCTCAAGTTCAAAGTTCTTCTGGTATTAGTCAGTTTAGGGGAACGCCAAGGTCCCAGCAGAGCTTGGGTTCCTCTCGCCACCAATCTTTGGGGGGACTCAAGGTCCATCAGAGCTTGCTGGAGTTGCCAGGCACCCCCCCCCCGAGCGTGGGTTCCTTCTAGGGACCCGCTGTCCCCAATAGTTAAGTGGTCCAGGAGTCGGTGACTGGGGATTGTACTCTGCACTGGACCAACGGGCAGTGTTGAAGCTGCACAGCAGGCTCTGCCAGCCAGTCTGCCGGGGCCAGAGCCAGAACCAGACGGAGGAAAAAAAGGCCTCGTCAGCTAGATCTTCTCGGCGGTCTCCTAGCTCATCCCCGTCTGGGTGAGTCTACAGATGAGGATTCCGCCCAAGCAGCTGGGGGGAGAATTACTGGGAAAGAGAGGGGAGAAGGTGCCGAAAGCTCTTCCCCTCTGGATTACTCAGAGGAGAAAAGGAGGAGCTGGCAGTGGAGGGGCGGTGGCCAGGGAACTTAGGGGCTTCCAGCCTTTTGGCTGCCGGCATAGGACCCTGAGGGGGACCCCCCAGAGCTCCCATGTTGCCGTCAGGAAGATTAAGAGAACGTACCCTGGATGGAGTACTATGTAGAGATATCTTCATGGTTCTCGGCGGCCGGAAGAGGATCCAGAAGAGAGACAGGTTCCGGTCAGCTAAGAAGAGAAGAAGCGGCCAGAAAGAGCTGGCCGTTCCTTCGACAACTGGCTGAAAGGGTTAAAGCTGGAATATATGGCTTCTGATAGGAGCCTGCTTACCCACTAAGGGCTTGGCATCTGTCTGCTCACTGGGGCTACATGTAATGTTTGAGGGCCACGATCCCTATCAGGTAGATGCGGCTGCTATCAGAGTCACGATGAGGAGCGCATTCCGCAAGAGTGCTCCTCACATCGTCAGGGACGCAGGTGGACGGATCTAATACCCGACGATCAGGCGTGGATGACAAATGTAATTAAAACTTCGTCATCTGGTGCTACTCGTCAACGCTGGGGCTGATGGGCCGAGGAAAAAAGTTGGTTTAGTCAGGCGGGACCCGCCCCGCTTAGCTTGCTGGAGCCTTTAACCAAAGGCTCCTGTAAGAGGGATAAATGTAAGGTTCGAGCACAGCTGTTCCCGTTGCTTTGGGGCCTTGCACACCAGAGTACAATGCCGCCATAACTGGCTCGGCCTCCCTTTCGACGTGGCGGAACCCTGGCTCCGGCAACTCCTAAGAAGGACGGTGGCGGCCAGGGAGGATCATTCCCCGTCCAAGGGAAGGCCTAAGAAGTCCCGGAGGTTCTGCAGAGTCTCGCCCCTTCGGTGCGTGAAATGCAACAGCTTTATGCCAATGGCTGGACAGGTATCCGTGTCGGGAAGGCGACATTGTATTGCTTAAAGGAGGGATTTCAATTTGGTTTTCACATCCCATTTTTTTGCAGGGTGTAGGGTTTGGCAATCCTCAAGCTCCCCAACCCGAAAAATCAGCCAGGGAATTGCCTGCGTGTAGTGGCTGCCAAAATTGCAAAAAGAATGCTTTGGCGGGCAGAATTGCAGGTCCGCTTTGCACCTGCAGCCCTCCTCGTTACTCCAACCTCCGGGTTTCCCCCATTGAAGGGGTAGTACCCAAAAAGGCCCCCGGGGAGTATAGGATGATACAACATTTGTCCCTGGCTCCCCACAGGGGAGTCGGTGAAACGACTTCATCGTAATTCCAGGCATCTGCTCTGTTCGGTATGCCACTGTGGGATGAAGCAGTGAGTCCTTCGGCATCCCGGAGGTGGGAACTGCCTCGATGTTGGCAAAATGTGACATACAGTCAGCCTTTCGTCTGCTGCCCATACACCCCAAGGACTTTGAACTGTTAGGTTTTCAATTTGAAGGACATTGGTATGTCGATAAATGCATGGCCCACATGGGTTGCTCTATAGCTTTTTGCAGCCTTTGGAAAAAAAATTTAGCACCACTTTTTGGAATGGGCAAATCAAGGATCGCATGCCATCAGCGAAAGTCACTCATTATCTGGATGATTTTTTGTTTGTAGGTGCAGCTGGCTCTGGACGTAGATGAAAGCGATGATGTTGTCAGCATTTCAGGTCTTGGCGGCGGAGCTTGGGGTTCCTTTGGCGGCCCGACAAGGCTGAAGGGCCTGTGTCTTGTTTTAACCTACTTAGGAATTCAATTGGACACGGTGGCAGGAACATCTCTCCCTGCCCCTCGACAAGCTGACAACATTACGTGCACTGATCGCAGAACACCTGTGCAAAAGAAATGCAGGTTTGAGCTGGAAATACCAGGTCCCTGCTTCGGGGCACCCTTAACTTTTTTGCCTGCAGGGTTGGTCTCCCCGGGAAGGGCTTTTTTGTTCCCGCCGCATGGAGTCCTTGGCGGGACTATTCAGTTCCCTCATCATCACGTCAGAGGTTACTTCTGGTCTTCGCCAAGACTTAGGGGTATGGTTACGTTTTCTGGAGGCGTTATAACGGAGTTTCCTTTTAGCCAAGTTCGCTTTGGGAGCTGCAGGATAGTTTTCAAGTTCACGCCGATGCAGCTGGCTCCGGGATAGGCTTTTGGTATTTATTTCCAGAGAGGCCAGTGTGAATTTGTGCAGGGGAGTGGCCACCAGCGTGGTCTCAGACCGGAATTTTGAGGGGACATGACTTTCCTGGAGTTGTTCCCTCTGGTGGCGGCGGTTCACATCTGGAAGGATGTGTTTTCGCGACCATGCAGTTAAAGTTCTGGTGTGACAACCAGGCTGTGGTCAGGGTGGTAAATCGGGCAGTCCAGCCCGGTCAGAGCGGGTGATCGCGGCTGAAGTAAGGGAATTTGTAATTGGTTTGCCCTGATGATTAATAACATCTCCTTTAAAGCTGTTTTCTTGCCAGGTATAACTAACAATATAAGCTGGACGCTTTGTCTGCAATAAGTCGTCAGGTCAGCCGCTTTCGCTCACTAGCTCCCGAAGCCAGCGCCACTCTTCCGGAGAGGTGTCCCGACCATCTGTAGGCGTCTTGGAGGTAGTCATTGCAGCCGGCAGGTGTCTTGTAGTCACTGGCTCCGTGAAGCTACCCGTCGCTGGCGTATGCCAGAAGGGGCCCTGAGCACCTTCTTTGCTTTTGCGGCTTCTATCGGGCGGTAGCCTGTTCGACACCGGGAGTTTGCTAAGGATTTGGTGCTCCGGTATTTGGTTGACTTTGAGGGACGCGTCAATTTAGCTGCCAGGGACGCATTAAAAGGTCCATTTAGCGGCCATTTCGCTTTTTCAGCCAGGCCCTGGGGATCACTGACCACCTCGCACGTTTCTGCTTCGAAGCTAGAAGAGCAGTGGCCGGTTGGCAGCGCCAGCTTCCCCCAGACCGCGAAGATAAAGGCGTCCCATCACCAAGGTTCTAAACCTGCATTTTAATTAACGCCACAGAATCAGTTCGTGACTCTTGCCTGCATGGAGTCTACACTCTGTTCCAGGCCTTGTCACCCTCGGCTTTTTAAGGGGCCTTTCGGTGTGGTGAGTTAGGTAACTCGGCCCACCACATCATTGGCTCCTAAGGCTCTGCAAAGGGGCTGATGTGTCCATGGGTCGATGGGAATCCATCATATGGTTGGCGGGGTCCAAGACTGACCAGCTGCGTACAGGAACGAGAGTGACATTGGCCCCCTCCCCACCAGGGGCACCCTGTCCGGTCGCTAGGATAGTCGGCGCTTTTAGCTGTCCGGGCCTCTGTGGTGGCAGGGTCCCCTGTTTATCCACAAACGGCTGGAGCATCAGTGTCCAGATTTCACCACGGCTGTGTTACGGTTGTGTTTACAATTTTTAGGAATTCCAGCAGAGCAGTTCGGTTCCCACTCCTTTCGGATTGGGGCAGCTACCACGGCCTCTCAAGAGGGACAATCTGCAACCTAAATTCAGGCTTTAGGTCATTGGAGATCTTTAGTTTATCGTGGTTTTTCTGTTGTCCGGCCCCACCTTTCCTTAAACTTTGTTCCCTTTATGGTTCCGTTGCCATATTCACGCTACCTTTGAGCTTGGATGGTTTTACAGCATTGTTTAATAAATAAAGTGCGCTATGCGAAGAAGTCGGGCTGGGGACAACACCTTGGACTGGACACCTCCCTGGACATTCACCAGCACGATACGAGCTGTACGCGGTGGTCTTCTCTGCTCTTCGAAGTTGGCGGAACTCGGTGCTTCAGTTTGGCTTCCCAGACGCAATAGTTCTACAGCTGGGGGAAAATGACATTCCGGCTTTCAAGCGAGTAGCGTTGCAGAACCAAGCGAGGGAAGACTTACAGCTGCCTTGCCGCATAAGATGCTCAAATCTGCCGTTCTGGTCGCAATTTGCATGGAGCGGAGGAATTTGAGGAAACGCTCTTGTGCTCCGGCCAGAGTTAACAAAGTCAGGTCCAAGTGTTTGTCGGTCCGCAGTCCGGCTGGTACTGGAGCAATGGGAGGGGATGTTATTCCCCATGTTGATTTATCCCATGCCTGCTGCAATTGTTTTTGCCGGACGGAGTCCACTTATCGGATTGGGGCCAGGACACCGGGTTGCACGATGTCCGCCATGCTCTGCTTGAGCGGCTTTGCTGCCCGCATTGAGCTGGCCTGAAATCCGTTTCGCTCTGCCGCAGTGACTTTGCAGGCACGCACTGAGCTGTGAGACTCTGGGCTGCTGAAGCTGGGAAGGGAGCTGTTGGAGTGACAGCCTGGGTGGCGGTAGGGCATAAGAGCACATCCCATTTGGGGAAGGCAGGTAGCTTGCATGTCGGACCTTCCCACCTCGGGGGCCTCCCATGAGGTCCGTGGTATGTATAGAGCTCTCGAAAGTTGCCTGGGGTCATGCTTGAGAGCTCTCATGTCCGGCAGGGAGGGGTGTCACAAATTGGGTTTCTGTCTGTATGTCACCTAGCAACTTCCTGTCTGCCGTTCCCTCGGGGGATGTGCCGGACAGGGGTTCTGTCCGAAGGGCCTAAGGGGTCAGCTTGGGCTGCCCTATAACCAGGTTCAGCGGTTTGCTACCTGGGGGCCAGGATGTGCTCTGGTATGCTCGCCCAGCTTCAAGGTTTCTTGGTTATGTGTTAAATAAATTTTGGGCTGCGGCCGATTTCTATTCCAACAAGTTGTGTTAGTATTCTCTCTGACGAAATGAGTCTCCAAACATCCCCATGCAACTAAAAATACTCCATTAGATATTCCTAATGACCCACCACCACCACCAATAGGCTTTGTTTTTAGCCGTCGGCATATCACTATAACTTAATAACATTACAGCAATATGTCTCCTGATAATTGTTTGAGAGCCTGTGTGGTATAGTGGTTAAGAACAGCAGAGTCTAATCTGGCACACTGGGTTCGATTCCCCACATGAAGATTTCCAGGTGACCTTGGGCCACAATTCTCAGAATTCTATCCGCCCACCCAGAGGCAGGCAATGAAAAACCACTTCTGAATATCTCTTGTCTTGAAATCACTATGGGGTTGCCACGTCAGATATGACTTGATGGCATACACACACACACACACACACACACTATTTTGTTTTTAAAAACAAGGAGGGTGGGGAGAGGCAGAAATGGCAGGCTTGAGGGATTACTAGGGAGAATACCTTGTGTGAACCCTCCTCTGTATTTGCAGTAGTAATGGCAGCACAATGGGGAATCGTTCCCCATTGTGAGCTCCCAAAGGCACCTGGTGGGCCACTGCAAGTAGCAGAGTGCTGGACTACATGGACTCTGGTCTGATCCAGCAGGCTCTTTCTTATGTTCTTATGTTCCCATGTAGAAGCAGCTTATGGGCAGTTCTACCCTGTGGTTCATCTATGCCTCAAAAAAGCAAATCTCAGAGAAGAAGCAATAATACTTCTGCCACTCCACATATGTCTAATGTCCCCACAAGGGTGTTCAAAATTATTATTATGGATATTTTATGAGAAAGCTAAAAAAACAATTAGCAGCAAAAGCAATGCACTCAGGAAATTATCTGTCTTGATTTTTCATTAAATAATCCCCCCTCCCTCCCTCCCTCCCTCCCTCCCTCCCTCCCTCACACACACACACACACACACACACACACACACACACACACACACACACAGAGAGAGAGAGAGATTTAAAAGATACCTTGGCTGCAACTCAGGGCTTTGTATGCCAAACAGGAAAGTTGAATCAGCAGGGGATACCAAACCAAAAAAATTACAGTTTGTTCATTTAAAAAAAACAGGCAATTTATACAATTTGCAGAAACAGCAGTAGTTTGTCAGGATGCCAATTAAGCTGGCTCTGCTCAATTGCCACTTAGAAGTACCGTAAGATATTTATATGTTGCAAACAGTCTTCTGGAGCTTCACTGGAAAGCCTCAAAATATGTTCAAAAGCCAGCAATCCTTTTATGCTTCTATTCCTACACCCAAAACCAGGTGGGAAAGTTTCACAAAATAACCTATTTCACTGGCATAAATTCAATTAATTTCCACGGACTTGCTCACATTGAGGGATTTATAGCATTTGTATCCTGCATTTCCTCTAAGGGACAGAGCAATTATTCCATTTTCACCTCACAATAGCCTTGTGAGCATGGGCCAAACTAGACATGACATTTTTCCACGAATCAGGTCTAAATTCCTCTGACTTTGTTCTGATGCTCGGAACCAAGTCACAAGTCCCAAAACACTGCAGGGATTAGATTCAGACTGGGATTGCAGTGCAGGGTGAGGAGGGGCTTCAGCCATACAGCTGCCCCAAGGAGCCTGCTTGAACCACCTGATCGAGCCGTCTGCTGCCAAGCCCCAAGCCCCCGGCCTTCCTGCAAGCCAACTTCTGCCCTCCCCAATTCAATTAAATTAAATTCAACCTTTAATGGCATACAACTCTCCCCAAGTCTTGGGGAGGGCATGAGCTGGCCTGCAGGGAGGCCAGGGGGTGGGGCTGAACAGCCGTGGTGGGTGCCATGGAGGCAGGCTGGCCCAGGAGCCTGCCTGTCACTACAGTGCTCCTCTGAGCCCCGCCCCTTGAGCCTTGCACTCCTCCAGCCTCCCTGCTGCCTCCTGTAAGTGGGGGGCAGGGGGACAGGGGGAGCCAAGCAGGGGGGGCACTGGGAGCCAGTCATGCCCCGGGGAGCCATTTAGGTCTGGTATGCCACTGCTTAGGGAGGTACAATCAATCTCCCATAACATGTCCAAATCCTGCACTCCAATTGCATATACTCTCAGAGAAGTATGGTATTCCACAAGGTATGTGAATGACCCTATTGATTTTATCTGCTGTATTTTTGATTTGGCAGGTGCTAGGAATGTTGTGTGGGTTGCCCTAA